>NC_051182.1:47310150-47642339 GCF_013339695.2 Rhipicephalus sanguineus
AGAGCCTCTTTTTCACTCTGAGCGTAGCGCTTCTCGGTTTCTGAGAGCAACCTCGAGGCATAAGCGATGACAGAAAACTTGCCATTCGTTTGCTTCTGCCGGATTAATGCTCCCAGTCCGAAGGATGATGCGTCGGCGGTGACGACTGTTTCTTTTGATGGGTCGTAGACTCCAAGGACAGGACGAGATGAGAGCACCGACTTCCACCTGTTGAATGCCTGCTCTTGTGGAGCACCCCAAGCAAATTCTTACTTTTTTGACAACAGGAGTGTGAGTGGCCGCAGAATATCAGAGAGATTGGGAACGAATCTCGCAAGGTATGTTACCATTCCGAGAACTCTCTGCAGCTCGGTCCTGTTTTTGGGACTCTCCATTTTCAGTATGGCTTCAACCTTCTTTTCGTCGGGTCTTATTCCGTCTTCATCGAGCCATTGTCCAAGGAATGTAAGGCGTTGAACATTAAACACGCACTTGCTGTCGTTCAGTGTCACTCCAGCCTTTGCAAGTGCCTGCAGCACGTTTCGGAGTGTCTCATTGTGCTCATAGCTGTTGGAACCCCAGATGAGGATGTCGTCCATGTGACAGACAACTCGACTGATGCCTTGTAAAATGTACGCCATCTGCTTCTGGAAGTGTTCAGGAGCTGACGCAATGCCAAATGGTAGTGGTTGAAGTAGAAGCGCCCAAAAGGTGAGATGAAGGTGGTGAGTTTCCTTGATTCTTCACAAAGTGGGATTTGCCAAAATCCAGAGTTGGCATCGAGTTTGGAGAACACCTTAGCTCCATGAAGAAGTCCGAGAGTATGCTCCACGGAAGGAATAGGATGCCATTCCCTGAGAACGTAGCGGTTCAGCTCTGTAAAGTCGACGCATATTCTCACGTCTCCGGAGGGCTTTGGGACGACTACCATTGGCGCACACCACTCAGTCGGCTCATCAACAGGTGATATGACACCGAGTTTCTGCATCCTTTGAAGTTCCAGCTTTGTCTTCTCGTACAATGGAATTGGGATGCGCCTCGGGGAGCTGAGTGCGAAAGGTCTTGCGACTGGTTGAAGCTGAATCCTGTGTTCTTTGAGCAGCTTGCCGAGTCCTTGGAACACCGCTGGAAATTCTTCTTTCGGGTTCACTTTGTTGGCAACGGCGTTTACGAAGGTCAGCATCTGTAGCTTTTTGATGGCTGGCTTGCCTAGCAACGGAGTGCAGATCTGATCTAGGACGTATATCTCCTGAGTAGTCGCGTGGTTGCGGTAGACGAGCTGGAGTTGTGCCACTCCTGCTGCTGGAAGAAGCTTTCCATCTGGGCCATGCAGCTGACGAGGAGGAGCTGATAGAAGCGGCCTGTCCTTGAGCGTCTGGAATACGTGCGTCGGGAGGACGGTTTCGTCGGCGCCAGTGTCAATTTTGAAGTCTACTGGCTGGCCTTGAACCAAGACTGTTGCTTCCCAGTTTCCAGCATCCGTCGTCTTGACTGCTCCAAGAAATCCTGCTTCTAAAGTTCCGTGCTCGGTTTCGACACAATCGAGGCGTCGCGACATGCATACGGAGGCATAGTGACCTTTCTTCCGGCAATTCCTGCAGACTTCCGAGCGTGCTGGGCAGAGAGTGCGAGAGTGACGCTCTTGACCACACCAACGGCACGGTTTCTGCTCTCTGTTTTTACCGGAGGGTGAAGATGGCTTGCTTGCCCCGCGTAGATAACTGCCGCTTTTGTCTTGCATTGAAGCACGTCGACTGGTCTGCGCACCGGATGCAACTTTGTTCAAAGATGGCAGTTCCTGGTGGAGCTCCGCTTGTTGCTGACGGACACTCTCGATCTGGCGGACGGAATCGAGAGCCTTTTGTAGTGTGAGCTCTGCGTCGAGCTGTAACCTGGCGGATAGCTGCTTGTCTTTTATCCCAACCACAAGGCGGTCGGGCACGAACTCCTCTCGAAGAGCACCGAACTCGCAATCTTTCGAAAGCGTGTGAAGCGCAGTGACGAAATCTTCGGCCGACTCACCATCTTGTTGCAGTCTGGTGTTGAATCTGGCTCGTCCGAAGATTACGTTGCGTCGCGGAATAAAATACTTGTCGAACTGCTCCACGACGGCGTCGAATTTCTTGGAGTTCTCTTCAGATAAAGCGAAGGTGGCGTAGATTTCCTCGGCTTGCTCACCCATGATGTAGAGTAGGGCGTCTACTTGATGTTGCTCGGGCTTCACGCACAAGCCTGAAGAGGTTTGGAAACGTTCAAAACGCTGTTTCCACTTCGGCCACTCGTTGGGCGACGAAAGGTTGAAGGCGTCCGGCGGTTGAATAACGAATGACGCCATGACCGGTGCTTTCTTGCTTGCGGCGTCCTTCGCAAGGATGATGACTAGAAGCCGATGTCCACTGGTAGCACCTGTTCTTCTGACACCATGTTGAAGTCGTTAGGGACGAGCGAGAAGGCAGGAGGCTGAGTTACGTGGACACATGTTTATTCCAAAACCCGTTCTAGCCTAGGAGCCAAGCCACGCGCCACGCGCACCTCGAGCACACGCTGTCACCAGCTTCGCCTGGCTTGTTCTAGATGGCAGCATCTACAGCAACTGTCGCCGTACGGTGTTATCGAGTTTTCCACTTTTCACACCGTCCTATATAGGTATAATAACAAATAATGAAATGATCTTTTCACCTATTTATTGCAGATGGTACTTGCCCTAGATGTTTAGAAACAAAGGATACACCAACTAAATTATTACTTTCTTCTTTTTGATGGGCTGACTGACAGGTTTTAGTATGAAAAAAGATGGATGTCAAGAGATTGACATTTTCCTCTTTTACTTGGAAATTTTCAAAAACAAATGGTCACAGTTTGTAAAGCAGTTAACTTTTTTGAGCGTCTTTGTTTGTCGGCATCTTCAAGAAACCGCACTAGGGATATTGTGCTAAAATATATTTGACGTGGAATGCTGCCCTATGCTGCTAATGGCACAACTTTCGTGTGTATGCTATTTGTAGTGTTCTTTGCAGACTTCCGGATGCGCCTAGTGATTTCCATCAAGTACCTGTCATGAAGCCATGTGTTCAGATTCACTTGCCACACATTGTGATATTTTGACACTGAGCAATGTGATGTACTAAGTGCAATACCCTGATCTGCCTCTGGCAATCCTGAGTTTACAGCTGTGTGCTTATTGAGTAAAAAATGAGGAAGCGTCCGAATTTCTTCAGCTGATGTGTCTTATCATTATATTAATTTGTTCTTTTAGCCTGACATTTTCTAATACTGGGCATCATAAAAGAAAGATGTTTTTTTTATCAGGCTGGTAATTTCATATTCCTAATTTTTTATTTATTCATTTTAGCAAGTGGCTCATTCATTGTAATTTTTGTGGTCGTTTCGATTAGTTTTCTGTTCATACATTTTGTTTTCGCTCTACAGTTGCTTTAGTTGTACTTTTTGACTAGAATTGTGACTACAATTTACAGTGTTCATATTTTCTGCTAGCCATGGCACATTTAAGCTTTACTGTGTGCTCTCTAGGGATATCAGACCATAAGTTCTGTGATACGTTTTGTACGCTGCATTTCGAAGCCTGAAACCGTTACTTCTTTAGTGGGCGCCGTTTGAAATACGAATGCTGCATCAACAAATATTTTTAGCTATCGTCTAAAATGGCGCCTTTTGTTCCCAACGTCTAGTCTTACTTCTGTAATGATGCCAGAGATTTTGCCAACATTTTTTCAGTGAGAAATGTTCCAACAGAGCCTTGTTGCAAGAACGTTCCTAAAAGTTTCATTTTTTGAGCAATACACTTCAGCAACAGTGATTTTGCAAGCAATTTACGTTCTTTTTTTCATTACGCATACTTGGCTAGGTGAGCTAATATTATTTTGCAGTTTTGTTTTGTTATTAGTGATTTCAACACATTGGAGTCGATTTCCACTAACTGTGGTCTTAAGTAGCGCTACTGAACGATTGTTTTGAAGTGCTTGATGCATGCCTCCTTTCCTGCTTAGAATGCTGTGTTGGAGCAAGATGGCGAGTTGGGCCTGTTGGTTTACGTTCATGTTATGAAAATTAGGTTGAAGCACACTGAAAAAAAACGTGGACAGTAGAAGTGGACAGGAGTAAGCGCTTCCCTGTCCACTTCTACTGTCCACGTCTTTTTGTTGTGTTGCTGTGTTGGCTGTGGCTCGGTGTAGCGTCTTCTAACTCATTCACCTATCGGATTCGTCGGGCAGGTTCATCAATGTGCGATAACTGCAACTGTGTAGAGACTATCGATTATCATTTGTGCCGCTGTATGCTATTTCAAACACATCGTCGGACTCTCCAGTGTGCCAGTGTGCCTTCAGGAGACTTGACGGTCGGCCTTTTCCCGAAGATCTTTGGAGTCTGTCTTCATAGCACATCAACCCAGAAAACCACACGAGCCCTCCTGCAGTACTTCAAGGCAACAAAATTGAGTGACCCCCTGTGATACACTCCGCTGTGTGTGTGTTGTGAAATGTGTCTCTTTCTCTCTAACTCCCTCATTCTCCTCCCATGAGTAGGGTAGCAAACTGGACGCTAGTTAACCTCCTTGCCTATCCTCTGTTCCTTTTTTCTCTCTCCTTCCTACAAGAAAAAAGTTCAGCGGAAGATGGAGCGTTGAGGAGACTTTTCATCATGAATGCTTGTCTTCGTCATGGCCCTGACGGCAGGGGCGTAGCCAAGGGGTGGGGGTTCAACCGCCCCGAAAATTTTCAATTTTGCTCGCGTTTATATACACTCACAAATACAAACGCACGCACGGACATACATAAAGTATGGTTGAACCCCCCCCCCCCCCCCCCGAAAAAATTTCTGGCTACGCCCCTGCCTGACGAAACTAGTCCCCTTGTGGAGTCGTTGGCTTCAGCGACATTCCCTTTTCGACAATTTCTCTTCACGTCATCCTTGCGTTTGATTAAGTAAAGCTAATGAGACGACGCTTACATATTGCAGAATGGCTGTGCCAGATCCCAAATTTTGTCATATTGCACTGTCAGTTGTTCGACAACAATTTCGTGAATGATGAATCGTGCAACAAAAAGTGTTCTTGAAGGTTGGATGCTATATAGCTGCATTTTATTTACCGCGATATTTTGCGTTCTTTTGTCGCTTCTGAATAATGTTATATAGCCGCATGCTATATCTCATTTCGTGGTTTTTAAGTGTCTATGCTGTACAGGATTGTTGCTGTTTTACATAATAAATATGACAAGGCCATTTTTGTCTGTGAATCTACTGAGCTCTCACTCTGTAATAGTAATTACAGAATAAAGTAACTGTAATTACTATAACAGAGAGGGCTTCCTAAAAACGCGCACTATTATAATTGCATGCGCAAAAATAAAACAGCTAAAAGAAAAGAGATCCTGCATGACGTCCTAAAAATGTTTAGAAAACGTCTTTTCAAGGACGATGCAATGGGATTTTTTATTTTAAAAATGGGATTTTTTGCGACGTTTTGAAAACGTTTTCTAGATCGTCCTAAAAACGTTTAGAAAACGTATTTTCAGACACGATGCAATGGGATATTTTAATGTGTTTTAAAAATGGGATTTTTTGCGACGTTTTTAAAATGTTTTTAAAACGTTTCCTAGATCGTCTTAAAAAAAAAACGTTTTTTAGATCGTCTTAAAAACGTTTCCTAGATGGTCTTAAAAACAGATTCTAGTCGGACATTAGACGAGATAAAAAACGTCTTCTAGACCTTTAGCTTCTATTCCGTGACGTTTTCTAAACGTTTTTATCGTCTCGGATAAACGCTCAAAAAACGTCATTTATCCGCTTTGTGCTACCTGGGGGGCGTGCTGCCTCTTTGTTTAAGTTCTTTTTCTAGGCATTTTCTGTTACCCCAAAACATGCGCTTGCCAACATCGTAGCAACAACTTCATTCAGAGAAAAAGAGCCACAAATCACTCTCACTTATCTTGTTGTTGCAGTTGCAACACGTGTCATCCATACTGTCAGTCAAGCGAAAAGCACTTTACGCACACATCAGCAGAAGAAATCTGTGCACAAAACCGCTGCTACACGAGACTCCTACGAACGAAGCCGCTGTTAAACGAAAGAGGTCAGGAACCTTGCTCATATATTTCCAAACATACACCTTTGTTAACTCAAGTTAATGAGTTTGCTTGTGTTTGACAACTTGACAGTTCTCTCATTAACGTGTCCAGATGTTTACGTGGTTGAGTGACGCGTTGCTATACTGCACGGTTTCATTTAGTCGACGCGTACGACACGTGAGTGCGTTTGTTACGTCTGGCGTAAAAGACAGAAGCGCACTCTGCTGCCTGAGAATGCCAAATTTGAGAGGCACCATTTAGTAGAAAAGTGTGTATAATTTGAGGTCTTATCTAGGCCAAACATGGCATAAATGCCCGCATAACAAAGAAACCTCGCTTCAGTGCATGCTCCCAAAGCAACGTCGAGCGGCACAACTGCTCTTATCGCAACTGGGAACGTCCACGGCCACAACACTGCCGCCCCCGCTTCCGTGCACGCGCAGAGCTCTCAGATTGCACCTGTGGTGCGTAACAGTGCAACTATTGCATACTAGCAGTGCTCGGGCCGAATAAGGAGCGCATGCGCGCACGTGTCCTTGCCGCCGCCGCTGCGAAATCCGGCGAAAAACCGCCTTCGCGGGCAACGTCTGCCACCAGTGACGCATAGCTCGACCGCGCGAGCATCGCGCCCAAACTTGAGCTTAGGTTCCCTATAGCGTCAGCATGCTAGGGCACGCGTTCGCGCTTGTTCTAACTGTACTTTGTGCCGGGAACATTGCTCTGGCTAGACTTGGTGCTCTAGGAGGACCACGCAAGCTGCACTACGATGTACCGGAAGCTTTCCAGGTACTGTACTCGCAACAACAAACGGTGGAAACCGGAATATGTCAAGAGTTCCGCAGTAACGGATTCTTCTAAAAATGTTTATTTTCTCTTTCTACTTTCTCACGTGCATAGATGGACACATACGATGGATAGAAAGCTCGTTTAATTTGACGATTCGCATTTTCTATCAAAAGAGTAATTTGATAAAAGAAACATTTTAAAGCAGCCAAGGGGACGAGATGTTTTCGGTTGTATTTGGTAGCCGAACATATGCGCCGGTGTGCTTTTATATGGACAGTCTCGGCTGAGTTTTGGCGTCGCTGTCGGCGCCGTCATACACCGTGTATGTATATGTGTGCATATATAGAGAAAAGCCACAACGAAAAAATAATTCAGAAATACTTTCCCATGCGCGGAATCGAACGGCCGACCTCTCGCTCCGACACGCGCGACGTTTGACGGCTAAGCCAGGGAGAGCAGCGTCTTTCAGCATGCTATTTATATACACCATTTACTTAAGCGTGCTTTCTTACTCACCAGCGAGATGGCGCGATGTGCGTGCTGGGCGCTGAGCACGCTTTAAAGGTCGTCGCCCCGCTCCTGCGAACGCCGAGGCTCTTCGCCCTGCAGGGTGTGGTCGCCTTCATGCGCTTTTCTCAAGAAAAGAAAAGGGCGGGCGGGGGGGAGCGGGGGGTTGTATGTCTTGCGCTTTCACCACGATGTCCGCGCTGAAGTCACAGAGGGTACGAAGTCCACTTCGCTCGCTGCAGCGGCTGCGTTTGCGAAAGGAGCGTGCTGTTCAAGCAGAAATAAGTAACAACTGCGACATTTTGTTCGCACTCGTCCTGTGTGTACCTGCTCTTTCATTTCGTGCGTCCTGTTTTATGTTTCAGCAGTGCGCTTTAAGTATCGAGCTGTGACTCAATATACTTCGCGCTCATCCTGTGTGCGTTCTTTTCGTGCGTCCTTTGGGCTCGAGCGACGCGCTGGCAATTTCTAGCTGCTTTCCGTTCTTCGCATTAGATCCGATTTGTTGCTATCACATTCATTGCTTCCCCGTTGCGGCGAAACTGTGACTTTTTATTAGAACGTGAGGAATCTCAAAACGCAATAATATTCTTCGGCTCTTTTTTTGTCAAGCCGAAGATTCATCGAACCTTACCACGATGAATTGTTTGTTGCTTTTCAATTATAATTATTTTCAGAACGACAAGCTCTTCAGTGATTTCGAGCAGGATTTAAACTATAATGACGTGTCAGGGAGCTTGAACAGCAACCTGAATAAAACGGATTTTGTTACTGCGCCTTCTCTGCCGCAGCAAGAAATAGTCCAAGTGAAAGGGATCTTCCTGATTTTCCAGAAACGTTGGTTAACACTCATATAGAGCTAAAGATATGGTAGCACTAGCCAGCGTCACCATTCACGCCACCGCTTAGCGCGAGGAACGTTTTGCCTACCGGCGATGCCACATGGTACGTGAAGCTTGAGTGAAAACGTTGATATCTTGCCTACAAGGTTTGGACAAATGCGAAACCATCCTTCTCAAAGGTTAGCTGCGCAGGCTAGAAATTTTTAGCACACTTTATTGTACAGCAAATCTATAGCACTGTCGTCCAGACAGCTTGATGCAGCGAGACGCGTGCAGAAGTACCACGTTAGTATTGGCAACTAGAATGCGCAGTCTGTTTGTATTATAATAAAAAAATGTTTTTGGGTAAGTACGAATTTTTCATAGCCTAACTGCTTTTTAACACCTAAAGCAGTTCTGCTGCGAATATAGTAGCGTGTCCACTAGTAAAATACGATTGTGTAGCCCTATTGCACTCTTTCACTAGTAAATGCGTTGCGAAGTGAAATTGAGGCTAATGGCACACAAACGGCAATGCTGTCGATGCGCATTGCTAGAATTAATTGATTCCACTGTGTGCTGTTGTACATTTGATTGTGTTATCAACCACAACATTGCTAACAGTTGTCACTAGAAAATCCCTAAAATGATATAAAAAATATTTGGCTTTGTCGTGACTTCTAGAAAATGGAACTGGGCATTGCCAAACGTAAAAGAGAGCTTCGCTTAATCACACACTATCGCTAACACCTAGATTTTGAACGCAATCCCGCTCGATTGTTTTCGGTATGTAGGTGCAGCCGCCCGCTTTTTCTAAACCTGAGCGCGCGAGCGTCGACCGCCGAGTCGATAAGCGCCGCATATCGGAGCACGGCGGCGAAATGAACGAGAATGCACGCATGCGCGCAGTCAACAGTCCGGTGCAGTTTTCACCTGCCAGGCTCTCAAGCGTACCGGACCCCACCCTAGCTGCTTTTTTCTCATTGCTTTCTTGTCGTGTTTTTGATTTGAAGTGGCAGATATCTTATTTGCCTTAGGGAATTGCGGCGTGGAACGCCGGAAAGAGAAAATAAATGCTGATGCAGACGTAGTGTAATCAGTGTGTGTCAGTGTTGCAGAAGTGGCGCCTTCATTCCACTCCTATTCCATTCCGGGGAATTAGAACTTGCCGCAATTCTATTCCTTTCAATTCCTCGGAATGAAAAAAAAACCTAGCGCATTTCCACTTCGGGAATGGCCGGGCAGTTCAATTCCGTTCCTGTAATTCATCAACGTAGGAGAGGCATCTTGATAGCTTTATCCAGTTTTAACGCCCCATAAGCTGATGTCATCATATGTACTAAGAACTCCAAAAATACGCAAAACACGTTATCAAGGTCGAGGGATAGTAGCTTGGTGACATATCTCGTGCAGTACTGCCACCGGCCAGCCCTACTAATTATCATAAGGGCAGTTCTCCCGCCACCTATATTTGCATGGCCAGCATGTTTTTACGAATGGTGATGTTCTAATATTGTTTAAGTTAATATGTGTTAATGCTGAAATGATGACATAGCCTATTTTTGTGCTGACAAAAGTAGTATTCAAGAAGACTAAGCAGTTTCTCCACACGTCTGGAGCAGTTGTGAATATGAAGAAAACTAAGATTTGGTTAATGGGGAACAAAACCATCTATATCTGTTTGTATTAGTTGGAACAGTGCACTGCTCGGGCATATTGTGCCTTTGCATCTTGTGTCTTTGCATCTTTTTCGAATATGCGTCCGTGACGGCGATGGCGACAGAAGCAAAAACAAAGAAATGAAGGGTGGTGAGACAGCAGGCGGCTGGGGCGCCGCCGAGGGGGAAGAAATCAAGAGGCGTAAAGGGAACTATGCCGCTACCGTAGTTCCGCACGACGGATAAAAGCGGCATAGATCCTCGGTTACGCGAAAAATAGACAAACTTCGGAGCATCACAGTCTATATAAGGAGAAAATTGTCGTTGTCGCGTTACTTATTAATGGACCGTGCTTGTAATCACTCAAGCCATTTTAAATATACTGCTTTATTGTTGAATTCGAGGCTCTGACTTACAAATGTCTGAATTTTAAAAACAGCAAGTAGACAAGAACGTGCCCCATTTGCGGAAAAAGACGTAATTACGTCGCCATTCCATTCAGTGCAAAATGCGCTTAATTCCGTTCCCATTCCGATCCTCCAAGCGTTGTCCACATTTCATGCACATTCCGTTCCGGGGTGGCGAAAATGTGGAATGGTTCCGGAGTCATTGCAATTCCGGAGTGGCAACTCCGCAACACTGGTGTGTATATCACGTGCTATTCATCTGGAGGAGAGAAACCACGCAAGCCTTGAAACAACGAAACTGGACGATTCTGAAGACTAATCTGGTTGCTTTTAGGTTGTTCGTAGGCCTTACTAAGTGATGAGGGCTGTTTACAGGTTGCTTCTAGGTCATTGCTAGGATTTACTTAGGTGATGCTCGGTTGTTTCTACATTAAGCCGCACACAAACAACACGCATTAAACCACACACAGTGTGGTTTAATCGCAGTGTGTGTGGTTTAACATACAGTGCGGTTTATATTGCATATCCAAGCAATTAACAAGTCGTTGTTAGTTCAGCGCTTGTGTCTGTCGTTCTTCTTCTCCGTCCCGCTGTTTGCTCCCTTGTTAATCATGTACCAACCAGCCCAGTGAAGCGAACTCCCACACAGAGTTAAACCACACACAGTCATAAACACGACACGGATGTCCAAACTTTTGAGACAGAGACGCGCGCTAAAACCTGCGTTCGCACCTCTCGTACAGTCACAGACACGACATGTTTGTCGAACAAGAGACAAACACGCTGAAACCAAGCGTTCGCACCTCTCATATATCTACGGGCACGTCGTCGTTGGCGTAAGCCTTCCATCGCTTCGGGGTCTTCTCTCAGCCGCCGTTGCCTTTCTCGCTCCCTAGTGTTGGGCTAACTGTTCCCTTCTTCCTTTTTGTGGACCAGTGTCGAGTGGTGTAATTTACCCAATTTCAGCGGCCCATACCCGTTTATGATGATGATTGTTTCTCGCAGCCGCCGTTGCCTTTCCGGTTATGTAGTGCTGGTGTAACTGTTACCTTCTTTTTTTTTAGGGCCTAGCTCCTCTTAGTCTAACCTTGTCCCATGTCAGGCGTAACTGCGGCAGTATCTCCCGAACAGTATAATAGATGGCGCTTTCCCATAGAGATGCATGCAAACTGCAGTTGGGTGACGATATTCTAGATGGCGCTGTCCCAGATATATATAAAAAAGAAATTAAAGAAAAGAAATACATAAAAAAGTGCAAAAATAAAAATGAAAATAAAATAAAATAAAAACATAAGAATAAAACACAAGGAAAATAAAAATAAAAAATTAAAAAATTAAAAAAAGAAGGAAAAACGGAAAAAGGTAAAATAATAATAGCGGCGTATCGCTTTGATTACTGCTGGGCGAAACCACTGAACATTTCACGGTGTACACATGATTGCTTCAGGAGCTTCGCCAAGCTCTCCATCATTCAGCCGTAGATATGCTGTAATTTTTTTTTAGTGGACCAGTGGTCAGTAGTGGGGTTTACTCAATTTCTGAGGCACATACCTGTTTGGTGGGTTAACTGTTGCCTTCTTCATTTTTTGTGGAGTAGTGGTCAGCAGTGGTATTTACTCAATTTCGGTGGCACATACCTGAAACACCACACGGGATAGGCGGCACAAACTACGGCTGTGTTAAACAGCTTCACTGTTAAAAGGATCACGATAACTGTGCTCAGAAAAACGGGGTTGGTCTCCGCTTCCCGGAACAGCATAGGAGAACTTCGCTGCACAGGACTTCTCATCGCGCGCACGCGCGTATTCTCGTTCATTTTGCTGCTGCACTCCGCTATATCACGCTTATCGACAAAGCGGACAATGCTCGCGCGTTCACGTTAAAAAAAACATTGGGGAGGGATGAAGCACGTAGAGAAGGGTGTTCCAGATCCACTAACGTGGAACCTGTGGAGGGGCGGAGCATGCAGTGTGCCACGGTGTTTCCCACAGCAAAATCACTGCTCGTGGGCAATGAGAGACGTAAGAAATATTAGACACAAATATCCGCGGTCGGCTTTTAGTTAACGTGCACGCTGCGAGTCTTTATTGTTCAACTGCGCACAAGAAAAATCTCCCGCCAGAACTATATTGCAGGTCAAGATCTAGTGAAAATGTATACGGGGTGGCCGGTGAACGGTTGCGCAGCGCAAGCTGTCGGTTTCTCAACAAGAAACTCGCAAGCAGACGCTGCCTGCGTCGGCATTGTCTCTCGCGGTCGAGGGCGCGTTCTCTTTCCTTGCGAGCTGGTACTCCAGCGTTTATCGCAGATCGCAGAAAGAGCGTTTCCATAGTCAACGCGTGTCGTTCGCTTTGTCTAGTCACACTGCGAGTGCTTAAAGAGCCTTGATCTTGAAAGCAGCGACAATGTCCTCCGACCGCGTTTTCCTGTCAATTCTCCTCGGAATTCTCCTCTCCCTTGGCCGGCGCGCTACAGGCACGCACGCACACGCGCATACACGCGCGATACAGACACGCACGCACACATATAGATACACATGCGATACAGGCACGCATACATAGACACACACACGCGCGTACGCACGTGACACACACACACACACACGGATGCACATACATACAAAAGCCCATGCACACGCGATACAGGCATGTACGCACGCACATACACACACGAGTATACAGGCGATACAGATACACGCATGGACACCCATACATACACACCCGATACAGACACGAACGCACACGCAAATGTACACGCGATACATACACGCACGCACATACATACACAGGCGCGTACACACGCGATACAGACACGCACGCACATACATACACGCGATAGACACGTACGCACGCACATACATGCACACGCGCGAATACACAGAAACGCACAAACGCGCAGGCGTGCACATACACACACATACGTGCGGACAAGCCCATACACATGCGCCGATACAGACATGCACAAACGCACGCAGGCGCATACATGCACATATATACACGCACACATACGTGCGCCCACGCACGCACAGAGACGCGCACGCATGCACACATAGGCAAACGCATGCACACACAGGAGCGCACATGCACGCTCACATACACGCAAACACGTGCGCATACAGACATGCACACGCAGGCGCACATATGCACACATACAAACACGCATACACCCGCACATACCCATAGACACACGCCTGGAGGGCATAGGTCGGCAAAATATGTGGAGCTGACTCAGACTTATTCATGGAATATATTTTGCCATTAGGGCTCACTCGGACTCAGACTCACTAAAATTTTTCCCAGTCGAACTCACTTGGACACAAAATCACCTAATTATTCTTCACTCGGACTCACTGAGACTGAAACACATGGCTTGATCTGAGTCGGACTGAGTCTGCGTAAGTTGACTCATGAGTCCTTTAGCGTATAATAAACTTTTTCGATCCGGATGTCAATGCACTTAAACTCCGATATCTCGCATAGTCGGTCCTCTTCGATGCGCATTTTGATCTGGAACCTCCACATACGGGTTATCTGTGATTGCAAACCAGGAAGAACATTTTTATTGAAAGATATGACTCACACGAGATATTTTTACCAAGAACTTGCTTTGAAAAATATTGCGGGGGAGGGGGCACGCCTCTGAATAATTAATATTGAGCTGGCGTATGAGCGCTAGTGCGTTAAATTATCTTTGAGTAGAAGTGAGTATGAACGTGAGCCGTCATAAAGCTGATAGGAATGCTGAAGTTGAGTAGTTATCACCATAGGTTGGCAAAAAAATTTGTAGCTCACTCAGACTCAGTCAAGAAAGGTATATGTTTTGCTTGGGGCTCACTCAGACTCACGAAACTTTTCCTCAGGCGGACTCACTCGGGCTCAGACTCAATAAAAATTGTCTCAACCGAACTCACTCGTTCTCAAACTTACCAAAATATTACTCACCCGGACTCACTCAGACTCACACTCACGGCTCGATCCGAGTCCGAGCGAGTCTAGTCATGAGTTTGCTGACCTATGCTGGAGGGTTCACGGCTGGAGTGTTCATGGCGTGAGTGAGCAACTAAAAGCGTGCCAAGTTTGCTTGCGCGCCCTTTTCGAGACGTCAGGGTCACCTGACTGGGATGTTCGTGCGTCGCAGCCATTCAGCGTGGCGGATGCGCCGGATCCGCGAAAGATAGGGTGAAAAAAGAGGAGGTTGACGGCGCCGCATGAATAAAAGATTGCCGCTACTTTGCAACATCAAGAGGTTTTAAGAGCGCTGAGGCGGTGGCGCCCTCTCTTGCGCTCAAGCAAATGGACCATCACGGCAGCAGATGAAAATGCACTCCGACACGTCGAGAACCTAAGGTGGTTCGCCCCTAAAAATCAACATCATACTACACATGCATCACTTCAAGGAACTTTCAAACATTTACATATATACACCTTTGCAGTGAAACACATGTTTATGATAGTACAGGAAACGAGTGCACCATGTCATGTTGGTTCTGTTTAAATGGTGGGGTGGTCGAAAACGTAGCATTTGACATGTAGAATTTGTTCTTTGTCTTGGAAATTAATATATTTCAGAGGGATAGTAATACAGCCAGTATTGCTAACCGTGACACATTCGGCAAGGCCTTAGACTGGGCCATTTGAGTTTATGCCTATGTTGCGCAGTTATGTGTACGCGGCATTTTCCTTCATTTCTAGATTTTCTCTATCCGCTTATGTGGTCTATGTGGATCTCATTTTTTTGCCCAGCGTCTCGACAGTTCTTTAAAACCCTCACGACACAATATATAAGCAAATAAATAAATAAATAAATAAATAAATAAATAAATAAATAATTACAACAGAGATGTTTTTTTCCACGCTGCGTAGACCCGACCACATCTTTAACTAGCGACTGCATCGGCCACTTTTGTGTTCGTCAGCGCGATATGACGGATTGAAGCTGCAAAAAAAAAGGGTTCTGTGCACATGTGTTTTGTGGACATACACTAACCCTAACCCTTTTTACAACTTGGCTTCGTCATATGACGCTGATACAGAGAAACAATCGCTCCTCGCGCACGCCACTTAAAGAGTGAGACGACTATAGATAACAGCTATCCCTGCTAGCCATTGCGATTTCTGCGGAATAAGTTTTCCGAACGCATGTCTAATACGTCCATGAAACTAAGCGTATTAAAATGCATCGCTTCGATTCAGAGAAGCTAGAGGCATGCCTTCCATCTACGGGTTTCGTTTGCACACTCTGGTCAAACGTATTCTGGCTATGTGTAAATACTTTCGGCATTTTTCGGGTGTTAACATTTATTCTTCTTGTCATTATGCAGGTGATGTCTGAGTACGAGAATGCCGTGGCAATTTCAGACTCGGACAACGACACCATGTTCGACTGCCTTGCCGCTGAACGAACGAGCATTGATTATGAGGCACAAACAGCCACGTACGCCTGGAAATTTAAAGGCGGAGATAGCTAGTCCAAGTAAGACTCACCTCGTGAATATGCCGCTAAGGGTAGAAAGCAGGGTAGTTGGTTTTGGTTATAGATATGCAACATGACACCGGCAAACAGAACAGGGACGAGTAAAGACACAACAGGCATCCAGTAGAGAGAGTATAGAGACAATACAGAGGCAGTAGAGGGGCACTAGCTACCATTGTTCGCGACTCTCTATTCGCCCGTGTGCCAGCATCTTGTTTACATAATTTGACGAATGCTGCTCAAGCACTTTCTGAGGCAGTACGGCAGACGTGAGGGTGCATTTTGGCCACGAGCAAAGTTATCTTTGGCAAAGAAGAAACATTCATCTGCCTTATTAGCAGCAATTCACCTATCACTGAATTAACGCATAGAATTAAGCAGCCTTATTTCCAATAACAGTCACTCTGCATCTCACTGGACTACATCTGTGACGCAGCACGAGTGTTTCATTTCCGCGTGCGCATATTGAACATATCTCTAAACAGCTTGTTGTAGCTTTGATTACAATGCTCTATTAAAATACACATTTCGCACTTGTGATATTGGGTATCATTCTGTGGTGTCCTGCCGATAGTCTTTCAACTGAGGACTGTAAGACTCTTTTAATTGTGTGACGACAATTCAGAAGGCTAACTCGCAATCAGCAAATGTCATATTTGATGGAGACTGTTTACCAGAGCTCCAAGGTCGAACACTAAGAGTTGAATGGAACCGCTTCGACGCCGCCATTCCTAACTGCGCATGGACTAGTACGCCGCTGCCTCTTTATTGGTACTGAGACGATAGTAACGCAGAGCGCGCGGGCCTCACGTAACACGCATGCGCAGCAGGCCTTTGCCATGTGGCTGCTGCAGATTGGCTCGCCTCAAAAAGAGGAGCCATTTGGTTATCGATGATATCGCGGTGATGTGAAGCAGAGAAATTCATGCTTGAAGATAATTGGCGCCACAGAAGAGGAGGCAAATCACATTGGAAGCAGCCGTCTCTGCAATGCAGGCGTGGTTCGAAGCACTAGGTCGTTATAAGTTTGCCGTTGCCTGCAAACTCGACTATATGAGATGTACCGCAACGTTCTACAACGGCCAATAAATTAAATGCTCATCGTGGCGGGATTGGAGTTGAGGATGAACATGGTCGCACTTGCCGAAGACATGCATGCGCGACTTCATGTCGGGACTCATAAATACAAGTAGGAAGGCTACAAACACGTAAGCTTGAATTCGACATCTTTGAATATTGTTTGCTGCGCTAGCTCATTGCCACTTGTGCCACTAATGTGAAAATTGCCACAAGTGTGGCCACAGCCTTGTATGGTGACCTCACTGTAATTCTTGATGAGGGAAGCTTCAGGTCGCCGTGTGATATGTCGACGCAGTTTGCCATTACCTGCGGTGTTCGCAGCGGGCAGTGGGCTGATGATGTAATATAAACAATGGCGAAGCGGTTGTCGGTAATGGACCGATTGGAATAGAGACCGGACCGCAGAGTACCTCAGCTCCGACGAGCGCATTGAGTCACACAGATTAGGATCCACGCACGACCAAGCAAAGCTCAACAAGGTAAGGTGATGCATTGCTTGATCACTCTGCTGCACGGGGTCCTACAGAGCACTACAAAATTTGAGAGCCACATTTTGATCTGGTTCTAAAAACTCTCGTTGTTCGGTGCCTGTACACTAACCTTGACTTCTAACGTTAAGAAATTCGCATATTACATAAACTATGTCATTGCTTGCGGTGAAAATAAAATCTGACACACTGGGCGGCATTCTAAAGTAGCGGTAGTAAAAATAAAAACGCACCCACGCCTGCGTGGAACACGCAGCAGAGCCACCGCGAAAGCTGGAAGAGGGTCTTTCTAGAGCCCGTTGAATGCTCTTTTGGGGCAACTAATACATGTACACATGCAAGCTACCTACTAGGCAATAAATAATCATAACATTTTGTTGTAGGGAAGCATCCACTATGTAATTATTCGTAATTATTCGGAGACGCGTGGTACTCGCTACACATCTGTAAGTCATTACGTGGGCTTTGTTGATACTGTGGTTCATGACGATGAAGATTTATGGCTGAGTTCTTTGTAATGGGTTGGAAGCATTACCCACTTCTTATGCAATTCTCCTCGTGTAACGCCTGGTTTTTCTTTTGATCGTATACACGCTATATTACATATGTTTACGTGATTGCTTACTAGACATGACGACTCTGTAGAGGCTTTTTGCGAAGCAGTTTCAAGCACCGGCGTGGCACTGGTAGAATACTCGAATGCCACGCAGTGGGCTCGGATCCAATCCGATCGGATCTTGGATATTTTTTTTTCAAATTCCATTTTTCTTATATCGCGCGATAGCGGTTACGGACATCGGCGGCGGCGGCGGCGCATAACTACGCCACCAACATCGGCTGTAAAACCTTTCGCTGAAATAATATTGGGCTGAATTCGATGACATACGTTCGATAGTGTAACAGTAATATACCTCAGAACGTTATTGCACAGAACTTACAGTCTGTCCAGGTTCACCTGTGAAATTATGGCGTAGGCGGAATGATGCGTGTAGTTCTTCTAGCACTTGACAAAGCCCCCTTTACATGCAGCCCAGACGTGGTTTTCCATATGAAGCTTGGACCTACACCTGGAACATTAGTCTCGACTGTGGGCGACGGTAAGTAGACAAAAGATGCCCTTAATCCAGCGAGATGGAACAGCAGATACGCCGGCCATGTGCACTGGGATTCCCTGGATTTTGATGCCTACTCAAGGCTCCTGTGCACGTATGAGCTAACAATTATAGCACTGCAGGCTGAAGGAAATTTAGAATACCGTTTTAAAGAAAGCTAGATATCACTGGCTCTTTTCTCGGCATATTACATAGGCGAAGAGAAGGGTACGGCCACCGGTTGAAATAGTGATCGCGAAAGTGTCGTCATTATTCCTTTTGTTTGACTGCAATTAATTTACAAAACTTCTGTAGCGCCCCAACTTTCATATGGGGACGGATTACCAGCGAAGCTGCATTGGCGTTTGTGCTCTCTAGCATGTCTGCTTGCTTCTGTGGCGTGAGGGACTGCAGACGGTGACGTCCTTTATTTGACTAGTGGACTATCGACGCATTCTACGTTTTAGCACTGTCCCGCTTACACTGCATGTACCCGCCACAGTAGTATAAAGGCTATGGCGCTAGAGTGCTGACCCGGAGGTCGCGAGATTGAATGTAGGTCACGGCGGCTGCACTTTCAATGGAGGCGAAAATGCTCGAGGCCCGTGTGCTTATATTTATTTATTTATTTTTATTTATTTATTGATACCTCAAGGGTCCCGGGGACATTACATGAGGGGTGGGCATCAAAAGTAAGAACAAAAGATAGAAAAGATTTATGTGAACATTAAAGAACCCTAAGTGGTCGAAATTTCCGGAGCCCACCACTACGGCGTATCTCATAATCATTGTCGCGCAGCCGTGACGTGGGGACGGTAGTAGTCGGCGGGTTCACGATGAGATTTTTTATTTGGGCGAACGTGTTCCCGGTAAACGAGAAGTCATACTACAAGCGATACATACTGTACACCGTTAGAGGCGAAATGGACAGTCCACTTGGGGGACACATCGAGGATAACTGCCCGGTGAAGCGGTGTATTTTATGTCCAGATTCCCAGTTCATGATACACGAAAACAGGAACGGCGGCGCGCCGCAATAATGACGCGGTGGCGGCGGCGGCGTCATCACTCTCGGGATTCCGGCGGCGGCGCGAGTGGTGTGAGCAAGAACAGGCAGCGGCGGCGGCAGCGGCGCTGCACAGGTCTGCCCTGGCGCTAAGTCATTTAAATATAGCATTTTTGGGTGTACAGGCGTTAAGGCTTTGGTAGAACTTTTATTTTGCTCTCTGTCCACTTTCTTTTCCCTCCCTGAGCTGTGTGGCAGCGCTCCTTTTCCCTGAGCCGTGTGGCAGGTTCTCATCATTGGGGTCTAGAGTACTTTTATTCCGAAGCCTCTACTCTCACAAAATATCTCTCGTTCAGCGCCGATTAAGTAGTCACGCTTCCCGTTGCGCACTGAACCTCTGCCCTCGTCGATACCAAATGGTGCTCTCGGAGAAAATAGAGCAGTGCGTATAGCTGTGCTCAAACGTCGCAGCTACTCCGGGAGCCCCTAGCCGTCTGCCCGGGCTGCCGGTTGATGTCCTCTAATGTTAGGAGTCGTGAAGTCGCTCAGTTGGTCCACCGGGTCTTTCAGCGCGGTTTGTGGTCGTTCGCCGCCGTAGTAGTGGTGCGGCTGCTTGTAGATAATGCAGGACCCGCGCCTTTCAGCCACCGACTCTTTGTTCGAAGGCAGTGCTTGGGAGTCGTCGAAGAAACCTGGTAGGAGCCTCTCACTCAGAGGCCACCACGGAAAACAGAGCCTCGGCTTTTTGAGCGGCATCCAAGTGTAAATAACTAGATGTCGCCTGCCCCGATGTATCACGTCAGTCAGACGATCCTGGTCACGGCACCAGTTAAGGAAGTCCCCACTAACGCTAGGTTTTTCCCCGTTTTACGATACATGTCCCTTATCATCTGGAGGCACATGGAAACCAAGTTGGTGAACATCCAAAACAAAAGCATTTGGTAAAGAGGCCCAGCAACACTTTTTCACAATGCTCAGAAAACGCTGTCGATCGGTAGTCCAGGCAAATTCAGCTAGGAATCCTTCCTTCTACAAATGATGCCATATACCAAAATGACCGTGCCATAAACCCGATGTCCAGGGATATTGAGTGAATTGAACATTGTGAGCTGCATATTTGCTACGGCGGCCGCGCAATGCCGCCACGTGCCCACGCGTGTGCTCGCGATCACGCTGAAAGTAAGGACGCGCGTTCGAAGACAGAGAAAAGTGATGAAGGTGATGACGTGGGCCGACGAACGGATACACCTTCTTGCCCCCTCTTAATTTCTCCGCCCCCACCTCCCTGCGTAGCTTTCAGCGCGCTCGCTTGTGCGAAAAGAGAGTGACATTAAGCGCCTGAAGCGTGCGACAAATCTATGTCACTCGGCTCACTCTCGACGGATTTTAAAATTTTTCCAGAAGTCGATTCATAAGAAAATAAGCTCTATTAGGAAGCCATTGGTTGATTACATTGACAAGTGGTGCAGGGCACCTTCCGGAGTAAAATGCAAAGTTTGATTGTATGAACATAGTGTTGCCCAGCGGCGGCCGTTCAACGGTTTGCTCATTCTAGCCTCATGTACTCTTGCCTCATGCCCGCTCGCGCTAATCACAGAACAATGGTTTAATATTCTCACGGAATTTCAGCCAATCATAGCAGTAGATTTCTTGAGATAAAATGTAGGCGAAGCATCTTAAGTCTACATCGCGGGCCCGCCCTTTTTCGTGCCCGCCTTCAAAGACACACAAGCAATGCAACGCTGCCCGACAATGATGGCGGGCTGATCACTTCAGACCGCATGGAAAGAGAGCTTTCACCTGCCGCTCGTTGCAACTTGAGCAGGCAGCGCAAGAAACCAAGACACAACCGAGGAACATAAACACGACACGAGCGCACGAGTCTCGCGTCTCGCTTCCTCGCGTGTGTCTTCGTTTTTTTTTGCGCTACCTGCTCAAGTATCAGTGCTGGGCAGTATCGAAGATACATGTATCTTCGATACTATCTTAGATACTCTTTGGGTATCTTGTATCTGTATCGCGGTACGTCTTGCAAAACGAGTATCTGTATCTGTATTTCCGATACATTCGATAATGTATCGTGTATTTTAAGATACAACATACTGCTATAGAAACACCACCGTGCGGAAGAATAAATGTCGGCCGGAATTCCGGTTCTAAAGCTGATATTGCTGCCACTAAGCCACCTGAATAAAACTGTCGACAGTGACATCCTTGTATATTTCCGCCAGAGCGCTCCAGCGAGCACAAGCGATGATGTTTAAGCGTCCCTATTGGTGGAGCAGAGTGATGTGATGGCGCTCGAGCCATCGCGACAAAAACAAGCGTGCGAACGTCTCCGCGCAGCCTAATTTTTTTTCTAGATGTTTTCTTTCTTTTTAGTTGTGTTGATGTCATGACATTTGTTCATAGACCCTGCACTATGCTGCCTACTCCAATGCGTGCAGCGTCTTTTGCACAAATTCTGATGCCTCTATTGACCGCGAGACCTAGCGGCGAGCGGACGAAACCCCGCGGTGTGGACGGCTCCTTGCGTCGTCTGCTCACCACACCGCGTTCTCATGTGTGCGTACGTCATGCTCGTCCTCAGGTGACAGCTCATTCCGTTGTGCTAGCACAGCAACAAATGTTTATACTTACGCCTACACGATATACACAAGCATTTCCCCTTCCGAGACTTGTATGTGAGTGCATACACGTGTCAGTATGGCGCTAGGACGAACCATCGTACCGTCCTTTCGACAAAATAATGTCGATGAGGTTGCCACATTGACGTTCAAGCACATCACATAGTGCATTTGCCGTCGTCCTAAACGAAAGAAGTACAAAATGTGGAGGTGTGAATGTAAAGTTTTAGCGACACCGCCTCTTAAAGTGTTGGCGAGTTTGAAATCATTATGATACCGCAAAGCATGAACTAGCATCTGCAAAGGCCGGTTACCGGTAAAAGAAGCCTAAAACCAGGCATTTCTATAGTGGTACACGCGTATTCGTGCAAACAGAATAGCAGAGTGCTATTCTGTTTTACGCAGAAATACGGGCTCTCTGTTTTGTAGCCGCCAAAGCAAGAAGTAAATACCTAATGGGCTCAGTCGCGCAACGCTCTTTATATTGTGGTATTGGCTGAGCACAAGTTAAACACGTCCAAATAGAGCAAGAAAAAACATCGACCACAATGCAAAACATTACTGTGACCAAAGGCTAGTACCCCATTGATTGGCAGATTGCGCCTCTCTGACACGTGATAGGGACGTTAGGCCGGCTTCGTGCATTAATGCGGCAATGGAGGGCGTATATAGCACCATTAGGCTGTAGTCAACGCACTTTATTCGCCGACAATCGACTCAAACCGCCTACGGTGAAGCGCCGCTGCGTACATTTGTATACGCGCCACCGACCGCCTATCCACACTAACACGGCGACGGCGCTGCCACTTATATATAGCCCGATCTCGTGGCGAATACTGTCACTATCGAAGTTTGTCTTGCGTGATGCTTCGTTGCAATATCTCAAGAATGCAAGAATGGGGCTGCTTTGCGTGTCGCGCCTTTCACACATCAGCGATTTGAAAGATATTGTGGATGCAAGCTTGACTTACATAGTACGATCAGATCGACTTACATGCAAAAGAGATTCTAACAACCGTCCCATTATTAGTGCTGACGTTAGATGCAATAGAACAAGCATTTACGTAACAGGAAACATTTTGACGTACTGTATCTTTGTTCTTCCTGCTAAATTATTCGAGAAGTTCTTTTAATGATAATTTGATTGTTATCACAAGTGCTTTCTTTGCTGTCTTCCGTTTGCATCCCGTACATTACCTAGTCCTCTGCATAGTTTTTCGCCTGTCTGTTTATTGTAATATGTCTTTTGTAACCTGCTACTAAAATACGTTCTCTGCTTTATTCTTATTTTTTAACTGTCTGCGAACGTGTTTTATTTCATATTTCGCGGGCTTTCTCTAAAAGCCCGGAAATATTCACCATGCAGCATGTACGCTGCCAAAAAAATTGGGTCGGTCGTTTTTAAATTCGCTCTACGATGTGTCGAAGCGCAGTTGGCCCTAAAGTGAATGTTAAAAATGTCGCAATGCCGCATAATTGATCTTATTTAATTAACCAGTTAAGCTTAGTACAAAACATACCATAACGAGTGCCTGTCACGAGGCTATTTATTCGATACGCTCTCGTGTAGGTTCGGTAAACATTCAACCGATGACATAACCGTCATCAAGAAACGAGGCGAGACCATTTGTGCACACACGAAACCAAACACTCAATGTATTTACACAGCAGAAATATGAATAGCGAAGGAGAGAGAAAAGTACAGAAAATGCAAGCGGAAAAGAAGTTAACAAGAGTAGGAAAATGTTAACAGACGCGAACAGTTCACAGAAGATAAGTACAAGAGAAAAAGGCAGTGTCACCGTTCATCGAGACGCGGAGCTTGTAGCGGAGACGGGGAAGGCAAGGCACAGACGAACTCACGCAGAAGCCAACGGCTAGAGGTGCGGTAGACGCTCACTCGGGTGGACAGAAGCGTGGGGCGAGTCGAGGTCAACGGCCGGACGCCCCTTCGGCGTTCGCCAGCCGCAGACTGGGTTTGAAGCGGGAGACGCCGGTCTTGACTGGCCAACGCCAGACGATGAGCAGCGTGTGTCTGGCCAACGCCAGACGATTGAAGAAGCTGGGTACGCGCCCAGGTGGGAGCCCGCAGCGGCCTCGACGCAGGAACTCTGCCGGCCGCCACTCCCGCGCCCTGGTCGCCTTCTTCACTCGGTCACGTCCCGGCCACGTCTCTCGCTTTGCCGTTGTACACCCGTGGCTTTTCTTCCAGAACACCGTGGCGGCTCTCCATTGGACGAAAAGTCGTTCACGCTCACACGTGCTACGGTCGCGAGTCATCGTCGTCGTCTTCATCGGTTTGTGTTTGCGTCGCGCCCTTTTCAAACGCGCACTTGCACATCACAAAAGCCCCCCTTTCGATAAGTTTTTTCACCAATGAAAAAACTGCCGGTAAGTGCGCGTTTCGCCACGCACAACCCACGTTCGGCACAGCGTCCACTACACAATCTTACACCAACACCCTCACTGCACCTTCAGCGTTAACACAAAAATATGCTGGTTAAGTCCACCATACATTTCAAAACATGGTCCCAGCGTCATGCCAAAACTATATTCACGTCACACTTCCCACCAAAGGCCAGTTCAAAACCTGAGATATCTACAAGCATTATAGTTCCTTTGTCCATAGTCGAAACCCAACAAAAGCTACCGGTTAGTTTCAGATATCTCAAGTGATCGCGTCCCACACAAGACGCACCACCCTTTTCGCATGTCCAGCGAAAACAGTCGGAAGGTCTCGGAAGGACTGTCGACAAAACGCTCGTCCATAAGTAAGCGTAAAAAGACTCGTATGCTCAGCAACCGCCTGCTCAGCTAAAACGTTAGCCTCTGCGTAGGATGGATTGCATCCGAACCCAACCCAATGCCTCTGAGTGCGTCGAGACAACAGCATGCGAACAAACGCTGCCTGCAAGCGAATGACTCGCTTCGGCGCATAAGCTTCGGATCGACCTGAAACCTTGAAAGAAGTGGCTTTTGCACTCCAAAAAGCCACAGAGCATAGGTTGGCATCCTCATGGCTCCAATAGCAATGGATTGGTGAAATATTACCCAACTCTGGTTCACTTTTCACCAATGCATCTGTTTGTTCTCCAAGAGTACCGGCTCTTCCATCTTGGGCATCCTGCCTCACCTCGTCATCACCTACTGCTGACTGAACGTGCGACCCTAGTCTGTGTTCATTGAAATGTGCTTCTGCACTATTTGCCAGCTCACTCGGGCACATTTCATCGGTACTGACGCTGAGTGCTAACTTCTCTGTGGTAAAAATGGAATTATTCGCGTGGTCATCGGTCATTCCCGTGCCCTTTATTATTGCAGTTGGCGGCACACGAAAAGACTCCGCGGCCACAACCGTAGACTTCTCTACCTGGATTTCGTGCATCACTCTGGCGTATGCTTTTGTTGTGCTCATTATGCCTGAAGACTCGGCGTCTTCTCTAGAGACCGCCTCACGGTCTTCAATTGCGCACTTCATGCGAACATCTATTACCCTATCAGGGCTGTCTAGAGGACTATGTACCTCTTCAGTCAGTGTGCATTCTGTTGCGCGAGTTCGCATAGCCGCGTTGCTTTCAGAGGAACACGACTGTTCCTTCTTTGCTAAGTTTTGCGAAGCCATACTTAGCACTGTCCCTAGACCTTGCTTGGTCTCACCCTCTCTCTCCGCCTCGCCTCTGTCCTCTATTTGTAGAATGCCTGTACCTAAAGCGTGGTTGCTGGCGTTTGCAATACTGCCACTAAAGAACGATACAGATTCACTCGTGAAGGCCCTGCCTTCAGAGCACACATCGAGTACCTGCTCTTTGGAGCTCAGGTATGAAAATTGCTCCCGCCATTCTCCGCCTTCTCGCTGTCTCGTTTCGACCTCCGCCAGTTTAAGCCTCAATTGCTGCGTTCTTTGCCTTAGCTCTTCAAGCTCTCTTTCCTTCTTTCTCATTTCACGTTCGAACTCCATTTCCTCAGCCATCTCTTCGCGAATCCGCCTCTCGCGTTCCTCGCACCATGCCACCAGTTCCTCGCCTTCTAGGCCCATGCGCCTTCCCAACTCTTCTAAATCTGCCCTGCTCATCTTTTCTCTCTATTTCTGAACACCAGTAGAGTGTCACAAACGGTCTCGTCCTGTCGTAGCGGACGCCAATTTGTCACGAGGCTATTTATTCGATACGCTCTCGTGTAGGTTCGGTAAACATTCAACCGACGACATAACCGTCATCAAGAAACGAGGCGAGACCATTTGTGCACACACGAAACCAAACACTCAATGTATTTACACAGCAGAAATATGAATAGCGAAGGAGAGAGAAAAGTACAGAAAATGCAAGCGGAAAAGAAGTTAACAAGAGTAGGAAAATGTTAACAGACGCGAACAGTTCACAGAAGATAAGTACAAGAGAAAAAGGCAGTGTCACCGTTCATCGAGACGCGGAGCTTGTAGCGGAGACGGGGAAGGCAAGGCACAGACGAACTCACGCAGAAGCCAACGGCTAGAGGTGCGGTAGACGCTCACTCGGGTGGACAGAAGCGTGGGGCGAGTCGAGGTCAACGGCCGGACGCCCCTTCGGCGTTCGCCAGCCGCAGACTGGGTTTGAAGCGGGAGACGCCGGTCTTGACTGGCCAACGCCAGACGATGAGCAGCGTGTGTCTGGCCAACGCCAGACGATTGAAGAAGCTGGGTACGCGCCCAGGTGGGAGCCCGCAGCGGCCTCGACGCAGGAACTCTGCCGGCCGCCACTCCCGCGCCCTGGTCGCCTTCTTCACTCGGTCACGTCCCGGCCACGTCTCTCGCTTTGCCGTTGTACACCCGTGGCTTTTCTTCCAGAACACCGTGGCGGCTCTCCATTGGACGAAAAGTCGTTCACGCTCACACGTGCTACGGTCGCGAGTCATCGTCGTCGTCTTCATCGGTTTGTGTTTGCGTCGCGCCCTTTTCAAACGCGCACTTGCACATCACAGTGCCACATGACGGCAAACCAAATACCTTTGGTTTCATTAAGCGGCGGTTAACCACTTGTTTTTTGAATAGTGGGTTCTACTTACGTGAAACACCCTGTATACTTATTCACTTTGATTGTTTAATACGGAACGACCTTGCTATTTGACTTAAATATATTCGTTTTCCTTTTTTTTAGGTCACCTTAAAGTGTTCTTATTGTTACAAATCCGCAGGTAAGCAGAGCTAGAAGTGGCAATAGTGCGAATAGCAGTGATAAGCTGCGGCGTTTTGTGCCGCTAGAATACGTCTGAGACGTTTCCTGGCGGCTCAAGTTCTCTCAGAGAACAAATGGTAAAAGATTGCACGTTAGTGAATATGTTGCCAACGAACGCGTTACGCCAGCAGGTAAGTAAAATATGAAAAATCACTGCAGTTTTATGTCCTCAAATAATTGTGAGCGTGGACTATGTAGTTCATCGTCTTTACACGACACGCCACAAACAATGTCGCTACCTACGTTGTTGCTGCTGTACACCTGTCGGTGGATGCGGTATTACGAAAACAATACGCTTGCGGACAAGGTATTAGCGCCAAGGTATTGCGGACAAGGTATTGCGGACAAGGCACAGCGGTATTTGCGCCATCGTGCGGAGGCACTTGCAAGTAGATGGTAACCAACTAGCTGGTCGCCAAGTAGGGCAGCTGGCAGCGACACCAATAAACTACACTAGTGTCAAGCAAAAACAACTAACAGCGCAGCAGTTAAAGAGCTGTCATATTAAGCAGTCAAACAAATCCCAATAAGTCGTTTAGAAATGAAACTAATACGCCTTGAGCAAGAAGGTTTGTATCTTGTGATACAAACAGGTATTTTGTTAAAATTAAACAAAGCTGGTCGCAGTAAAGAAATTTTCAAGTAAACACATTTCAACATAGGCCTTTACTGCTTCATTATATAGATCTATAACAGCAAACTTGCGAATGTATCGAAGTATCTTAAGATACAATTGGGAAGTATCGTATCGGATACAAATATTCCGCGAGTATCTTGTATCTGTATCTCAAATACTTCTCGCCCGAGTATCTTGTATCGTATCGCAATACAATTTCAAAGTATCTTTGCCCAGCCCTGTCAAGTATGCAATCTTAGGATTTTGCCCAGATTGCAGTTCTTGTAAGCTCGTTGCAACACCTATTCGAAACTTTCAATTACGCAACTTCCATAGCCGTGAAGGCAAATACATCCCAAACATGAAGTCACTAGGTTTCTAACCGACGCAGATTATCATTTAATTATGTAGCGTCCGCTACATGTGTGCTTTCTCGACGTTCTAACCATTCATAGTGGCTATATATAACGAGTTCGGGAGACGTTTGCATCGTAGCATGTTAAGCTCGACGCTAGAGGTGGGTAAGACGAAAGAGAAATCACCGGAGGTTGCACACAGTTTATCACTGGAAATGCCAGAGAAGTATACGATGGTTTTGCTCTTTTCTTGCAGATCCGACACAAAGGGAAATCATACTGTACTACACAGACGACAAATGCTCGGTCGCCGACAGCGAATACAATGGTCACCGTAAGTTTCGTCTGAATCTATTGAGGTGATGCATGAGTGCGCGCGCGTTATCTAAATAAACCCGCACAGGGGCAGCGTGACATAGTAACATCTAGCCCACGCCGTGGTAGTTCCCTGAGTGTGGCAGTGCAATGCTCAGGACTACGTCACGCATTCGATTCATACCTAGTGTAGCGCTGACGTATAGCGCAATTGTTGCGTCTTGAACCTCATTCAGAGACCTTAAGGAAATTTCCAATAATCAGATCGCCGGTTTGGCACACATAATCTCGCAAATATCTCCAATACGAGTGGCCTATGTCTAAGTGGAACCGCTCAAAGCATTCGCCTCTTTGTTAGCTCCTTGGATAAATAGCATCCACCGCCACCTGTAGTAAAATTTTGCAGTGGCTTAGCTCGGCTATGCCAGGTTATACGTAGCGTTAGCACAGGTTCAGCTGATTATTCTTAGCTTTCCAGATTGTCTAGGATTATTAGCCTTCTGTTCATTCTTCGTACGCTGAACCGCTAATTGCCAGACTACTACTGGATCCGATGACATAAGCTTCTCGGCTCTTCTGCGCCGTTGAGCAGCATTTGCGCTCTCCTTCTCCATGGCGTTACCCACCTGCAAACGCCAGTCAGAGGCGCTATCAAGCGGCACCAGCGCACTGTCAGACAGCGACTGCACAGCGAAGGCGAATACACCATCTCCCGCTAAAGGGGACCATGAGCAGATGCGAAGCCGGAGCAGTTGCACGATCGCGTTCCGTTGGCGTATGTTGGGCATGCTACCGAGCTCGCGTCGTGGAACACGAAGAGCGACGCTACGCGTGTCGTATCTTCCACGTAGCCTGGC
This sequence comes from Rhipicephalus sanguineus, assembly GCF_013339695.2. NCBI lineage: Eukaryota > Metazoa > Arthropoda > Arachnida > Ixodida > Ixodidae > Rhipicephalus > Rhipicephalus sanguineus. The sequence goes on from NC_051182.1 coordinate 47,339,513, forward strand.
CGTTAATTCTCACAGGGCGAGCGGGGAACGCGGTCGACAGGCGGGCGAGAGGGGGCAGCGTAGAAGAGGAGAGAGAAGGGGAGGGGACGCGCATGCGCTCGAGCTCATCGCGGCGTTGCGCAGGAGCGAATTTCGGCATGTCTAGCCCGTAGAAGGGGAGGGGAGAGGGAAAGTGGAGAGGGGATAGGTCAACTGGAGAGGGGGAGGGGAAAGGGTGAGAGGATAGGAGAAATGGGAGAGGTTTGATGACAGGGGGAATGGTGAAGGGAGTGGAGAGGAGGTGTGTGGAGAGGGTATGCGCATGCGCAGTAAGGGTGGTCACGCCGCACACCACCACCGGATTGAGCTCCGCCTTAAGATACTTCGCATCTAATCGCTGCGCGCGCCATGGCTACGACGTCACCCCTCTCGAATGCGCAGAGCAGCAGCGTCGAGTCGCGCGCGCATGCGCAGCACGGCTCATGATGACCCCCGCGAAACCTGCTCTGGCTAGGCAAGTGTAGCTAACGCTACAATAGAAAATGTCGTAGCATAGTGTCATTCGTGCTGCTGATACATCGCGAAATCCTGGACGAGAATAGCAATCGAGCTACGGCTCAAATTAATTACATAGCATCGATATCAGTAGTGTGTGCTATTTAGTTGCCGAATTTCAAAGTGAGACTTGCTCGATGCGTTGCATCCCTTCGAAACGGTTTAGTACCAACACCATTGGTGTACGATCGTCACGTATAGTTGTGTCCTGCCAGCCTGCTTGCTCTTTGAAGGGGCCCTGCAACACTTAGTAAAATAATCATGAGATGATCTCACTATAGGGGTATTTCGCCTGTATCGGAGTATTTCGTCGTGAGAGGAGCGAGCGATTTCTAGCTGACTAAAATTTAATTATAAATTCCCTGCTGCGTTCTGCGCTACAATGCTTGGCACAAGTATTCGCAGGAGCCTCGACTGCCAATAGGCAACATTTTCTGGTAATGTTCGAAAAGTGTTGCAGGAAACCTTTAAGACGTTCGTTCTTCGCGGCTCGTTGTATAACAAAATCGAGATCATGTGCGGATCTAAACGGTACCCGTGTTTGGAATGATACGATGAACGAATAATGAACCATTGCTTTTCTGTATTTCACTCTCATCTCCTGAAAATTGTTGAAGTAACGTTGCTTATCAGCAAACTTGGTTATAAAGGCAGGCCTGTTAGTTTGGGAAGCATTTCCTAGTATGCGCCAGCGCTTTGTCGCATCGTGCGTAAGATTACACCGGAGTCACATACGCTTGAGTGAAGTCGTAATGAAATAGGTTCCAGCGCCTATCGACGGAGTAAAAAATATTTTCCTCTTGTGGCAATTATTGCTACGTCGCCGTCTTATATTAGGTGCTCTGTTGTCGCACACAGTGGTGTTAGAATTACACACTGCCTTGATATAATGCGCCGTAGCATTGCTCTAACTTGTTTAAAGAATCTCAGAACTCAAAGAGGCGTCACCAGCCTACTGAATGAAAAAGTATATTTATTTTGTAGAGAAGAATTGGAACGTTGTAATGGGCCGTCCTCTCCAGCGCCTTCTAGTGGGTCGCCCTCTTCGCCTATTGTCGGAGAGCACGCCCCTCGTGCTCGTGCTCGTGAGAGTCTGCGAGTCTGCGCTCTGTCGTTGTGCATCGTCGCCGTCAATCCCGCCGTCAATAAACGTCTTAACAAAGTGGTGGAGAGTGCTGTACCGTCACCGCAACTTCGGTCTCCATTCGATGCCCCTGGAGCTTCGATCCCGTACCGTGCCATCTACCATGCCGCAAGACGCCGCTCAGCAAACGCCGCCTCCTGCTCCGACCGCTTGTCCCGGTGTCCCCCGTATCCGCGACCCTCCTGTCTTCACCGGCGCGGATGGCACTGACGTGGAGGACTGGCTCGCGATTTACGAGCGGGTGAGTGTTCCCAATAAATGGGACGAAGCAGGCAAGCTGACCAACTTGGTTTTCTACCTCGCGGGTGTGGCAGGCATGTGGTACAACAACCATGCATCCGATTTCCCCACGTGGTCCGATTTCAAGACCGCCATCGTCAACGTGTTTGGCCGCCCTGCCGTTCGTAAGCTTCAAGCCGAACAGCGCTTACGTGAACGAGCTCAGCAGGCAGGGGAATCGTTCACGAGCTACATCGAAGACATCCTTGACCTGTGCAAGAAAGCCGACGCGAGCATGTCGGAGACTGACAGAATCAGGAATGTTCTGAAAGGCATCGACGACGATGCCTTCACTATGCTGCTGGCCAAAAACCCTCGCACAGTGGCAGAGGTCATTACCCTGTGCCAAAGCTACGAAGAGCTGCGCCGGCAGCGTTTGATGACCCGTCTACCGCCATCACGCGATGCTGATCTCGCAGGCTTGTCGGCAATTCCTGACCACTCCACTTTGCTCGCCGAAATCAAGTCGTTCGTGCGTGAGGAAATTGCCCGCCAGGTCTCTCTACTGGCTTTCACTCCACCGCAGCATGTTGACCAGCCGCCAACTACACTTCTGCCTCCTCTCCGCCGAGCGATTCAGCAAGAAATCGCGGAGGTCATTCCCGAATACCACCAGCCGCCTCTAGTGCCTGCACCACTAAGCTACGCGCAAGCTGTAGCCAGGCCGCCCCCAGCGATTCCTGTGGCTGGCCCGCGGAGTTACGCCGAAGCCATCGTCGGACCACAGGCCTTCGACGTGGCTGTGCCACCTACATACGTCGACGTCGCCCCCAGGCCCCGACAGCTGCCCACAATGCACTCATTTCAGCAGCCGCCTCGTCCATCCCGTTCTGCGACATGGATGGGACCGGACCCGCGAACCGCTGGCGCACTTCCGACAACCGCCCCATTTGCTTTGCGTGCGGTTGCGCCGGTCACGTCGCACGCTACTGCAATCGCGTGCAGCCGCCTCGGGTCGCATCAACCCTGACCAGCTCATCAAGCAGCCCTTATTATGACCAAGCGCCGCCAATGTCACCGACGTCCCGCCCCGCACCATCTACCCGCCGTTCACCGTCTCCACGACGTCGCTCACTGTCGCCGATGCGGCCACGTCCGGGCTCACACGACCAGGAAAACTAGTCGTCGCAGTCCACGAGGCAAGGGCTGCGACGCTATCGAACTGCGAAAGCCCTCAGCGAAGCCCCTCGAACGTGACTGACGTGTTTGTGGACAGTGTTCGCGCATCCGCCCTTATCGAAACTGGAGCCGCCGTATCCGTTATGGACGCCAAGTTTAGCCGACTACTGCGAAAAGTGACGACGCCGCTTTCGGGGCTCTCCCTCCGTACAGCCAGTGCCCAAAGTATCCACCCAACAGCGGTCTGCACAGCTCGCGTCATTATTCAGGATGCTCTGTACGCCGTCGAATTGATCATAATTCCTGCCTGCTCTCACGACGTCATCCTAGGATGGGATTTTCTTTCCCGCCACGACGCCGTCATTCATTGCGCACCAGCCGAAATAGAGCTCTCACCATTCTCTGAATTGGCGCCGGCAGACAGTCCATCGGCTGCGGGCAAGGTACTTGTCAAAGACGACACCAAGGTGCCTGCAAACTCGTCGACGGCGGTGTCAGTGTACTGCGCCAGTCTCTCCGACACCGTTGCACTTCTCTCGCCATCTGACCGTGTTTGCACGAGGAAAGGCATGCTGGTGCCTTTCGCGACCGTGCAAGTCACTCAGGGCAGTACGTCAATTTTTGTTATCAACCCATCTCCGTACAGTGTTATGTTGGTCCGAGGGGAATGTCTCGGCAGCGTGGAACCCCTCGAAGACGCACAAGTTATGGACGAACCAGATGAAATGCACTGCCACAGTTCCAGTACGCTCAGCGCTGTTTCGACATCTGGTTCATCACCCGCTGATGTCTTTGGTTCCTCCATTGCTGACGACCTTACACCGGTCCAGCGTTCCCAGCTTCTGGGCCTGTTGGACGAATTTCGCTCTTCTTTCGATGTCGCTCAAACTTCTCTCGGCCGCACTTCCGCAGTTACGCATCGCATCGACACTGGCGCCCAGCCGCCACTGCGGCAACGTCCATATCGCGTATCTCCCAAAGAACGCCGTGTAATCAACGAGCAAGTCGACGACATGCTGCGACGCGATGTTATTCGACCATCTAACAGCCCCTGGGCGTCTCCTGTCGTACTTGTTGCGAAGAAGGACGGTTCTGTGCGGTTCTGTGTAGACTACCGACGACCCAACAAGATCACTCGTAAGGACGTGTATCCACTACCGCGAGTAGACGACGCGATTGACAGCCTGCAAGGAGCAGAATTCTTTTCATCTCTCGATTTGCGCTCAGGGTACTGGCAAGTACCCATGGCTGATGACGCTCGACCGAAGACCGCCTTTGTCACGCCCGACGGCTTGTACGAATTCAACGTCATGCCGTTTGGGCTGTGTAATGCGCCCGCCACCTTTGAGCGCATGATGGATACCGTTCTGCGCAACCTGAAATGGCACACATGCTTGTGCTACCTCGCCGACGTCGTTGTTTTCGCTCCGGACTTCTCCACACATCTTCAGCGCCTGCGGCATGTTTTGACGCGTTTGAGCGACGCCGGTCTACAACTGAATCTAAAGAAGTGCCGATTTGCAGCACGGCAGCTGACAATACTCGGTTACGTCGTGTCCAAGGACGGTATTCTTCCCGATCCAGCCAAGCTTCGGGCCGTGACCGAGTTCCCCAAACCTACGTCCGTCAAAGAACTGCGCAGTTTCCTAGGACTGTGTTCCTACTTTCGGCGCTTCATTCGAAACTTCGCGACCATCATATCGCCGCTGACGAAGCTCCTCGGAAGTAACGGGTCCCTCAGTTCATGGTCGTCAGAGTGCGACGACGCTTTCGGGAAGCTCCGTCGTCTGTTGACGTCGCCTCCCATACTACGCCACTACGACCCTACGGCCCCTACAGAGGTACACACAGACGCCAGCGGTGTTGGCCTTGGCGCTGTCCTTGCGCAGCGCAAACCAGGGTTCCCTGAATATGTCGTGGCGTATGCAAGTCGTACGCTCACCAAAGCCGAGACCAATTACACCGTCACCGAAAAGGAATGCCTAGCGATCATCTGGGCCCTTACGAAGTTCCGACCTTATTTGTATGGTCGCCCATTTGATGTCATCACCGACCACCATGCCCTCTGCTGGTTGTCATCATTGAAGGATCCATCAGGCCGCCTCGCCCGCTGAGCACTTCGCCTACAGGACTACGATATCCGCGTGCTGTACCGCGACGGACGCCAGCATGCTGACGCCGACGCACTCTCGCGCTCCCCCTTGCCTGACGACAACACCCACAGCTCAATGTCTCACAATGCCCTTTCTTCCATCGACGTTCACACTATCGCTACCGAACAGCGCAAGGATCAATGGATCGCTTCACTGCTAGACTTGCTGACTGATCCTTCGGCAACACCATCCACTCGCGCGTTGCGTCGTCAAGCCCACCATTTCGCCATTCGCGACGACCTCCTCCACCGACGCAATTACAACGCCGACGGCCGCCAGTGGCTACTAGTAATACCCCGCAGTCTGCGTTCTGAAATATGCGAATCGTTCCACGCTGATCCGCAGTGTGCGCACTCTGGGGTATCGAAAACATACCACCGCATTCGCCAACGGTACTTTTGGCGAGGCATGTACCGCTACGTGCAGAAGTTCGTTCGCTCCTGCATCGATTGTCAGCGCCGCAAAACTTCAACGCACCAGTCACCAGCAGGTCTGCAACCTTTACCTTGCCTTGATCGGCCGTTTGGGCGCGTTGGCATCGATTTGTATGGGCCACTCCTTCTGACTTCGGCTGGTAACCGCTGGGCCATCGTCGCTGTAGACCACCTTACGCGATACGCCGAAACTGCCGCCCTCCCAGCGGCTACAGCGCGCGATGTAGCCTCCTTTCTGCTCCGCCGGTTCATGCTGCGCCACGGTCCACCCCAGGAGCTGCTCAGCGATCGAGGCCGTGTCTTCCTGTCGGAAGTCGTCGAAGCCATCCTCAAAGAGTGCAACGTTGTTCACCGCAAAGCTACTGCTTACCACCCGCAGACGAATGGGCTCCCGGAACGCTTTAACCGCACGCTCGGCGACATGCTCTCGATGTATGTCGCCGCCGATCACACAAATTGGGATTCCATTCTACCTTTCGTCACCTACGCCTACAATACCGCGCCTCAAAGCACCACTGGTTTCTCACCATTTTTCCTATTGTACGGCAGGCACCCGTCGCACACAATCGACAGAATCCTTCCATACAAGCCGGATCGATCTGAGTGTGCGCCTATTTCTGCCACAGCCAGACTTGCTGAGGAGTGTCGGGAGCTTGCGAAGACCTTTACTACGCAGGACCAAGAGCGGCAGAAAAGCATCCGCGGTGAGATCAACACTTCTGCACCCACGTTCCTACCCGGAGCACTCGTATGGCTCTCGATCCCTACCACTGCAATTGGCCTCTCTTCCAAACTGCTGCCCAAATACGAAGGCCCCTACCGTGTCGTTGAACGCACATCCCCGGTCAACTACCTGATTGAAACCATCGACCCATCTTCCGACATGCGCCGTCGAGGGCGCGACATTGTCAACGTGGAGCGCCTCAAGCCCTACCATGACCCGCTCGCAGTGACCAGCTGCTAGGTCGCCAGACAGCTCCCTTTTCGTACCCGGGGTAATTGTAGAGAAGAATTGGAACGTTGTAATGGGCCGTCCTCTCCAGCGCCTTCTAGTGGGTCGCCCTCTTCGCCTCTTGTCGGAGAGCACGCCCCTCGTGCTCGTGCTCGTGAGAGTCTGCGAGTCTGCGCTCTGTCGCTGTGCATCGTCGCCGTCAATCCCGCCGTCAATAAACGCCTTAACAATTTATTTATTTATTTATTTATTTATGACAAACTGCTAGCATCTGTTGCAGGCCGTGAGCAGGTGTGGACATACATAATTTTTATTCACAAAACAATTCAAGAATGCAGAGTCACGAATACATAGTGACCAAATAATTATTGCTGAACACAAAGAAACACTGCTTCATTAGAATCATATGCATCATTATATAAGCGAAACAGTAATACAAAACCAACAATAATGTTACAGACGCATATAGTTAAAAGCGACATATCCCTGAACACAAAGAACGGCCTTTCATCATTCACAACCGAATGTGTAATTATGCTAATCAGAAAGTGTAAATTAAAACAAACATGTTCGCATGTTATGCAATCTCGTATAAATTGCGCGCGACATGCGCTGGCTTCGCGTTTCATTGCAGGCTAGTTCCCGCATGGCTCAAATAGCGTGTTATATCTGTCATACAGTGGGACGCTAATATTCATTCAGTTGAGTGGCGAGGGTTTTAAGTGCCGAGACACTGTTGAAATCGTTACGCACACCTGGGGAACTCTGGGTGAGTTCGATGATCTGGGCTTCTTTAACTAGCATCTAAGCCTCAGAACATAGGTGTTCCAGCATTTCGCACAGATTGGAACAGCTCCCGTCTTCTCAGGAATTAAGCCAGCAATTTTGTTCTTCGCAGGTCAATAGCATAGCCTATGAGGCACTCATGATTATATATGTAGCAGCGCACTGAACATTACTGAACTATGAGCCACACTGGTGGCTAAGGAGCTAATATCTCGAGCAAATAAAAAAGTTACGAATGGCTGGTAAGCAAGGTTGAGCAGTACGAAGCTCTCGCACATTCAATAACGATCGTTCTGAAAATTTCTCCTTTTCATCTGTACTTAGCACATATTCGAGACACCGCCGGGCACCATTATCATAGCTCTGCCATATGTCATTTTTTCTACATGATTCATGCCCACTCTGTATTTCATTGTTCTACATATTTGTCGTTCTGTTTGTGGTCCTTTTCCAGAGCGCATACTCTGGGTGCCGCGACGTTTGAAGGACAGAGTGCCGCGCGAGTGCATCGAACAATTTGTCGACACGTGCGGCGTTGTCATTGACCCCCATAGAAGAGACCTGTGCGACGATGGCGAGGGCGATTACTAGCATGCAGTGAAGAAAAGCCATACCTCACCATTGAGTTATAACTTGCAGCGCGAAGAAAGTTATCAGCTTTCATAAACAAGCTTCTTGACATCCTTCGTGAACTTAATAAAAACCCACGAGTTTTTACGCTGGTATAAATGCCCCACTGATAGATTATTATTCGGTTGAATTCCGGTTTGACGGCTTCTAGATGCGAAACAGCTTATGGCAGATTTCACTGTCTTTCTGTCTTCTCCTCTCTTGCTTCCCTTTCTTTTCTGTTTTTCTATTTCGCTTCCATTCCATGTCCTTGTTTCTCTGTATCTCTGTGTGTGGTCCATCTCTCCAGTTGTATATTTTTACCTGTTTCTTAAATTTGTTATTTCCTACTTCATCTGTTTATCTTTGTTTTCCAACTCTTTCTCTTTCTGTCTATTTCTTTCTCTGTCTTTCTGCGTTTTTGTCTCTTTCTTCCCTTTCATGCACTTATTTTGTATATTTCTTTCTGCCTTTGTTTCTCTCTATCTTCTGTGTTTTGCTATCTTTCCTCGCTTATTTTTTTCTCTTCCTTTGTGTGTAGCCGGTCTCTCGCCTTCTATCTTCTGTGTTTCTTTCCGTTCTTTCTATATATATATATATCTGTTGTTATTCCTTTATATCTGTCCCTCTCTCTCGCTCTGTCGCTCTCTGTCTCTGTACTCCTTCTCGCATCCTCCTTTTCCTTATCTTTACTCTCACATCTCTCCTCCTCACCCTCACAGTTGCTCTGCCCACCACCTTGCTGTAAAATAAAGATCTATGAAAGGCTGTACTCCGCTCTGCAGAGTGCCTCGATAGCCGAGTAGCTAGGAAGCTCGCTTTTGGATGTTGCGTACGAATCTCCCCTCGGCAAAGAATTTGTTTCTTTCTCTCTGCCTGTACTCGTTGCCTCTCCCATGAAGTTGCATCGCTCGCCAAGCAAAGCGGCGTACGTCTTCTGGTAGCGAAGCAGAAGAGGAATAGTAAGGCGATGAAAAAGAGGATGAAGACAGCGCGTGTCGGTTCATGATGAGGATCGTTTTTTGCCTACGACACATGGCCAAGCTTGACCTGAATAGCTCTGCTGTAAAACATGAGGGTTGTAGAAAGCTTTCAGAGGGGGACGGTGGAGGGTCAATATATTGACTGAGATGAAAAAGAACAGGATGGATTTCGCATTCGTGTGGTCTTTAAGGAACGCATCAGGAATCCTGTGAGTTTTTAAAACGAAAGTTTTTAAGCCGGGGTCCACCAAGTACTTCTAAGGTCGATCCAAATAGGTCGCGAAGCTTCGGGCGAAAAGCGGTTCAGAACCTATTGCCAACGACACCAGCAAGGGGAGTAATGGGTGCTGCGATTGAAGCGCGACTATGTTTGGAGGGAACCAATACTAATAACGAAAAATCAAGTTTTATTCAAGAGCGAAGTAATCTTTATGTTTTACAAATTGCATTTATGTCCCGAACAATATTATGCAAGTGCAATGTGCCAAGAATGTATGACAGTGTTTAATTATTACGAAAAACGTTTTCCTTAGCGCCGCCTGAAGAGAGGTGCACGTCATTGTTATTCATTGGAGCCTTTGCGGTGCATGGAAAGGCGCGTTCGTAATGTTGTATGCGACGACACGCCCCCTCACGTGTTCTGGTGTTTCGCACTTGCATGTTTTCTGCGAATTATTGTGGTGAAAAATTGATTTTTGCTCTGCGCGAAGTTGCGAGGTGCGTTTCATCGTTGGTGAACGTGTTGGTTACGGTGTTGAATGGGCAACGGCACGGCGCGGCCAAGATTTAACGACGAGCGTTTTCCTCGGTACTCGCAGAAAGGATGTGGTGTTCCAAGGATGCAATAGCAACACGCGTACGCCTGGCGAGCACTCTCTTCTAGATAAGACACCAGGTCAACGGTTCGGAGTAGTGTGCTTGCTGGACTTTCATGCATCAGTATTCCTGCTGCCGGGGTTCCTTCGTGAACACGCGGTGCCTGCTATATTTCCTGCTTTCGGTGAGCAGATCGCTAAGTTATCTGTCGCGTTACAATTCGCGTACGTGCCTTGATACGTTACACGTAAGGTTAATTTATCGGACATAAGGCAAAACATAGTTCACGTAGTGTAGGCGCTATTTACTTATTACGAAATTTGTTGATCATTGTGTAGGGTGTGATAAAATTGCGTTATTGTGACGATTTAAAAAACTGACATGTTATTATTTTGGCGTGACCAGGCGTCATTTCTTCTCGTTAGAACTGAAGCGCACATGCAATGCGCTCTTAAAGTCGCCTGCAATGTGCGAAGCAAATAAGCAACGCTGCAATCATGAGAGCTAGGCTGCTACCTACTTTATTCACGCTGTGGAAGATGACACGAACGCAGAATAAAAGCTCCAAGAATAAAGTTTCCTACTGAAACCAAAGGGAATTCACGGCGGTAAACTTAAACACCGCTGTTTAATCACGAGATGATATTAGTTACCTAGTATTGGCTTCACGCGCATTCGCCAAGGGCTTGCCGGCTCGCCGTAGCGCGAGTGCTTAACAATCGAGGGCCTAAGAAAGCTATTTTGAGGTCAAGTTTTGTGATAGCGCTAACAAAATGACATCATTTTTATACTGGATTTTGCGTCACATCCGCTTTATTTTTTGTTCCGCCGGAAGTGCTCCCTCCTCACACAGCTGGCGCTAAGCCCCATGAGCAGCTGCTGAACACGTGGTTATTGTATTATTGTATATACGCATATCTCTTTCCTCTCCCCATCATCACCCCTCATCACTCCTTTATTCCCCTTTCCCTTTTCCCGTGTGCAGAGTAGCAGGCTAGAGCGCACTAGCTCAGGCCGACCTCTCTGCCTTCAAATAAATTCTCTCTATCTCTCTCTTCGCTACTAGTTAAATTTACCTTCGTACTTCCGTTACGGGTATGACGTTGATAAAATGGACGCTAACGAGTGAGAAAGAAAAAAACCAATAAAAAGATCCGCCGCTGAGAGTCGAACCAATGACCTTGCAGCCGCGACAGCAAGCGACCCACGCTCAGCCAGCTAAGCTACGTTTGCAGATAATAGACCCATCACGAACGCGCCTTACATATTTCACACATTCTCTCTCTCACGGTGCTCTCTGTTGGAGGTGCAGATCGGCGGAGCGGGGTGGTGCCGCCGTTTGTGGGAGGTGAAAAGAAGTAATGATTCACGATCGACATTTACTAGTGCTTACTCCGAGATTGTGCGTGATATCGGAGGTGATGGTTAAAGAGTCTCGATACCAGCGAGGGACTCTGGCCGCTGTGGCATCACCGAGGCACCCTAGACGCTGTTACGTTCTTTGCACATCGCTTCATGTTAGCGTGCGCCGGTTCATCGAAGTGGTGCAGCTTCCACCTGCACCAACGGGATTTCTCCTCCGCCGACTGCTTCGATTGCGAGAGCACCGACTAACAAAACTGCTGCAATATGCGTTGCAGAAAGGACACGATCTCGACGGGCGAATGTCATGCATTGGCGGAGCGAGACAGAGGCCAGCGGGACGTGCGCGTTTAAGGTTCAAGCTACAAGCCTCTGCCTCCCGTGTCGGTGAAGCGCAGTGTGGTAGTGTATGCATGAGCACATGCGTCGGTTATACATTACTAGAAAGCGCACACTATGCCGTTTCTCTCCTTAATTGACGATGTTTTGAAGATGTGCATATCGGGTACCAGTGTTTATTATGAGCTTGTTGTTGTCATCTTTTTGCAAGATTCACGATTCGCTGTGTCCAAATATATGTTCACAACTTCAGCTACCACAATGGTTCAATCATGATCTTGGGCATTATTCGTCGCGATGTAGACATGCCACAAGATATCAACATGGGTGCATTCACGTCAAACGGTGCTATAGCTGCCAAACGCCAAACACGAATAGACATTGTACAAGCTCACATATATTACTACACAATAAGCACTACTTCTGCGAAGGCACGTTTGGCTTTTGTGTTATGCTGATTCCAGTGACGGAGAGATCAGTCAGTCAGTCAGTCAGTCAGTCAGTCAGTCAGTCAGTCAGTCAGTCAGTCAGTCAGTCAGTCAGTCAGTCAGTCAGTCAGTCAGTCAGTCAAAAACTTTTATTCATTGGTCCTGAGGAATTTAGGCCGCCGGGGGATCCAGGGGGGACACCGTAGCAGCCGCTATCGTAGGCGACGCCCGAGACGGGGCGGGAACGTGATGGCGTTCCGCCAGTTCTTGGGCCCTCTGGACTGCCTTCAGTTGTTGGTGGAGCTCAGAGCTCCTGAGTGCGTCTTCCCAGCCGGGCTCACTGGTGAGAAGTCCCTGAGGTAACGCGGGACATTGCCAGCAGGGGGGGGGATCAGTCATCTTTTTTTATTCAGCTCTTTATTTATCGTTCAATTTGCATTACAGTAAATATGCTGCTCTCTGGCATCAACAAATTCATAGACCAAAGCTGCACCGCTTCGAGATTGCTGGTGGAAGGCGAAGCGGTCTACGAGGCCAAGCATGTAGTAGCATGCAACACCAAGGGAAAGAAAGAAATTACAGTAGCGTTCGCCGGAATTGTTGTGAAGGCGTTGGCTGTGAACAAGGACACTCATGAACTGTTATTGCAGCAACCAGCAGCCGCGAAACAGCGTAACAACAACGCGTAAAGAGTAAAACGCAAAAGTTTAATGCACCGCATTATTTGGCGAGTGCCCCAGCAATTTTGGCAGCAGTGTCGTCTCTAACCGAAACAGCGCCGTATCTTTCCCACATAAATTATAAGGCTCCAAGAAAATGCATGGGGCTGGAGAGGCCCTAGTTCGGTTTGAGAATGGCACAAATAAATTTGGGCTTTTTAGCATATAGCGTTTACGTCAGGAGAACGCAAGCTTGACTGAAAAAACAAACATGTTTTTTTTTCTATGGCCTGCTCATTCTTCTTGCGACTGAATAATGAAACTGCAAGAGCCGTTGACTCATCTTGATTTCCCAGTAATTATTTACGCAAAAAGAACAGAGAGCGGTTCATAAGCCATGACATACAAAGCAGTTTCTGTGCTGTGTAAGACCTACAAGTTTTGCAATCGGCACTAATACGTTTTGGAGTAAATCACGAAATATGCACAATAAAAGGCACATAAAATGTAGATATAAAATAACGAAGCAATAGGACGGCGCTCTCTCCCGTTGTTTCGTCTGCATATACGTCATTCATGCTATTCGTTAATGATGCAGTCACAACACCTAGGCCCAGCTGTCTCTCCAAATTTGCCAAGCAGTACAGTTGCAGCATGGCCTGTTGACTAAAATGAGCAAGTCAGTTCTGAAACGCGAGAGACACGTGAATAAATCCTGCATGTTGTAGCCCTAGAGGTAGTAGTTTTTCTGGCATGATTGGTCGCAATTAACGAAGACGGAAACATTCCTAACAATTCGTAACATTTTCAGCAAGTACTGAGATTATAGCAGCATATAGAGTTGTTTAGTTGAATGTTGGAAACTGACTGAACATGGAAGTGCTATCTGGAACTGATTTACACAGACAGAAAACTGACTTTCAAGCTTTGGCAGCGCGAAAGTTCAAGAGATGGGGTGTCCTAAGTAAAACATCCTTGGCTAGGAACAAAGAAATTGAGGAGAGACGAGGATCGAAGGAAACTATCATCGTTATCGGCCTGTCCCTTCATACAGGGAAGTGTTTATTCCAGGTAACTTTGTAATGTTACTTCGGTGACATGTCAGTAGCTGAAAGCGTAGAAAGGAATATTAAAGGGTCATGAAGCACCCCTTGGGTTTGTTGAAAAAACACATCCTGCGGAAAGCCGACACGGCTATGAACTGCTCAGCCAAATATGGCAGTCGTGCGCGCCGCGTAAAGGCTACAAGTGGAGCGCGAAATTGCTGTTTTCTCAGGCGCTCTCTTTTCAAACAGAGGCCGGTTCTTACACTCGTCGGTGGGCGGGGCGTCTGCAGGTTGACGTGACGCATCTGCTTTTCCGCATCGCATAAGAGAGCATCCTTATTGGCCAATGGCCTGCATAAAGGAAAAGCGGTGTTTGGATCAGATGCGCTTGTTCCCATTGACACTGTGTACAATAGTTGTACTTAAATAAACCGACTGAAATATGGAGAAAATTTGTTTTTACATATTTCAGAGGCCAACTGTCGTCTGCTGAACACAGCGCGCCCACGCACCTTCGAGCGAAACCTAAATTTAGCCACACTGCCTTTTTGGTATCGCAGCCTCTTGTGTGTCGCTTGTTGAGATTAGTTTTGAATGTCATAACTGGCATCAACACTTAGGAAACTTGTGTGTGGCGTTGAGTACTAAAGCAATACTTGTTGTTGGGCTAGTTGGTTCATGGTAACGTAAAAGGTTTAAACTACGCAAAGAACAGGGGACGGAAAAAGGAACACACACACACACGTGTCTGTATGTGTGTTCCTTTTTCCATCCCTTCTTCTTCGCGTAGTTTAAACCTTTTAGTTGAGTTCTAACGCAACAGATCTCGTGCTGAATTGATCCGTGCGTGCACAGATCGAGTTGCAAGCAAGTTTTTAATTAACAGACTGGAGAACGGCCCCTAGTGAACCATGAGGGTTTTAACACTATTATTCTTTGGACAGAGAATGCACACGATCATTTCACCTTTGTGTAATACACATCACGTCAAAAATATCCCGAAGAAGAATTCAGCGCTAAGGTCGAATTAATACAACCTGAATTTCACTGTCAACTCACTCAGAGTACTTTTGCTTCCGTCGTCTTCAAAGAAGAACCATTGGTCTGTGTTTTAGCTTACGTAAGGCCACTGCATAATTTATGGGGCGTCATGCAGGCCGAAGTGAACACCTTCTGCTCCGAATTATTCGGTTCGTCGTGTCGTGCCGTAATAAAAATGATAAAAGTGTGCGCTCTTGAGTGTTTCTCCATATATCGGCAATGACTCGCTCGCCCGAAATTCGTGGATACCAGCGTGACAAAGGTATCTTCAGTTGGCCGAACGTATGTGCATTCCATGGGCGTATGCGGTCGGGCAAATTTAGTAAGTTCTGCCGCCAGCAGCACGCGTCCACTGGCACCAGCGTGTTCTGAGCTGTTCTAAGACCACCTGTGTTTGCATTGTAGGGGTCTGGGCTAGCCGCCGCGCAGGACCCCTCAGAGACGAGGACGAGACACTGAGCAACACATCTTTGAGATTCCAAGACTCGGCCGCGACTCACTTTCAACGGCCACTGGGCGCGAGCCGCGAGCGTGTCCGTGTCCAGCGTTCTCTTCTAACGTCGGCGCGCTCATGGATGCCGCTTCTATAGCATATAAGTTGCACACGCAGACGGCACAGTTACAAGGATATTGAAACGCGCCTACATAAGGTACATTTAAAGCGCGCCTACTATCGCGAGCTGCACGCAGGGGCAACAGCGCCTTCAGAGCAGATGAACGATAATCTATTTCCGCAATTAGCACTTATTTGCCAGTCGCGCTTTAGCGTGGCATAACTGATATTTTGCATTTAGTTCCTTTCATACTCGGAGGCTACCTACTATCTTACTAATTGACCATTATTCAGCATCCCAACTCCGCGTTAAAGCGAATGCCAAAAGCGTTCCCCGATGTCAAGCTAATCTAGTAACTTTGGTCAAGCACAACATCCACAAATTTACCAGTGACATGTCCCCCGCATATTAAAAAAAGGTAATGCACTTGCACTTCTCTCTTGTGGACGTCCATGTGTATTTGGCACTCCCCTTGCACACATGACGCAGTATGAATTTTAAGAAAGTATGTGCTACACTCCTTCTCAATGAAACAGCTGTTCTTCTGAAAATAATGGTTCGTCTGAATTGCTAGCATACAATATTCACAGCAGCACACAGGTTGCCTTGTTCACAATTCAGAATTTTACATACATAACACAGAAACACGAGGACTATAGCAAATACGTACAAAACTGGAAAAACTCGGTCATATGTGCACTCCCTCGTCCACCTTCACGTTATGTTGATGTTCACTTACACAACAGGCACCTTCAGTTATGCTACGATTGATGAAATACGAGGGCGGTCCGATAAGTACTTAGCCTTAAGCGAAAATAAGCGAAGATAAGCGAAAACTTTGGAATGGCGTCGATTTATTTCTCAACGTAGTCCCTTTTCAACTGTATACACTTGACCCAGCTATCCTCCAAATTTTTGATCCCGTTAGAAAAATACGTTTTCTCCTGAGCTGCAAAGTAGGCTTCTGTGGCGGCGATAACTTCTTCATTTGACTCAAATTCTCCGGCGAGTGACTTTTTCAAGTTGGGAAACAAGAAGAAATCACTCGGGGTCATATATGGAGAATACGCTGGATGGGGCACCACTTCGTAGCCCAGTTCGACCAACTTGGCCGTGGCGACGGCGCAGTTGTGAGCTGGTGCGTTGTTATGGTGGAAGAGCACCTTTTTATTCACCAAATGTGGCCGTTTTTTTCGCAATTTGGCGTCGAATCGGCCCAGTAATTCGGCGTAGTAGGGTCCTGTCACCGTTTTGCCTTTCTCAAGGTAGTCGACGAAGATCAGAAATTGAGAATCCCAGAAAATGGTGGCCATCATCTCTCCGGCCGATGCGTCAGTCTTCGCCTTCTTCGGAGCCGGTTCTCCGGGTGTAGTCCACTGTTTCGACTGTTCATTGGTCTATGGTGTGTACCAGTGGATCCATGTTTCGTCGACGGTCACAAGACGACGCAGGAACACCTTCGGGTTACGCTTAAACAGCTTCAAGCACTGCTCTGAAGTGGTCTCACGGACGCGCTTGTTGTCCGGAGTGAGAAAGCGTGGCACCCATCGCACTGATAGCTTTCTCATGGTCAAAATTTCATGTGGGATATAACCCACGCAGTTGTTTGAGATGCGTACTGTCTCAGCTATCTCGCGCACCTTCAGTCGGCGGTCTGCCAATAGGAGGCCGTGGATTTTTGCCACGTTATCGGCCCTGGTGCGCAGCGTTGATGGAAGAGTTTGGGAGCCGACAGAAATAGCAGAATAGCAAAAAAGCAGTAGGCATTTCGTGGGGAATGCTAAGGCCAACGCACAGGAGCACCCACACTACCTCCCAACATTTTTTGCAATCCCTAACAAGGCTGTCACAGCTAGTTCATGTGAATGGTACGAATGGTGCGGTAACATTTATGCGTGTTTTGCATGTTTAGGTTCGACAGCGATGAATATTCCTGTCTTTCTAGACGTATTCGATTCATAGTTTACATCTTTAGGGCTGGTGTACCTGTTTAACGCTTGTCACGCTCGCATATTATTTTTGTTAGCTCTACATAACAAAATCCTAGTTCTAAAATCAGTTTTCTATATGTCTGCAGTTACACGGATCCACTGCCGAAGCGTGCTTGCACTAGCATGCCTGCTCCGCAGTCGCAGGTCGCGTCAATGAGGCATTTGTTTCGAGAAAGCTTCAAAAGAACAAAACAGAATGAAATAAAACGAGACCATCGAATAAAAACTCTTTCTTACTCTCAACTTCATAGCCTTTGACGGAGTGTTGATCCACGTTTGGGACACACTCAGACTTGTCACCACGCTTCTGTCCTCAAAGACAAGTACTTTACCATTATCTACAGTCGCGCTCAACATGACTTGCATCACGGGAGCGTGTTGCCTCCCGAGTTTCAAATTTCGCATTCATTCCAGTAGCCTTTATTTCAACAACTAAACGCTGTTCTTTCACTGGAGATGTCCCAAATAAGAATATAATACTAATTACAGAAATGAAGTAAGTTGAAGCCGTGCGCGCAAATTAAACTCGTGAGGCCACGTGCCCCCGTGTTGCAAGCCATATTGAGCGCAATTGTACAAGACCTTCCTCACCTTTCCTTTATCAATGATTACTCCGCTGAAAAATTAATCCGAACCTTCGACGGTCTGAAAACCAACCAGCAGTTGCAGAGGAACGCACGCTAACGACACCATGCTTGCACAAGCAGCTGCGCGTGTGGCCTGGGAGGAAATGCTATGACGCTATCACCCCAGGGACGCGGAAACGGCCGCATTGGCGCTGAATGCCGCCGCGCTGGTGGAGCCACCTATGGAAGCGCAGTGTTTCTATACCAACTCTCCCAGTGTTCTATCTTACAGAAGATGCGCTTTGGAAACGCAAAATTTCGCAGAAATGATAGCTCTGAGTATTTGTGCTATCCGCGGGGAATATTTGCACCGAGTCGTTCTAGCGAAAGGAAAGAGCACTACGTGTCGCCGTGTATACTCGCCGCACTGTGAGGACAAGTCATCGCACCAGAATCTCGATTAAGTTCAGCAACGCGGACGCGAATTTTATATAAACAGTACGAGGAAACAATGCCAGACGTGTCGTAGCGATGCTATACGGTCCTAGTTTGAATTTACTTCTAAAAAAGTGGCGGAAACAGCTAGGAAACCAAATTTCCGCATGCATAGACATGAAACATGACGCCTAATTAGAACTGGTATGCCCTTTATTTTTTTTAACAACTTACCTCTTACACAATAGTTACATAGCAGGTGAGACAGCGCATATCAGAAACTGCATACGCTTCAACTGAGTCCGCAATGAAGTAGTTTATCAAAACACCTCAGTCAAGTTCTCCGAAAATGAGATGTATGATGTCCATGTATGTCCAGATGTATGTGTAAATGAAGTACGGCTTCTTTTTCTAAATCGTCAAACACTCGATCGAGTGTGATAGGCGCCAAAAACACGAGAACTTCATGCTGTGAAACCCAAAGGTCATTATTCCAAATGCCTGTGCTACGTACGATCAACTGAGCTTGTGATGACTTCAGGATTGGTTAAAAACTTGCAGCATATCCACGGGTGAATGATGAAGAGCTTGGGCGAATTTCTGAAGCAATCATGGTCTCGGGATCTGCTTCTCGTTGAGCCCGTTTCGCAGCGGCGCCCTTGGCTCGCACGGCGTGATCCGCCTGGCTGCCGCCAAGCGAGCGCCCGCCGCTGCGCATCGTCCATGCTGCACCAACGATCCGACACGTACGGCGAAGATCCAGGAGAGTGAGAGAGGCGCTCGCTCCCCGCGCATCCCCGCGCAGCCCGCGCAGCAGCGAATCAGAGAGCAGCGGCACTTCCAGCGCCATCTAGTGTCGATTCAAACAAGCGCCATATTGCATACAATTCTATTGGACCAACGCCATCTATTTCCAACGGACCAGCACCGTCTCATTTCCTATAGGAAATGAGACGAGAAATGGTGATGACGACACAGATTGTGCACAGAGCCATCTAGAATATCGTCCCTGAACTGCAGCTTGTATGTACTTTTATTTCTTTTATTTTATTTTTTTATTTTATTTGGATACCCTAAGGGCCCGGTGGGCATTACATAGGGGGGGGGGATTAATTGGAAGTGAATGATACAGTCACTATTCAGGCTTATAGTAATTGAAAAGGTAATACTATTAACATAGTACGAAAACGTAAAGATCATAATTCAGGCATACAGGAAAAAAAAGAAATACTGTTAATAAAATGCAAACCACATGATTTACAAATATTAATGGTGTCGGGATTATTATTTTCCATGTTTGTACAATTTCTGAGATGATCACGATGAATGAACCCATGCGGTATACGTACAATAGAAATGATTTATAAAAAAGTGGTACCGCGCTCGAGAAACGAGTGGAGCGCTAACTGGAAGGACTGGTGATCGTGGATGGTGGCAATGCTAGATGGAAGTGAATTCCATTGGTCTATTGAGAGTGCGAGAGGTGAATTGCGGTATTTATCGGTGTGAGAAAAAATTGGTTTGACTTTGGTTTGACTGAAAAATTGGTTTGTCTCTATGAGACAGCGCCATCTATTGCATTATACGGGAGATACTGCCGACGCCGGTAACGCCGGACAACGGAGACGTGACAAGGTTATACTAAGAGGAGCTACGCCCCTAAAAAAGGGAAGTATGGGTACAAGTTTGGCACAACTTGCTCATTTTGCATTTACACGGTCGCTTATGGATTTGCCTAAAACGACTCAAAGGCGAAAGCCATCTTTTCCTTCTCAGTCGAATATATTGATCCTCCACCCACAACACCTTTCTGTACCCAGAGTGGGTTTGCACTGCCTCCGGGATAGGAAGCACTGGAAGCTTTCTGCAGCTGACGTGGTTTTGGAAGGCCTCGGGGATCGGCCAATATTTGACCAAGCGACGATATCATGTGGTGACGTCATATGTGGCACGCACCATTAGACGTCATAGTGGCGTCATGAAGACGTCATCACATGATGTTTTTTTTTGTGTCACTAGCGTTGAGACCGACGGTGCCTAATCAAACGCGTATTTTCGCGTTTGATGAGGCACCTAAGGCTTTCCCCTTAATAAATTAGGCAGAAACAAAGGCCGTAATAGTCCTGGCCGTAATGCCGCACCCAGAACCTTAACATATGTTCCTACCAAAAAAAAAAAGAATTTCGCTGGAAAGACTCCATGTTTTGAAAATCAATTGCTTCCGACCATTTTTTAATGACACCGTTAAATTTGCGAGTTCGCTGAATCTCTTCATCCCTGATTCGTTCGAGCCGCTAGTTGAATGAGGTAAGAGTTCAGAGAAATGACTCGGCGGCCATCGGAGAACTTTCCTCGGCAACTTCAGGAATCCTTAGGTACATCATAAAACGCCAAAATTGACCGTCGACATTTGACCGTCGTACCGCAGCGTCGGTGTCAGCACGAGTGATGGAAAAATTCATCACGTAGCATCACCACATGGCGTCATCATTACGTCAACGATCATGACGCCATCATGACGTTGCATAAGGTGACGCCATATGATGACGTCATCGCGTCACATGGTCGCTTGGGCAAAGGTGGGTTGATCACGGAGGCAATGCAAAACCAAGTGAGGCGCTGAAAGCTTCAAATACCTCCCATCTTAGAGGCAATGTGAAATCGCGTTAGGTGCGTAATGCTTTCGGGCGTGATCGATACAATTGACTGAGAAGAAAAAGACGACGGCTTTCGCCTTCCAATCGTCTTAGGCAAATGCATAAAGAACTGTGTCACTTTTTTCTGTTTTCTTTGGACTAATTACACTATTTAAATTTGAGCGCTGTAGTTGGCGTTTTCCACTATTTTCGGTATACCTTAGATGCACATCGCTACATCTCGAAAATTTGTAGCAGGCGCTGTATAAATTAACTTAGCTATATGGGAAAAAGAATGTGACGTACGTATTAAGGCAATGTGGAGGCATGCTGATCCTTGACATAGGTGTCCGGTAGAGGCACTCACACGCTGGCGGTCGTGTGAGCTGTTGTATTGCTTGGGTTAGCATTCCGTTTCATCGAAGTGCCGGCATTCGTGCCTGAATCACGGTATGCGTTCATTGAATGTAGTTAAATAAATGATTCAATGATATTAAATTCACTGAATTCTGTTCAATGTACGTTGATTCATTATTCACTCTAGTGAATGTTCAACTCCAGTTTGGTCTTCTAATCGTACGGCGTAATTACGTTGGTATCAACGTCACGAGAAGCTTGGCGCCCTTCGCGTTATAGATACTTTTAGATGCGAAGTATCTTAAGGCGGAGCTCAATCCGGTGGTGGTGGTGTGCGGCGTGACCACCCTTACTGCGCATGCGCATACCCTCTCCACACACCTCCTCTCCACTCACCCTCTCCCCTTCCCCTCTCCTATACCCCTCTCCCCTCCCCCTCTGCCATACCCTTTCCTCTCTTCCTCTGAAACGCGGGCTAGACATGCCGAAATTCTCTCCTGCGCAACGCCGCGATGAGCTCGAGCACATGCGCGTGCCCTCCCCTTCTCCCTCCTCCCCTACGCTGCCCCCCTCTCGCCCGCCTGTCGACCGCGTTCCCCGCTCGCCTTGTGAGAATTAAAGGCCAGGCTAGATGGAAGATACGACGCGCGTAGCGTCCCTCTTCGCGTTCCACGACGCGAGGTCGGTAGCATGCCCAACGAACGCCAACGGAACGCGATCGTGCAAGTGCTCCGGATTCGCATCGCCTCATGGTCCCTTTTAGCGGGAGATGGTGTAATTTTGTTGGGCTGCCGAGTTGCATGACACCTTCGACTTAATAATTGACGTAACGCATAAGGAATCCCCGTGCGAAACCGCCAATGGAGCCAGAGCTTACGCAACATAGCTCTCAGTTCCAATTCGCCGCAGCCACCCTTTCGTCTATGTCAACCATATACCTGTTTTGGAGGTATTCAGGTGAGAAACGCTCCAAAGAAATAAACCGCAATAGCCGCTCTGCGAAATTTTTGTCACGACGCATGTCTTTTATTTGAAAGAAAACAAAAGTCTAAAACGCACGAAACGCCTCTCTTCCCTAAAGCCAGATGAGAAACCTACTCTCGTCGTCACGTATTGAGGACGAGCGCGCTCACGTTATACGAAGGCTGTTTGAGGCAACTTTAACCAATGATTATAAAACTTTCTGAGCGATCCTAATCCTTCATTTACGTGTATAGTAGTGGCACTCGCACTTTGGAGTTTGTGTGCCCCGGTGTGTTTCTTCGATAAAAGTTGCGTTTCGTCGCGCTGCCAAAGCGGATTTCAGAGGCCTTGTAGAAAGATGTGCCTCGTTGAGGTCTGCTCCGCCAGGTGCCGCTACTATCCCAGCCGCCCAAAAGAAAATCGCTTGCCCATTCAGTGAACTAAATCAACTATTTTCATTAATTATTTTCAGAGTAAGTAGACCCTAGAGTAAACATATGGCCCGATATCACATGTATCCAATGCAACCTTCAACTTCATCTCCAACTATCGATTTCGTATCATTTCTATTTTAACAAGACTTTTTCTGGATATTCGGCAAACCGGAAGTAATTGCTCGAGCGCAAGTGCTTGGAAGAGATACAAGAACGTCACTCATTGCTCGTTACACTAAAACGCTATGTGACAGTAAGTCAGCGAGGCCGTTCGTTTGTGGAAACTTGAGCACAGCCATCATAGTGTTCTGATGTGAAGCTTTAACCTTCCAGCATTTCAAGATTCATTTCTCGGAAAGCGACTGGTCATCGTGGTGTGCCAACGCTGCCGAGAGGGACATTCTAAGTCAGAGTCTTTATTCCAGACACGCGAACACAGATACACGGCTGAAGAGAAGAGGGGAAAATAAATGGAGCCGGCTCCCCTCCCTGAAAGCCGTCGAACCAGCGACGCTGGTGCCCCTTTTCTCCAGGTTGTTGCCTTTCAATACTTTCTTTTGCAAGTATTTCTAGGTGTTTCTATGTTTCGCAAGTGTTTTGTGAGTATTTCTGTGTTGTATTGCTGCTGTTTATTTCACATTAGACAATAGGGAGCGACTTTCCACTCTTCTGGACAGTTGCGTTCTGATCAGATTTCACTAAGGACTCAACTGTATCTTTGTCCTTCGGGTCTAGCCATGTGGATCCCGCACGACGAAATGCTCATTTACGGCCACGCTGGAAAGCCACGGTAGCGTTCTTGTGTGGCCATGGCTCTTCGCGCCTGTCCACCCACCCCACAATGCATGACTATCACTGCTGCGCTGGAACGCAAGCAGCGTTGCCAATGATGCTTCTTTGCATGACATGTCAGCTTCCGACGTGCTACGCGTTACCATGTCAACACGCGTTACCATGTACACACGCGTTACCGTGTACACATCGGTACGCGTTACCATGTACACATCGGTACCGCGGTGCGGGCAGAACAGGAACAGCATGGGCTAATGATATTGCACGAAAAACTCTGGCAGCTGTCTCTGGGGGCTGCAGCGAGTACTACGACAGTGAACATGTTCGATGGTTTCCTAGCTGCAGCAATGATCACAGGCACAACTGTCAGTCATAGGAATGGGGCAAGTAAAGTCGTTTCCATGTGATACTACCAGCCACAGACAGGAGAAACACAGATAGAGAAAAACAAGGTTTAAGGAAAGAGAGGGGTGTTAGACACAGTAGACCTCAAATTGGATACCCTGTAATTGGAAGGAGAAATGGTGTAGGAAAGAATGGAAGATGAGGCTGCAACATTGTGCTTATGCAAAACAAATTAGTTTAGCAAAGAAGAAAGCGGTAATTATTTCGGTTCGCTCTTATCTGAGCATTTAAAACAGCTTGTTTAGCATAGCACTAGCGCAGCAGTTCTTGTGAAAGATTTTGTGCGCACATTCCGCTTTGGTGCGATCCGCATTTCCAGTTGATAATTCTGATCCTCGCTTTCTCTGCCGAGTATGTGCTTTCCAAGATGTAGCCTAGAGAGGATGTTCTAGTTGCTTTTCAACGAGAACTCACTTAACTATTTCACGGAAATCTCGCTAATTCTTGGTCCCGATTCGATTTTCGCGCAAATCGCCGCATTAGCCACGAGAATGTGCCAGTGACGTATCGACGCTGAGGCAAAGTGTTTCGTTTCCTTTCTCCCTCTCTCCCTGTACTATACGTATCTCTCCTCTAGAGGTGTCACCCCTTCTCTCTTACTCTAGTTCTCCGATTTGAAACTTGGGCATTTCCCTATACCCAATTCTCACGAAATTCTTCCCATCACCTCCCTGTCTTACTAGCTGAAAGCCATCGCTGACGTTAACAGGATTGTAACTCTTACGGACGAAACTCTTTTTAAGGCGAAAGCCTCAGATGACTTATCAAACTTGAAAATTGGCCGGTCCCCTGTGTCAGCGTCTGCCGTCAGCGGCGTCAACACGAGTTATGCAAAAAATTAACATCACGTGATGTCGTCACCACAAGACTTCATGGTGACGTCACACAGACGTCATCGCATGACATCGTAGCTTGATCAAAAGCGGGCCGATCACCGAAGCAGTGCAAAAGATTCGCATTTCCTCACGATTCCCCGAAGGGAATCGTGATTCCCCGAAGGGAATCGTGATTCCCCGAAGGGAATCGTGAGGAAATGCGAATGCATTTCTTTGGGCGCGAGTGTGCGGCGAAGTAATTATATAATGAATGACGAGACGGTGATTTGTAGGGTAACCATTTATTTAACTCCTGTTTGTGTTATCGTTGCACTTGACGGCCACAATCACTGCCTTGTGGTCGGTAAAGTGCACGGTCAGAGGGTCTTTGAGAAGCATGCGGGCGTCACAGTTTCGGGTAAAGACTAGATCAGTGCAAGTACCGTGAATGGTTGTGGGGCAGAGTTCGGATGCGGTAGAGGCACATTGCATAGAGTGCTTGGTGCGCATGTACTCCACAAGCCACTGTCCACTCCTCTTTCGCACGTCAAAGTTAAAGTCACCAACCAAGACAACGGGGTCAGAGCTTTTGGAGCGCGCACAGGCACTTTCCATGGCCGCATCGAGCTGCGCGGCAACGGCGTCTCGGGCGAGGTTGGGCGCGAGGTACACGGTCACCACAAAGACTCCGTCTCCGGTGTAGGGGAGCATGTACATGTCCTCGTACGGAGACGCGTCTCGCACGGGCGAGCTGGCAACGGCGTGCGATATCATGTTGCCGTACACATTGGACACGAGATTGACGCCGCAGTACTCGCCGTTCTTGTCGCTTCTGGCAAAATAGTACGGGTCGACGGCGTCGTCACCACCGACGCTAGGGCAGACTCGGCGATCGAGGACGAGAAGCGAGGACTGGGATTGCCGGCGCAGTTTGCGAGCGAGCGAACGGGAGAGTGGGGCGCCCGCCGAGAGGAGAAGCGCCGAAGCACGCGCCTACTCTCGCCCACACTCTCCCACACACGCGGGAGCTCCGCCTCACGCGCCCGAGCGCGCTCCTCCTCTGCACTCACTCTCCGCTGATGCGCCCGCACCACCTTCTCCGGTTGCTAGGGGCGAGGAGGAGCGCGCGCGATCGCAGCTGTTGCTATGGGAGAGGGGGGCGGGAGCGGAGAGATCGCGGACGCCGCACGGCGCCTGACATAGCTCGACTAAGAAATGCATTCGCGTTTGAAAGACGCAGATGGCTTGCGCCTTCGAGTCGTCTTCGCGTATGCACAAGGGACGAATAGATGAGCAGATCTACATGTATGTATGTATGTATGTATGTATGTATGTATGTATGTATGTATGTATGTATGTATGTATGTATGTATGTATGTATGTATTATGGGGAACCGCTTTATTCAGCCGTGCTCGAGCGGAAATCACATTGATGATGATATATACAGATGACGAAAATACACAAGTGATGATGATATGTAAAGAGGAGGAAGAGTCATTCACTTTTCGCGCTCACACTATTTCCCTCGCGCGATGGAAGCGGCTGCCTGGCCGCCTGAGAGTATTAGGAAATGCGTCGGGTATAAGGCTTTAAACGAGATACATGCACTATCTCTGTCCCACGGCAACGGTGATCAGACTGAGTGCTAAGAGGGCACACGCGGTAATTAACAGGGGATGTCTGTTCGACGACCGTGTACGGTCCGATAAAACGACTGGCGAACTTGTCGCATAAGCCGGGAACGCGCAGTGGAGTCCAGAGTATGTATGTATGTATGTATGTATGTATGTATGTATGTATGTATGTATGTATGTATGTATGTATGTATGTATGTATGTATGTATGTATGTATGTGAGCGTCGTGTCGGATTGCCATTCAATCAGAGAGTTGGTAGGTGGGGATGGTGTCAATCTGTCGGTTTAGACTTTACGTACTACAGGAATGAGCCCGAAAGTCCAGGCTATCAACAGGTGTGCACCTGTCTGTCTCTTTGATGGTCCATGAATCCCCTTTGGAACGCCTGCAAGCTCGGTGTTCAGGAGGCATTGCAGTAAAAAGCGTGAGACCCTCTTACAAGCTATTTTCGGTACAACGTCGAGCATTATCTATTGCGTACACGCGTTCGGGGACGTTGTACGTAATTTATTAAGCAGGGTTTTATTTTTGGCGCTGAAGAAGTGGCTCGACCAAATAACCTCTTCCCAGCCTCTGCATCAGTGTGTCCTAGACTTCCCCACCCTGGCATACCAGCGGCAGCTGGTATCGAGGGCCCTCGAAGCGGCGAAATTATGTTGTTTCCTGGATTGTAGAGACCGCTTCGAAAAAAACGCTTAATTGATAACCGAGTAAAGATGTTTATGCACTCTCTATCTTACAAACACAGTTCTTATTTGGACTCGCCAGTTGTATTCATGGCTGGCTGTAGTGAATGGAGGGAATTTGTAAAGGGAATTTATATGTTTATGAACTTTTGGTGGAATTTTGAGATGTTTGTGCGGACTTATGAGAATGAAGACGACGGCGACACGAAGGCGAGCCAGCGGCAGGTGGCACGCGCGGCGGCGGCACGAGAGAGAAAAAAACAAGAAAAGAAGAAAAAGAAGAGAGGCGCGTGTGGAACGCGCAGAGGGCTGAGCGAAGCTAGCCGAAGGACACGCCGGACCAGGGCGCTGTCCGAGAAGTTCGTCGTGGCCGTGCTCAGCGAGGACTGGTGCTTGCCTGGTGTTTCGGGCGTTGGCGGTGGCTCCAGCGAGGACGTGCCGGACCAGGGCGCTGTCCGGGGAGCTCCTCCTGCCTGTTCTCGGTGAGACCTGGGGAGCCGAGCTACCTGCCTGAGGCTACTGGTACAGGGCGCGGCTCCTGCCGTGTCGGCGGGCAGGCGTCACAAGTTCCTGAACACCGTCGCCACCTGGGACGGCGCAAGGCCGTGATCAAACGGGAGGCCTTCCGGAGGCCTTGTCTTGTGACGTGTCACCTGCGTGCTTGGGCTCGCCTTCGACGAGACTCGTCGCCGCACGTGGACTGACCCTCCGCAAGACGACATCTACAAGTCGTGAGATGTTTTTTTTGTAACCTTGCTCGGACATTCCGCGGGTAGGACTTTCACGGTAATTGATGTGTGTTTATCTCTGTGCTTGTTCTCCGTGATCGTCCCTAGAATCCCTTGTCCCCATAAATGTTTATTGAAACTTATTCGTGCGTATTCTCTTGTCGCCTGTTCCGTTGAGCCACGCACTCGCAA
Source organism: Rhipicephalus sanguineus (assembly GCF_013339695.2). Classification (NCBI taxonomy): domain Eukaryota; kingdom Metazoa; phylum Arthropoda; class Arachnida; order Ixodida; family Ixodidae; genus Rhipicephalus; species Rhipicephalus sanguineus. Next base: position 47,367,388 of record NC_051182.1, read on the forward strand.
ACGTGACGAACTACCACTCGGTCCTTACACTGGCTGTACTATCGTTTCGACAGCAGCGCTATTTGCGCTTTTCGCTTGTTACATGAACAACGTTAATGACAGCCGACAGACAGTCAGGCCAAGGAAAGTATAGTGGATGTTTGTAGCAATTATGACACAAATGTGAAGAAATTAAAGTGGACAAAAAAAAACACCTCCCGCCTGCAGGGACCGAACCTGAAACCTTTGAATAACGCGTCCGATGTTCTACCAATTTAGCTACAGCGGCAGTCATCTTCCCGTATACTTCATCGGGTATATCAGTGCATTTAAACCTGTGAGTGTTAGCGACGCTGGTTGCCATGAAGTGGTGTGTGGAACGTTTTTTCGCCTGCCGACGTCACATATAGCACGCTACCTTGTTACACGCTGTCTGCTAACCAATAATCACTTGAACACAACCTGAAAACATCACGTCTGCCAAAACGAGACGCTTGCTACGAAAACAAAGGTGGGCAATAAGGCCCACCTTTTACAATACAATGGTTTCCTGAGATGACCTCATCATGTGACGTCATGTTATGTGGCGGCGTAGTGGCATCGTGATCAATTCCAAATGACGTCAGAAATTTTGGTCACCTGTCAGGTTATCATGACGTAAGTTCTCCATGTCATCGAGCTGTAACACATAATCATGTCACATCACTCGTGTTGCCGTCACCGCCAACGCCGATGATAACTTCTCGCTTTTGATGACGCACCTAGTGCTTTCGCCTTAATAATACTCTAAGCCGTGTCACACGGCGGCAAAATGTCATTGGTATCACGCAACTCTGGATAAAGGGACACTAAAGTTAAATAGTGAATCTGCATAGGTTGATAAATTATGCATTTAGAACTCTAACGTCCCAAATTTCACCATCCTACTTTATTTATAGAGGGAAAAATCAAGGCGAATGTTGTGTTCTCTAATTTCGCGCCGATATGTCTGGCTTTACGTCAGGGTTTTTAAGCTGTATTTTGTTTATTTAAGCAATATTCATTGAAAAAAATTTTCTGAAACTTGGTGTGTGAAATCGATGGCCGAGTCAGATGACAATGCAGGCCACCTTGAAATACACTGCAGGGACTGCGGCTGCGCACCCATGTTGGGCCACACGAGGGTGGTGTGTAGGGAAAAAGGCAAACTTGCACGTGAAATTTTAGAAGCGGCACACATTTTGGAAAGGAGCGAAGACTGCATTAGCTGCCCATCGGTTTCTCTATCTTCAAGAGAGAGAGGAAGTGTTTAGGTATTAACACGTGATGTGGTTTTGTTTTTGGTGTTGTTTTTTGGGGTTTTTGTTCTTGTATCCTTTCGCTTTGGCTTTGTGATTTCATTGCGGCTTCTAAGTTTTGTTGCTCTTGGGATTGTCTATTGAACTTTCTCTGCCAGATAATACACGCATGCGCAGAAAGATGCTATTTAAGCAACTGTGGCGGTCAATAAAGATCAGTTGAAGTTCAGCGCTAGTGTCATCCTTTTTTCGTGTTTCGTGTATCTGTCTTAACCCGGTGTGCGCTGCCCTTTATCGTGAATTTACTTCGTTTTTACAGAGACGCCGTCGATATCTATGACGTCACGGTGTTTAGTGCGGGGATATGAAAGCAGAGTAGCCACACGCAAGTTCTTTTTTTTTTGGGGGGGGGGGGGGGGCTTTTTTTCGTTTAGCAAGCGTCTTCTCGCAGCAAGCAGGTTGGTTTCGAAATTGTGGTAACCTACTAAAGTAAGAGTAATTGTTTAGTTTTTTCTCTTTTGCACCCATTTAACCGCTTCATTGAAATACTTAGTTAAGTTATCTGCAAGAGCCTTCTCATGAATTGAGCGAACTCACTTTCAATAATTGAAACCGAGGGTGCATTTCCCACCGACAGTTAGCGAAGGCAGTGTTTTTAAGCCCAAATTTACACTTGTTTTTCTAATAATAGACTTAACAATGGCGGTAAATGGGCCTAGTTGGTTGCTCATGATCGTAAAATAACACCGCAAAAGACGACGGGCAAACACACAAATGGCGCTCATTTGTCTCTTTGTGCTCCTCCGTCGTCTCTTGCGATGTTATTTTATGATTTTACGATAATAAAAGACGTGTGCCTCGAATGAAATAATACAAAGCGCTCTTAGCTGTTCACTTCTTTGGGGCGTTTTCAGCTTCAAAACTTCGAAAACAGATACAGGATCGAGGTAGCTGTAAGAGTGGCTCTGATCAATTGGATTTGAGAGTAACCCCTTTCAAACACCGGCTTCATTGACAATTCATGGGAATCTTGACTGATGAAAATGTGAATGTATCCCTGAGCACTGATATGTCACGCATAGTGTATGCTCTGTACATAGTGTAAATAACTTTTTTTCTAAACAGTGATTCTGCGTGGCAGCAGTTAAGTGTTCTGTCACAGAGCTACGCGATTGCTTCAAAGTGCGTACGAACAAGTCCGTATATGACGTCATATCGCGGAAATGTCAAGTGTGGTTAGAGTCAACAAGGCTTGTTGCTGTGCTGGTTGGTTCATTACTTGAAAAACTGGTATGGCGCAAAGAAGGCTAGGACGAAGCGAACACGCGTACTGACAGACACGGGCGCCAACATCCAACTGTTTATTATCAGAAACCGCGCCGACGTGCCTTTGCTTCGTACTAGTCTTCTTGCGCCATACCAGTTTTTCCTCGTGTGGTTAGAGTGTTCGCTACCCGCTTTTATAACAATGTAATGAACATTACATATTACCTCCTATAACACGGGAAGCTACGGTCGACGATTCAACAATCCTGAGGAATACGGCGAAAACCACTTCTTATGATTAAAGGCCGGATATATAGGCAATAAAAACGCACGTTTTAGGCTCCAGAAGTTGGCCGGCACAGCAACATTTTAGGCCTCAACGTAGTAAATACAGGCACAACCAATTTTTACATAAATGCAAATAATTTCAAGCGAAGGCATGCGCGACCTGTATGTACGACAGCACAACAAGAAATGTTATTCTTTCTGATGGCACGAAGGCACCAACAGTTCAACATAGCCGTGCAATTGTCCCGTAAGACTGCTGGACTAATGATCACCAATTGGCAATCAACAAGCACACTGCTCGCATTCATGTTCAATGGCCACTCATATGCGACGTTGACCCGAGCGTCGTATTTAGTGAAAGGGACATGACAAAGAATACTTGAAACCTGCCAATACTGATTTAAACAGTGCTACTTTATGTCTTACGGACGCAATTAACTTAAGACACAACAAAAGCAGACATGTAATAAATGTGAAATACAGGACGGTTTATTAAGGAAATTACGTGTTCTTACATTAGGACTGCTAAGTGCAACACTGGTAATTTTCCCATATACAATGACATTATGCGAATTGTACAGGGAGGGTGTCCCAACACTGTCATATAAACTTCCGTCCATTTAAAGTGCACATGCCTGAAGTAATCTGTTTGGAGAGCACGCGGAACGTAGTTTAACAATCACTATTAAAACTGTGACAACAATAGCAGACTGCCATCATGCCCAGATTACAAAATATTACCTCCTGTCACTGAGAATGTGCTCGTACGCTTAAATGTAATGCTTGACGTCAACAGATGTTACTAGAGTGTAGATGTACTCGGCTACATTCGGCTGCTTAACCGACACTAGGACTAGGAGTGCTCACGAGCAAGGACTCATGAAACTTCTTTAAGGACAGAAAATTCATTGTTCTTGTCCTAGACCACTCCTAACTTTGCACGCACCTTTTCGGTTACTGGCCCTTCAGGAACGGCTGCGATTTTTTCCTGTACTTGGAGAATTAGGGCAATGTTCGCAATTAGAGTTTCTGCCAAACGATGAAGTTTCCTTAGAGTGTTTGCGAAAAACTTTATGTTGGCGCACAAGTAAGCGAGGTCTACTAGCCGGCTATATATAGAGAGGACAGACTGAGCCTTCCTACTGTAGTCAGCTGAGAAGCCGTTATTTCTGACCTTGATGCACGAAAAGTAGCAGTGGTATGACTTAACATCTTATAGCCATTATCGCCAACGTATGACGGTGGGCTCTGGCGGAATGGGTAAATGCGGCAACTTCTCCTTGAATGAGCGAATGCGAGATGGTGCCTTCAAGAACACGGTCTTGGCTTTTATTTTCGGGGAGTTCATTGAACAACAGGAGCAGGTTGAAACCCATACAGTTCCGAACAGTCACAGTTGCCCGGTAACATGAATAACGGTCTCAAACTGCGCTCGAAAGCGAAAGTTGTGGCTTAATTGTTTTAATATTGGCGCCAATCTTGAAATAGGCATTTATAGGCATTTACGTGCATTTAGGCGCAAACGCGAAAAGTAGGCAATAATGGGCGCTATAAAAACACTATAAAAGCAATTCTTAACTTCTAATTCATGCTCATATATGAAAGTGGCCCGATAGGAGCGGAAAGAACAAAATAGGCATTTACCCAGAACCCATTCTCCACTTACGATACGCATATAATCGCACAGGAGCGCGCAGTTCGTTAGTATAAAGCGGACGTCTGTGCTCTAACGTGAGTACCGACCAGGCCCGTAGCCAGGAAGTTTTTTCGGGGAGGGCGCAAAGGTCTTGCTGAAGACTTGATGAAATAGTCAAAGTCTTGCTGAAGACTGACTATTTGAGAAAAACACCTATTTTTATTATTCATTTCTGGTAAAAACACCTACTTCACCAAAATTTCGGGGAAAAAGCGCGGTCCCCTAGCCCCCCCGCCCTAGCTTCGGGCCTGGCACCGACGTTATGTTGTGCCATAGGATACCCTTTGGGTGTCAGTGTAGTCCTCGAGCCTGGTAAGCCCACGATAAATCTAGTAGCCAAGAGCGGGGGGGGGTGCCAGGAACCTCCTCCCCTCCAAATTGTGACTTCCTCATTATTGTACAGACGGGTCCACTGTGAAAGGGAACACTTGCGTTTCCGGTTTGTCCGGATTTCGCTCTCCTGAAACAGCAGAGTGGCTTAGATCTGCATAACACTACTGGTGGTTGACAGTTCCGAACCCTTATGACAGAAGAATAACCTGCACAAACAATCTTTCCGCATCCACTAGCCGTTAGCGGGCCAAGGAAATGAAAGTTGCTCATTCGAGTGTTGCCTTTAAGAGTGGACCGTACTGTACTTTCCTCAGAATAGGTGCTTTCCTCAAGTAGTTAAGGCACTCGGCATATGGTCTCCTCGCCCCTCCGAAATTTCTCGCTATGGGCCAGCCCACGATATACCCATACTTACTGAAAATGCACAATGAAGTCCCTCCAACTCGCAACGCTTGAAAAAAGCAATAAAAATGTCGTATACGCCACTACTCGCCTACTTCTTCGCAAGAAATCGACACCCAGAATTAGTGGGATCAGAGGAATTGTGGTCAAAGCCTTGTGGGAATCGGTTTAATGAGAAGCAATCGGCGTGTAATTGTCTGTGCTGAATTTGTTTTGCTTTGAGCCTAGCGTTACGAGGTGTATCGATGTGTTTCTGTAAGTGTGGTATTTGTGTGTACATAGTGGGCTTACCAGGTACGTTTTTGCAGTAAAAACATTGATCTTGGACTAAAACAAAGCACAGAATTCCTTACATGCACGACGTGCTTACAAAATATGCACGGAGAGCATCGCGCGCGCTAGCCGCGATGGACTATCCCAAAACAAGCTTATTGCGTGAAAGGCAGGCAATCCCTGAAGGTTAGCTATGTGATGTACACTCTGTCTATATTATCCATATAAGTGGCAAAGACAGTGCGATGCTGTTGACAGCCCTGCGTGTTCCACGTCAGGGACATCCACCTCATGAAGCCATGGCACCTTCAAAGTCGTGGACCCCATTGAATGCCCAAGCCTTCGACGGCGTTGTCCCTACGGGGACTAGTCCGGAGACCATCGTCGACGAGAGGGCCTCGAAAGTTGGCCTCTCAGAGGTACACTGTGTTCAGCATATGGGAGGCATGAACTTCCTAGTCACCGTCAAGGGCACGGTTTCCGTGACTCCTTTCGTCCTCGTTCGCTTTATCGGTTACGCCGACGACGCCAACAACGGCGACGCCACTCAATGCAGAAAAGGGGGCCTATTAGCTGTGTTTTAAAACACTCTTCGAGTTTGCTAGGCACTCGCCCGGTGCATATTAGCTGCAGCCGACACGTTAATGTAGCTCAGTTACGATGAAACGTTCATTTCTACGTTCACTTTGTTCAGTTTCTCCGTTTCGAAAAGTGAACCGGTAAGCAACCGCCTGCAAGGCCGCGGGACACTTTCAGGAGTAGTCGACTGCAGCGCGGCCAGAACGGCCCCCTCTCCGACATCCGGTCGCACCGCTCAAAAATTCTGGTACACTCTAGCCAGGTACAGCATTAAAGCCGAATGAACCAAACACATTGATTCCTTCGGTAAGCGAGGCTCGCGAATTCCTTAGACAAGTTGCAAGACGCTTTGTGAACACCTTATTGACGCGTCTCGACAGGCAGACTGCGGTCAAGGTCGTCGGTCGAGACAGCGTAAACCCTGCAGTCCTACCGGTACCTGACTCGTCGGAAAGCAGCTTCAGCCTCGGAGAGTGCGGTGGCATCGAGATGTCACCTAGCTTAGACGAATGTGATGCGGAAATTCTTGCCCCGCGAGGAGTTTAGCGTGCGCATACGGCTGGCACCAGCTCGGACGACATCCAGGGTAGCCGCTCCGAGTTCCAGCAGGCGCAGAAACCTCGACCCTCTTCTAGAGGGCCGAATGTCTTTTGTAGCGTGTTCACTGCATGTCGCCAGGACAGGCCCGCAGGGTCCCAAATTTAATAACACGACCAGGTCAGTAAGGTCACTCATTTATGTTTCAATATGGCCGACAACCTGAAAATTATTTGTTTAAAGGGGTACTGCAAGACTTCTCCAAGCAACCATCGAATGGCTTCACTAAAGGAATTTATTGCCTCGCGAATAGACCGCTGAAAAAGTTTAAGAACCCGTCAGGTAAGAGCGGATATACAGAGATTTGTCACACGCTGTAATTGCTTTCTCTCGCGCTGCAAGCCAAGCAGGGAGGAATTGCACGGGGGAAAGAAGTTACGTCACGCTCTCGTCATGACCTCGAGCATTTTTTAGCGTGCGGCTACCTTCAGTGAGATCGCGAGCGCGCGCACAGGTGCTGAACTACGCAGCCCATGATGCTGCAATCAGCCAATTGCCGTGAATCAGGGTATATGGTGCCGTCATTTGAGTATATGGCATCATTTTTAGAGAGAAGAGGGAGATATTTTTAGCTGAATTTCAGAAGTAATTATAAATTCGAGGGCGTGTGCTCCTCTATAGGTATGGCTTGAGTGTTCTCAGGAGCCTCGACTGCCAATCTGCAGCGTTTTCTGACCATGCTGACAAAGTGTTGCAGGGCCCCCTATGAGTGGCGTAGCCACGGAGTGGCACTCAGGGCCCGTGACCCCCCCCCCCCCCCCCCTGAAATTTGTTTCGGCCAATGATTACAGAGGACAGAATGATACGCGACCGTACTTACCTGCCCGGACCCCACGTCGGATCAACGGCGTTCCCACCCCACTATAGAACATCACTATATAACCTCACTATAGAACAATCACGTTCATTCTTTGCAGAAAATTTGGGTAGGGGCGAAGCGTGTAGAGATGGGTGTTTCAGCTCGACTAACGTGAAATCGGTGGAGGGACAAAGCATGCAGTCCGCGCCGGTGTTTCCCACAGCAAAATCACTCCTAATGGGCAATGAGAGACAGAAGAGAAATTAGACACAGAGACTCGCAGTCCGCTTTTAGCTAACGCGAATGCTGCGGCTTTTTATTGTGCAACTACGCACAGGAGAAATCTCCCAATGGCACTACATGGCCGGTCAAGATCCAGTGCCTTTATATACGGGGTGGCCGGTGAATTGTTGTGCAGCGCGTGTAGTCGGTTTTTTCAACCAAGAAACTCGCTAGCAGACGCTACCGGCGTCTCGTTCGATCTTGAAGCATTGCTCCTCGGGTTACTCAAATAACTCTTTTGATGCGCACATAGCAGCGAGAATTACGGGACGTTTCCGACGCATCAATACAGCATCGTCGTTGTCGGTGTCTACTTGGCGATGCAGACGTAATCCATCTGCTCACCCCGAGTTTCTGCGCTTCGCGAGAAGCTCGCTTCTAAGATAGTCGATTCCGTTGATTACTCGGGCCGCCAAAGCCATTCCCGTTCTGACGCCACCTTCTCGTGATTGATGACTCTGCGTAGCTCATTTTGAAAACATGGCTCGTACGTCCACGTCGACGCACCGTGATACAGCCGAGACACACACAATGCCTTCTGAGTATGCATTGATCCAACCACCCGCCCACCTCCGCAAGCTTTCTGAGCCTAACGTGGTTTTGCACCACCTTCAGAATCAGAGGCATTGCAAGCTTCCTCCGTTCACCTCATTTTGCACTGCCTCCGTGATCGGCTTACGTTTGATGAAGCGTCGATGTCATGTTATGGCATCATCATGTCATGTCACGTTATATCACATCAAAGTGGCGTCAGCGTGAAGTCGTCGTCACGCCATAGTGATGTCATTATGAGGTCATAAGGGTACGTTGTCGATCTGTGATGTCATCGTGACGTAGCCTACTGACGTCCATCACATGACGTTTTTGCATCACTCGTGTTGAAGCTGCCGACGATCAATTTTCGCGTTTGATGAGGCATCTAAACCTTTCGTCTTTACACTGCGACTTTCTTGGAAAAGACCGGATATGGCCCACGAACTGACGGCCCTCGAAGTCCCGTTTGATGCTGAAGGCGTGGTACCGTTCTCTGTCTCCATGAAGAGCTTTTGACAAGCTCAGAAGGAAAAAAATTTCACCATCTCCCACTAAAGGGAACCATGTGGGGATGCGAAGGAGCGCTTGGCTCGATGTAAAGTTCAGTTCATTGCGGGCACCCTGCCCGATGTTAACGCGTCCTCGCATGTGGAGCACACCATAAATTCACTGTAGTTGCTGTTGCTGTTACATGTCCCGAACTCTTGTTGGAGCACGCCCCGCGGGTTCATCGCGCTTCTGCAGAATCTCGTTCCCCGACGCCATCACGTGATTGCTGAGAGAGCGTAAGGGGGAGAGGCCACAGCGCCTTACCAGGCTTGAACGCTCTAGCGCATGCCAGTACACGTGGTTTTGTCTGCGTTACGCCAAGTTAGGACAGCATACGGCAGGCTGGGCCCCTAAAGTGCTCTGCACCTATCATCATCAAAGCAGGCGGTCGAAGAACTAGGCGAACAAGACTTCTCCTTAGCGCGACCGCGCGCTCTGCACGGAACATCATCTAGGCGGTCGAAGAACAAGATGAAGACTTCTCGTTGGCTCAAGCGCGCGCTCGATATGTTACAGATGGCTATGGTAGGTTTTAGAAAGCGGACGGTCGCCAATGGAACTACGGACAAAGCCCAGCGCAAAAGCTGCTTCGCATCTAAAAGCTACGGCCTCTTTCGACTGTTTAGATACTTCAGCGTCGACGCACACTCTAAATCAAAGGCAAGGCAGCTTGAAAGGAAGCGGGCGCGTTTGTAAGACGTTCAAGATAGGTGTTTACCTGAGTGGAGCTGGCTCCGTTACACTGTCGCCTGGATGAAGTGACGCTGAAGAAGTAAACGAAAGAAGCGAGGCAGTAAAAAGAAAAGAAAAGAAAGAAAGGAAATATTGTTATGCGGGTTCCCGAGGTAATGACGCGTGCTCACATCAACTTAGCTTTGATGTAGTTGCACCGCTTATACATTGTGACAGTGGCACCCTTTGTTAGGTAAACATGACGGCGGTTCCTTTCCCAGCTTTCCAAAGCGTCGGAAAACTCTGAACCATTATTTACTCAGGATGTTTTGCAACCTGCTCGTTTCTTTTTATTTCAAGGTAGGGGGAAGAGGAGAAGGAGTGGGTGAGGACAGGACATCATACGACCTTCGTGGCTTTTCAGCGAAAACGGATGCATGCGATTGAAGGTGCAAGTATGTAACCAGCACCTTACTGTTGCTCACAAGCTTCAAAAGTAAGCACGAACGCTGTTAGTTCGTTGTATTGAGAACAGCTTTTATAGGAAAGGTGTTGTTAGATTAATTCAGTTTCTCCATCAACAGAGCTTCTGCGCTTGTTTCCATTATCATTCCTTCATTTCATCGACACTTTTTGAACTTCCTTTACTCGTCAAGAATGGTAAAGTAGATGTTCATCTTCAAAAATATATAAAAGAAAGAATTCTCCTCTGTACAGACACGCATTGGTTTGCTTACTGAGGAAATCGTATCCCTTATATTCATTTCGGACTTTATTTTCACAGTTTTCGAACAGCAAGGTGAACTTAGCGAGAAAATTATTTGCACAACGTGTACAAAATACTTCGCTAACAATGCAATTGATGGCTCACTGAGGCACCTGTCTTTTTAATTCTGAGAAATACTGCGTTTTTAAAATGAAACGTAACAAGGGCAACTTAAGGGCTCGTTTTTTCTTTGTTACACTCAACCTTATTTAAAACAATCATACAATGAAACCAAGGAAGGCATGGGGTACGTTGTTCATAATGAGTACGGTATCAATGCCAGGAAATTAACGTAGAAGGAAAGGCAACTTGCCGCCGGCAGGGACCAAATCTTCAAATCTCGGATAACGCGTACGATGCTCTACCAATTTTTCTGCAGTCGCATCTACAATGTCAGAGATACTTGTGAGGCAGTACAAGCTCCGTTTGAATTTTTTTAAATATTCATTTTTTTAGCGATTCTTCTTACATAGCAGTCGAGCGGATCCGTAGTTTTGTCGCTGTGTCGACACTGAAATTTTACGCATCTAAAACTGCTCAACCAGATTGAAGAATTGTTCATCTTGCATTTATGTGGTAGCAAAGAATCAATAACTGTAGTTCGCAACTTGTTCGCTCTCTTTCATAAAATATTAATAGACCAGATTAAAAGACCAAACGGTAAAACTTAGTGTACTCTCCGCGCATGAGCAATTCTCTTTTGATTGAATATTTCAACAAATAGAAAGGTAAAAATAGATCGCAAAACCGGGAAACGAATGATGCTTTCACGCAGTAGATAGGCGTTCACGTGTACTGGTCGAATTGGCTCCAAAGACAGTGCGCGTTCATGTCCGGCAACGACATGTAGGCCCGACTGGCCTGTCGAGACAGCTTTACAGTTTTCTCGCAGTAGATTGCACAGTACTGTGGATCGTTTCCACAATATAAACCCTTTGCTCTAGCTTGTTACATGTACGCAACATTCCAATAAATGGAAATCAAAAGGAAGGTCCGTTTGCAGCTGCTTGCACACGTACTTGAATTTTCGCAACATTGCTTCGAAAAACGCGCCGCCTTGAGCGACCATCTGAGCTCATTCTGAGCAAGTATTTCCAAAACATCCATGGCGCAGGCTGCATGCAGTGATGCAGGTTAGTTTTGCCGATCAGAACTTCATTTCTGAACACGAAATAGCGCGCGACAATTTCTTACAATCCGCTACACATCCTTTCGATTGTGTAGCTTAAAAATCACAGCATATCCACGGAGTGAATGATGATGAGTGGGCGAAGCTGCGGAGGTTCATCGGTAAACCGTGAATCTTCCGTGAATTCTGCCCAGTACATCATCACCGACGTGAGATCGGGCGCGTTTATACTAAAGGTTCGATGAGAGTTATGACGACTTGCAGCTCACTTTAATTTTACATGTACGCTGTGAATTTTCATTGTTTAATCACGCACAGGAGAAATCGCACAGACGCACTACCTTGGAGGTCAAAATCCAGTCCCTATATATACGGGGTGGTCAGTGAACGGTTGTGCAGCGCGAGCGGTCGGTTTTAAGGGCGAAGCTCCTTAAAGCGGCAACCGTTCGTCCCCGTCAGTTAAGTTTGATGTTTGGTATTGACAGCCCCTCGATGATCCGAGTGCCCGCTGGCAACGCGAAGGAAGAGCCAGAGTCTGGTTGAAGGCAGCGTTTATTCACGACGACCGTCCGCACGGGCCGCGCCCAGCGAACTCTCCGTTCCCGTCTTCCATGGGGCACTCCCGCTCAGTTCAAAAACAATCATACACACTGTACCTTTTCCTTCTCAGTTGAAAAACCATTATACCAACAGTGTATGTTCCCCCTCTCCTTGCTCTCAGCTAGGAGAAAAGAAATGCGCGCGACGCTTTCCTTCCGCAGAACCACCCACACTGGCCATCACTGCCGACGGACGAAACCAGATATCCACCGTCGGACATCGCTTCTCTTCTGCCGCTGCGGCCACGTGGCCTGGACCTCAGCGCCCGCCTGACCGTTTCGAGAATCCGCTGCGGCGGTTCGCTTCCCTGACACAAACTCTCCAAGCAATAATTCCGGGAAACCCGCCACAGCTCTCGAGCGATCTCTCCCGACGACCCCCTGTGGTGTCGGCGCCACGAATCCGCATCCGCTGCGACCTAGCAGCTCGCAAACATAACGAGCAGCAGCCCGCTCACACATTCTAAGGCGCTCACACTCTCTGAGACTGACTCCGTCGTAGTGCGTAACCACTCTTAACGCTAGTACCAGATCTTGACCTCCAAGGTGGTGCCGGTGGGAGATTTCTCCTGTGCGTTGTTGAACAATAAAAAATTCGCAGCGTGCGCGTTAACTAAAAGCCGAATTCTTCTGTCTCTCATTCCCCATTAGCAGCCATTGGTATGTTCCAGTAGGAAACGTTAGTAGAAGTGTAAGTGTTAGCTAAAAGCCGACATCTTCTGTCTCTCATTCCCATTAGCAGCCATTGTTTACCTCCAAGGTAGTGCCTGGTGAGATTTCTCCTCTGCGTGATTAAACAATAAAAAATTTGTTCAAAACGCCGTTGATTGATGAAATAAACCAACGAAAGACGCCAGATGTTTTCTAAAAGCAAAACGAAAAGACGCCAGATGTTTCTAAAGCAAAACGAAAAGACGCCAGCTGCTTAACGAAAGATGCCAGATATTTCTCCTCTCCTACGGTCCCCCCCCCCTCCCCTACCTTGCCTCGCGGCGCAGCGGCGCCGACGCAGGCAGCGTCGCGAGGCAGCGTCTTGATTGAAAAAACCGACCGCTCGCGCTGCACAACCGTTCACTGACCACCCCATATATATAGGCACCGGATTTTGACCTCCGAGGTAGTGCGTGTGTGCGATTTCAACTGTGCGTGATTAAACAATGAAAATTCACAGCTTACATGTAAAATTAAAGTGAGCTGCAAGTCGTCATAACTCTCATCGAACCTTTAGTATAAGCGCGCCCGATCTCACGTCGGTGATGATGTACTGGGCAGAATTCACGGAAGATTCACGGTTTACCGCTGAACCTCCGCAGCTTCGCCCACTCATCATCATTCACTCCGTGGATATGCTGCCGCGATGCTGCCTCGCGACACTGCCTGCGTCGGCGCCGCTTCGCCGCGAGGCAAGATAGGGGGGGGACCATAGGAGAGGACAAAGAGGGGGAAGCACTGACCTCCATTAAAAAGGCTGGTCGGCGCATCCCCGCTCTGCGAGGCGGGCGCTTGTGAAGCCACCGGAAGGTACCCTGTTTGTCCCGGAAGCCGGCGTCTTCTGTGCATCTCAGTCGCGCAATTCAAATATTCTCGGGTGGCAGCTGTTGTTATGATCGTTTTTCTTTTTATTTTTTCAAACTCTGCGACTACGCCTCACTTTAGACGCCGACGAACGCTACACGAAAGTAGACAGACGCCATGCCGACACCGTCCGAATACGGCGGAGTGCTGCAACGTACAAAATGCGTAAAAAGTAATGCAACTTTGAGGTACTTACGCGTGAAATGTCTTCCGCGACGACTTTTCCGGTCGATTCATACAGGTTACTGCGCTACAAGCAGGTATTTCGTTTAAAAAAGAAAAGCTCTTTTCCGGGACAAAAACAGCGGCCTCCGGTGGCTTCACGCCCGCGTGCCGGATGCGCCATCCAGCTCCTCCTAGTGGAGATCAGTGGGGGGAAGCGTAGGAGAGGAGAGGACGATATATATCACGTACTCTCGCGGCGCATTGTCTTTAGGGAAGCTTCATGTGTGCACGCCCCCTCCGTTTTTAGGACTGCTTACACACTACTACGACGGGGACGAACGGGTGCCGCTATAAGGAGCTTCGCCCCTAAAAAAGATTGTCGTCTAGGCGGTATCACTTTTTGAAAGATTCGAATGTGAGCTACGGCAACAATGACACTTCTCTTATCCTCTCTAGCTTGCTTCCCCCTTCCCCAGTACAGGGTATCCTAGTGGGCTCAGCCAATGCCACCTAGAAAAAAATTCATGCCTGCTCACTGCCGCCGTGACGTCACGCGTCTTGACCGAGCGAGCGAACGCGCGGGAGACAGTGAAGCCATTGCCACTATCGTCTCCTATGAAATGATAAAGCGTTCACGGCTAGTTTTACATGCGTAACAGCTTTATTTTGTCTTTTGCGTCGGGATTGGCGCTGGCTTAAGGAATGTGTTACGCTTTAGTGTCTTTGGTGATTGGTCTGTAAGCGACTTAGTATTCCACTTAAAAATCAGAAAAGATTGTGCGCTATCGAAAATGTGACCGATTTATAAATGCGAAGGTTGAATGCCCCTGAAAGTGACGAAATATATAAGGTAACTTTGATTCATACTTAATTCTTTATTTACACACACGCACACACGTCACACTGTCCATAAGATGCGCAGAAACTGTTCCTATTCATTTGGTAAACTGAGAAAAATTGTCGGCACTGCGTCCAGGGGTCCACAGTCAGCCGAGTAGCCCCCATGGGAGCTACTACTGTCCTGCCGGGTCTTGGATCGGTGTACTTGGTAGTCGTCCTTAGGTGTTGTGGCTTGAAATTGAGCTCACACACCTGAAAACCATTTAAGAAAGCGGTTTATCACAGGCTTTCTGCTCCACTGTGCTCCTTATTTGCTCAGTGACAAAACAACAAAATCTATGAGGTGTCTACAGGCATCCCAATTAGGCTGACTTGCAGCAGTACACATTTCAAGGAAACAAATTAGGCGAAGGTGCTGGCGAGACTGGCGCATAATTATAATACCGCAAAAAGTGGTCGGCGCACCGGTAAGAAATACTATGTACAAAACAGATGCACGACGCCACGCACCGACACGCCTTAGCGTTTCTCAGTCAAAAGAAGCCCGCGGTGCTACGCGCAAATAGCGAAATGTTTACCGACCCTGTAGGAAAAAAACGCCTGTTCTGGGAATATACTGCCACGCGCGTTTATTGCTCCATTTTTATGAGTTTGGGGTGCGAGCAGCGGAACGCGAAACGCATCTCTCGCACCGCTGGTGAAGTCGCTTGATTGGAGCATGAAGGTGCGTCTACTTCGTTTCGCCGTCGTTTTGCAGCGAAGCTCACCGAGTCTCGGCAAGACACGCTCGTCAAAAACGGGAAATCTATGCACTCTCTAAAGACGCTACATCATCGCGGGGATCTCAGCTAAGTGTGCCTTATGTCAAGGTTTACGCTAACAAGTCGGAAGTGCACACGGCATTATTTTATCGAAATACCTGAACGTGTTAGAGGCGGCGCCTTTAAAACACCTGAAAAGCAAGTAGCATAGACTACACATACCTTTGAATCACGGAGAGAATGCATATCAATGTGATCCCGATGAACGGCACGCTCTCATTTCTCTTTTTGGTCGCCTTGGGAGAATGAAACCACTGGCACCTTCGGTACATCGCCAATATCGGCGACACTTGGGCCCACAGCACTGCTCCATTGGGAGAGCTTGCAGGTGTACAACATTCCGTGAACGAAGCACATCACAACATCACGCAGCACTTCACAAACGCAGACCACGGTCTTCAATCAGAGGCCAAAAGAAACACCAGTATACCACGGCAGGCTTCGTCAGGCTTAGCAATCCTGCTCTCTCGAACGGCATGAGCATGCATGCGCACGTCTACTCGGCAGGAGACGAGGGTCAAAAATGACTGACGTCAGAGGCCACTACAGGCCTGAAAATATTCTAGAGGGCACTGGCTCAGCCCTCTCTAACCTGCCTGCATTAAATGGCCCCTAAACCGCCAACAGACGCTCGCCTGCTCCTCTCCATGCCTTTCCTCTATGTACACAATCTACAACAGCCGTCATGACGTCACTTGTATGATTAGGTGACGTCGCGAGCAAGAGACGCTGTCAGTGGGCGAACAAGAGCCTGTTTTATGCTAGCAGATGCGCGTGCTTCTTGCGTGTCCACCTCAGACGCTGAGGAACGGCACTCGGAGAGGTGGATAGACGAGCCGACGAACGCATCCCAAGGAAGGAAAGAGCAAAACGAGGAGAGGCGTGCAACCCCGCCAGCGTTCGCTGTAGACTCGTGCACAACTGCAACGCCACAACTAAAATTTAGACCTCTGGCTGGTTTAGGGGCCCCTAAAACAAAAACGTGCTGAAAGCGTCCACCGCTGAAAGCGCAGAAACTTAGCAATAAGACATTATGAATTAAATAGAACATGAAACATGTAAATAACGAGTAAAACGTGAGAGAGCATGAGACACAATGCACAAAATATCAATAAAAAGAAAATTAAAACAATACAAATTCATCACCTATTATATGTTTCGCCGCTCCTGGTTGCAATAAGAAACATTATCCCAATTCTTCCGTGCTTTCTTTTTATTGCGATAGCAGTTATATCGACACTCTCGGCTGGTGTTTGCCGTCGCCGTTAACGTCGCCGTAAGGTCCTGGATATGTATATGTATGTATATATAAATAAAAGCCGCAAAAAATAAATGAAAAGAAAAAAAAATGGCGAAGCGTGTCACCGGGATTCGAACTTGCGACAACCTCGCTACAGCCTTGCATCAACTATCTCTAGGCAGAGAGTGATCTAACGCCTCCTCATGGAGTACAGTGGTACTCCTGCGGTTGAGTGAAAGCACTCCTCCGCGGGAGTAAAACTATCACATTGACACAGCTTTGGAACAAAATTGATGGAGCACAAAAAATGGCACTGTAATACGCGCACACATCCGCGCAAGCAAAATGCGTAGAGCGCTCGCAACCAAAACGCATACATTACAACAGAACATTCCCGTACTCCTAGGGAGAGATGTGAATGCAGGTGTGATGTTAGTGAGTGTTTCACTGCACTGCTAGTCAAATACTTGCTAGAATCCACGGCTGCAGGTAGGAGACCCGTTCAAATTACAGCCGCTGCTTGTCTATTCGTTATGTGACTCCATAGGCGGCTCCCAAATAAAGCGACCCAATAGCATTGACGTGGCATTTGCAGAAGTTTAGTTCATATTTTTCCTGGCTAGGTAGGGCCTGCAGCGCTTCCGCACGGCGTCCTGTCCATAGGCGGCTTCAAAGCGCCTGCGAGAAAAAGAAAATTTCTGGCACTCAAACAGTATCTTACGGAATAATATCTGTTATACGTATCTCTAGGGATAATTAGAAATGTGAGGAAAACATGCGAATCACACACGACACAGCAATCAATCTCATGACCACAAGCACCGAAAGCAGGCACTCACCACTACGCCACAGAGCCACCGCAAGCTTCATTGAGTTTTAACAGCCTTATATACTTACAAAGTGGTTTGCAACGAGAGGGCGGAGCTTGCTATTTATTTTCTTACATCATCGGCGTTTGTTTGCTCGTGCATTATGTTAGTAAATAGTTTGCACGGCGCCATGAACTCACGAAGGCCACCGTTAGCACCTTCAGCTCCGACTTCCGTTTGTCGTGCCGCACGAAAAATCATAAACGTGTGCTTTTTTTAGATGCGAAGCATCTTATAGCGGCGGCATGTCGCGCATGCCGGCGGTACACTGCGCATGCGCAACTCTCCTCCTTCCCTCTCTCCCAACAGCTGTGTGTTACTCTTTCCACTTTCTTCCTACCGCCTGCTTGCACTTCTGCGTTTTAGCTTCTGCTCTCGCGGCGCATGCGCTACTCTCCTTTTCTAGTCTCCTCTCATTCAAGTGTGAATATAAAGCGGGTAGAACGCTGAGCGCTTTCAGTTCAGCGCTTGCTTCGGTTCACTCCGCTTGTCTCTCTTGATGCTTCCGATGAAGTGTGATGGAAGCAACAGTCCCGCCAGTTAGTGGGTTGGCGCAAGCAAGCGTCAGCATCAGCCCACAAACTAACAGCAACGCTACGTCCACTGAAGACAAGCTGCGCAGCGAAGGGCTCGCGACGCTGAGCGCAAACGCTTCAAGCGAGCTGTGGACCCTCAGCTTCGTCATCTCAAGTACTAGGCGCTGCTCAATAAAGACCTTCGTTAACCGTTTCACCTTCGTCTACGCAATTAAAACAACGGAACCCCCTCCCCCCCGATGCTTCGTATCACCTCAGGGTTACCTTCGGGAAGATGTGGTTTTAGATGCGAAGCATCTTATAGCGGAGTTCAAACCGGTGGTGGTGGTGGTATGCGGCGTGAGCACCCGTACTGCGCATGCGCAAGCCCTCTCCACTCCCCTGCCCACTCACCCTCTCCACTTTCTATCTCCCCTCCCCCCCTCCACTCCCCCTCTGAAAGGCGGGCTCGACATGCCGAAATTCTCTCCTGCGCAACACCGCGATGAGCGCCAGCGCATGCGCATCCCCTCCCCCTCTCTCTCCCCTCCTACACTGTCCCCTCTCGCGCGCCTGTCGACCGTGTTCCCCGCTCACCTTGTGAGAATTAAGGGCCAGGCTAGAGGGAAGACACGACGCGCGTAGCGTTCCTCTTCGCGTTCCACGACGCGAGGTCGGTAGCATGCCCGCGGTTGGTAGCATGCGCAACAAACGCCAGCGGAACGCGACCGCGGAAGTGCTCCGGCTTCGCATCGCCTCATGGTCTCCTTTAGCGGGAGATGTTTTGTGTGTTCACCATACATTGTGGATGTCTCACTCGCCGAAAAAATTGCGAATACCAGCGTGCCAAGTACATTTAGGTAGCGAAACTCACGTACGTGTATTCTATGAGCGTGTGCTGTTGAGCAATTTTGGTTATTTTTGCCTCGAGCTGCAAGTGTCTGCTGTGCGTTCTGAGCTGCTCGAAGACCATCATCTGTCGCATATTTTTTTTACATAGGCCGATGTCAGATTTCCAAGGATATTTTAGCGTGCACCTATAGACCGGACACACAGCGAATTCCATGCGCACCGCCATATTTGCATCGCGCGTCGCGCAATCTATCGCACACGCGACGAAACAACATACCCGGGCTGCCATGCCAGCAGACGGTACACAGAACAAACGCGAAACTCCCGAAACTCAGCCCGTCAGAGAGCGTGTTTCAGGTCTTTTCTAGCCTGGACATTTTCGCTATTTTTATTGAAACATTTAGAACGTCTTGCTCATGCAAGTCCACAATGTATACAGTACATGCTGAGCAGGCTGCGGAAGCAACCCCGTCAGGTGCGTATGCTGTTAAATTTGTAAAAAAAAACGTCCTCGCTGTAGTACGCGTGAATCGCAATTACAGTGCAGCTCGCGAAAGAGTGAAACGATGTTTTGTTGCCCCACATTACAAGTTGTGCTCAAAGTTCTGCGAAAACTCATCAGTTCAGCGTGCATCGCGTGATAATTAGAGTATGCTTTACAGGTAGTTTCGCGGAACGTAATTTTTCTTTCACGAGCGCTGTTCCAATAATGCGTCTTGCTCACAAAAGCGTGCTATCTGATAGTATCACCTGCAGTATCGTTCATCGATCCCTTTTGGAAGCTATCTGCGCGATTTCAATCTTGCAACGATGATGCTTTACAAGCGAAACTGTGCTACTCTAGGTTACGCCGATATTGCAATGTGCGGAATCCAGCTGTCTTTTATTAAATATCTGCTGTGTAAATATGCTAAAAACTTAGCTGCTTGAGCTGACGCTAGGCCTGCGACGTAAAGGATACTGGCGCGAGTACTGTTTACTTACCTACCAATATATGTATTATGTGCAGCTGGATGCCTCGTTTCCAATTAAATTTGGGGAACATCAAACACTGAAATGAAAGCACGAAATTCTGGCCAGCTCTTGAGGAACACCATACCATTTACTACCTTTTGAAGACGAAGTCTTGAAAGCGGGGAGCCATCAAAACACTAAAGCTTGATACTACGTCGAAAGTGGCAAAGCACGCTGATTCCTTGTGCTTGAAAGCACTATCTTGCACTACATTTTCGTCAAATGAAACACTCAAAGGAATGATGAGCGCCCCCGTACAATGCTCGCGCCTGCCTTCAACCCAGTTGCGTGTCACGCAAATTAGGTTCGTAAAATGAAATGGGGGGCATCACACTACAGAACACCACGCAGTTAGTTTACTTACTCGCGCATTTTCACTCGGCTCCTAGTTTTTCTGCATGAATCACAGTTATTTACTCGCGGTGAAGCTGAAAACACCGTACCGGCACTACTCCCGTGCGTGTCGTGATCGTCGCAGACAGCGCTAAGTAATACCCTCCTGTTGCGCTGCTTGTTTTGGCATCCAAGGACGATGCAGCAGTGCCCAGACGTGCTCTTATACGCTGAAGCGGCGTGAACGGGTACTTTTTTCGCACTTTAATGCCTCAGAACTGCTGACGCGCGCCTTGGCAGCACGGCCAGCCCGGCGTCTGGATGCGAGAGTATCCGCTCGGCTCGCCAGAAGCCTGGGTGCGAGACAGGCGCGCTCTGGTGTATACAAGCATTTGCATTTATTGCGCGCGTAGGTACTGTTGCGAGCTACACGCAGGGTCAGCGGCGTCTCTGAGCAGTTAGACGAATATTTGCGGAATGAGCACTTACGCGCGCGGAGGCTCGACATACAGTGCTGCTGAATTATTCATAGTATCTTATAGCTTTTATACTCGGCTACTAGCTACCCCTTTACTGAATAACCTCTACTCTTCCGTATCACGCCGCCGCTAAAATGGATGTCGAAGGCGTCCACCAAGGTTAAACACGATGTACACTCATTCGCGAGTGACATGTCTCCCTAAAATATAAAAGATAATACTGTTGCATTTCTGTGTTGCGAACGTCCGCGTGCAGTCGGTACTCCTCCTGAAGAGATTGTGCAGCACATATTTTTAAGAAAGTGCCGTTATTGTGTCTCATTGAAATCGCTGTTCTTCAGAAAATAACGCTTCATTTTAAATGGTAGGATATTTTTGTCACGGCAGGACACAATTTGACTTTTTTGGGATTCAGGATTACACATAGCACGAACATGCTCAGACGTGCAACTGAAAGAAGTGGGTGGCATGTGCACTCCTACTGCCTCATGCACCTGTAGTTGATGTCCAAATCTATTATACAAATTATGCGACCATCGATAAATGATCAACCCATCCACGTTCGATCACTGTTGATCTGTTTCCGTTTACTGCCTGTCGTTTATTTGCTCGATGTTTTGCAGGAATAATCGGTTCAACCCATCTGGTAGAACACAAGCATTATCTGTAGCACACAGTGGTTCTCAAGGGAGGCCAGCGAAGCCATTGCTAGGGGTCCGCGAAACACATCATCGAACAAAAACTAAATACGCCTTTTTAACACGAAAGAGGTTTTGCCGGGGTCCACCAAAATTTTCATGACGTATTTTCGTGACGGAATTACGTCAGCAAAATGAATGCCATGAAATGGAAAGAAAACGTTCCCGTCGACAGGAGTCGAATTCACGACCTCACCGTTCGCAGCGCCACCGATGGCGGCGCTGCGAACGGCGCTCCAGTGACGAAAAGTCTAGGATTCGGCTTTTGACGTCTGCTAGGCTCTGGCTAGAACAGCAGCATTTTCGTTATTGTTCGGTCGCTTCGCACGGTGTTCCTCGACTACTACCTGTATTTTGTTGTAATGATAGCTCCTTAGGTGGCTGCTAGCATTACAGGAGGTTAATGAAGGTTAACATTTATATTATATTCTATATACCAGAGCCACCGTGGTCAGGATTATTAGATGCGAAGTATCTTAAGGCGGAGCTCAATCCTGTGGTGGTGGTGGTGGTGGTGGTGGTGATGTGCGGCGTGACCACCCTTACTGCGCATGCGCATACCCTCTCCACACACCTCCTCTCCACTCACCCTCTCCACTTTCACTCTCTCCACTTTCCTTCTCCCCTCCCCCTCTCCCCTCCCTCTTTCCACTCTTCCTCTGAAACGCGGGCTAGACATGCCGAAATTCTCTCCTGCGCAACGCCGCGATGAGCTCGAGCGCATGCGCGTCCCCTCCCCTTTTCTCTCCTATCCTACACTGCCCCCTCTCGCCCGCCTGTCGACCGCGTTCCCCGCTCGCCCTGTGAGAATTAACGGCCAGGCTAGATGGAAGATACGACGCGCGCAGCGTCCCTCTTCGCGTTCCACGACGCGAGGTCGGTAGCATGCCCAAAGAACGCCAACGGAACGCGATCGTGCAAGTGCACTGGCTTCACATCGCCTCATGGTCCGCTTTAGCGGGAGATGGTGTAATTTTTTTGCTATTTTTTGTGACACATCATGTCTCAATTTAGGGCTTAAAACTGCAATGATTTTAATATTCTACTTATCTGCTGGCGTAAAGCGTTCTTTAGCAACATGCAACATATCACTAGCGTGCAATCTTTTGAATTTTTTTCTCCTAGAGAACTAGTGCCGTCGAAAATTGTCTCAGGCGTATTGCAGTGGCACAATGCGGGATAACACTGATATCCTCTCTATTGCCATTTTACAGCTCCGACTCTCTCGTGATTGCAACAACAAAAAAACTTTACGGAGACGTAAGAAACCAACATATCATAGTCAAATAGGAAGGCGGTTCCGTATCAATCACAATGAATATGTTTGCAGGTTCTTAGACGTCACTATAGACACGAAGTATCTCAAAAAGTGGTTAACCGCAACTGAATGAAACCAGTGAAGTAGGCTTATCGTCACTGGGCGCTCATTATAGTATGTTTTATATTGCGCTTAATTGGTTGATTAATTAAGGTCGATTGTGCAGCATTTTTATTATTCCTCTAGGATCAGGTGGGGTGGCCATCACGTCCTAGAGGGCCTTCCAAACGATCGGTCCAATTTTTGGTCGACGTCCTGTAATACATGCTGCGTGGTGATTTTTTTTTCAACTTTAATAGAAAGCGCACGAAATATCGAATAAAACCACGTGACTGGGCCGCTCGTGCTCTACCGTACTGCAGCGCTCTCAAACGTGCTTCGAGCAAATCATCCGGCGCGGACACTGTCAGCATATCGCTCCTAAAAGACGACGGCGTTTCCTTGCCTTGTGCGGTCGTCAGAAATGTTGACGCACTGTGAAGTCGATGCATAAAGCCATGGCCGGTCATTTCGCCATGGCTCACGCGCCGGCTGTTTCGCTCGAAGCGCGTTTGAGAGCGCTGCAGTACGGCAGCGCACTATAGGGCAGTCACGTGGCCATGTTTCGCTTTCTCTAAATGGAATGCAAACGGAGGACAGCAAAAATAGCATTCATGCTGACAATCAAATTATGATCAAAATAAACCCTTGAATAATTGAGCAGCAAGAAGAAAGATACAGTACGCCAAGATATGTTATGTTACGTAAGTGCTTGCTCTACGGCATCTAGCATCAGCACCGGCGGAGCGACAGTTTTTAAAATATCATTTGCATATAAGTAAATCTCATCGTATGTAAGTCAAACTTACATTAAGATCTTTTAAATCGTTGTCGTGTAAAAGCCGCGAGACGCAAAGAAACCCCATTCTTGAATTCTTCAGACTTCGTAACGAAGCACCACGCCAGATAAACTTCGATAACGACACTACAGTAGCATCACAACTTTCGCGAAAGGTGCCTTACGCGTTGGAGTACGTAGAACGGTACAGTGTTTACGAGGAAGTGTCATGGCATCGACACAAGTAAACAGAAAGAAAAAAAAATAGCGAGAAAGCGAAGTTCGACTGCTCGTAAACGTTCAAGGGCTTGTTTTTGTCAAGATCGCGCAAGCGCCACCGCGTGACTGTGCTCCACCAATAGGGACGCGCTGTCCTCATCGCCTACCCTCGCTGGAGAACTCTGGCAGATATATAAAACAATGTTACTGTCGTTCATTTTATTCAAGTAGCTTAGTAGCAGCAGTATCAGATTGAGAAGCGTAGTTCAGCCACCATTAATTGTTTCGCTCGGCGTTGTTTCTATATCAGTATCTTGTATCTTAAGATACACGATACATTATTGAATGTATCGGAAATACAGATACTCGTCTTTCGAGACGTATCGCGATACAGGTACAAGATACCCAAGGAGTATCTAAGATAGTATCTAAGATACATGTATCTTCGATACTAACCAGCACTGCGTAGCACGAAACATTTATTCCAAGATAATCAATAAAATTAAGGTTTGTGTAAATTTTGTAATAGACCGTCACGATTACGGCAAAGAATACTGCGGCATGTACAAAAGATCTGGCAACATGTGAGCCTTAGTAGTTACTCAGTTAAAAACACCAAGAAAGCTTTCCTGGTTACTAATGGCAAAAGTTACGACCATTACTAGCTGCTGGCTAGTAAAGGGATGCCGCGAAGGTAGTTAAATAAGCTCGAAACTAGTAAATACATGCGCTTACTAACTGTTTAGTAACATTTCTTGTAAGAGTGAACAGTTGTAGTGTGGTAGCCGCAGAAATCACGCCGAGGCGCCACCAGCCACCGTGCCACCAACCAGTCGGCGAGTTTTCTGCGAGCGGCGTCGTACAGCTCGAGGAAGCCCGTCAGCCGCCGCTGCCACCAGCGAATCTCAATCAGAAGAGCGAGCGAACACGGGGCCGCCGCCACGAATGGCGCCGGGCTGCTTGCGAGCGAGAGACGGGGAAGCCGATGGTGACGGCGTCCTATTTCCACGAAGTTCCTCAAGCGAGCGGCAGTTCAGCGAGCGAAAGTGGGGCCGCCGCGACGAACGGCGGTGAACTGCTGGCGAGCGATCGTCGAAGAAGCCGACGATATTTGGCGACCAATACCCACAGAGCTCCGAAGCGCAGTGGAAGTGCGATAGCGAAAGCACCAGCCAACCCATGCCGGCGCAAATGAAACGCGCCACATACAATGGACCTTGATGCAGGCGACCACAATGCGTTTCAGACGAGTCGCAGAACAGCGGCGAGGCCTCTGCCCAATATCGCGAGCTCGCAGCTCATCACCACGGCGAATCCTATGTGATAGAGCTCCCGGGTGGTCGACGACAATGGTGGCCAATACTCAGGTGATCATAAAGAACAGGCGAGCTGACGCCCAAGCCAGCCCCCGCGGTACATTTCGTGCACGCGATATTCAACACGATGGAGTCCGTTACCGGCAATCGCGATCCGTTTCGCGCACGCGATCGGCGCGGCAGAAAAAACAGAGATCACTTACTTGTGAAAAAATCCAGCGCCGATTTTCCAGCGCCCAGAGCCAGATTCAAATCATGGATCCGATAGGCCTACTGTCTTCTCGGCCGCCGTTCCCAGCCGGTGGCGACGCAGTGCCGTGACTACGCGGGAGATATACAGCGCGGCGTCGCTAGGTGTCCAGACGAGCCCCAGACTTCATTTGTGTGGCGAAACGTAAAAGCAGCACTACACGCTCATCCACGCATACGTGCAAAGTGAAGGCAGCGCAGCGTATTCCTATAGGGAACCCAAGCTCAAGTTTGCGGCGCGACGACAGCGCCGCGCCAGCCGCGCTGCGGCTCTGTCGGAAAACACTGAACCGTCGCGCGGCCGACTCAGCCCCTTTCACGGTAGCGGTAGCGCACGTGCGCTCGCGTTCTTCTCTCGGTGCGGGTAACTGTGGGGCCGTCAGCTCGGCACGTTGAACCGAGAGGCTTGCTGTGCGAAGCTGCGCATTTCCACGATGGCAGAAGCGACCCCGCGGAAGCGCAAGCGTGGTCCGAAGTATTGCGGTTTAGTGGCCAGCCACAACAGTGCAGACAAGGCACACGATCCACGTGTTAAACTGTATCGGTTCCCGGGCGTGTCGCACGAGAAATAAAGGCGGCAAGCGTGGATAGCTGACAGCGCTGTCTCGCCTTCTATTTTGGCTGTCTGAGTTCATCGCTTTCGTTCGTTCCGACTACCTGAATCGGTAAGTAACGGGGCGCATGCACGCAGCGACTACAGTAATGATTACTCGCTGTCTTCTCGCATTGTTAAAGTCCAGTTACGGTTGTAGGTGAAGCAACTTTGTGTTTTGATTCCCCGTGCTCGTGAGACCTACCCGTCGTTGTTGAACGTTCACATTCGCGTTACACCGTTAGCGTTGTGCGGTTGGTTGAATTCAACTGAACTCCGCACATTGTCAGAAGTGCGGCGCCTGCATTTCACGCGTCGGGAAGGCTGCTTTATCACGCCGGAACGGACGTCTGTGCATTTTCAGCAAGCTTTGACATCGTCTGCAGGTTTGCTTTGTTTTTGTCACTTTATTGGGGTGATATATATTTAAGCCGCTAAATATAACTGGCACTTCATACATGCTTTGCAATTGCAACCTTGAATTAACCACCTTCTGACTTTGTGCGATTTTCTAGCCGCGTTCACGCAACAGGTTTTATACGCCTGTCAAGTCGGTATCATAAAAAGAGACTGCAAGCATGACACGAGAGCCGTAAAAACGAGGAGAGCAGTTCATCTTGCTTTACAGTGGTTGAAGCTCAGCTAGCTGCCTCGCGTCTTAATCGGCGGGTGATTCTCCAGCGGCACAGAGGACTTGACTCTAACCTTCTCAGGAAGCAGTGCCATGGCCGTATAATCTTTTTTTCGCACGTCGCAAACGTTTGTTCACGAAAGTACACGGCTGCTACTGTAAGCATGCCATATCAAAACAACAATCATATGATTCGTAGTCCACGCCGCAGAACATCGATAGCGTGTACGGCTTCATTTCGGAGTGCATGTGAACCATTATTCATCTTTAACGTGACAGAATGAGACTTACCTCGAGGTATACGTCCTACACCGTGTAATCGCGACTTGGGAAATGCATTTCGCTTTGAGTCGGGCGTGGTTGTCGTCGATCGTCTGCTCTTCACCGTTAACGTGATTGACGAGCTTTCCTCATTTTATCAAGTTCGCTTTGCGGAAGTACCAGTCAAGCTTGAAGATCCTTTTGAAGCCGCACTGCACGCGGTACATTTTGAGACGCCGCAAGTGCACCGCGAGAGCTCTGCACGTGCACGGAAGCGAGCGGCAACGCGGTGGCGAGAAGGGAAAGCGCTCGCTGATCACGCCCCGGTTTCTCTTTTTCTGCCAGAGATGGCGCTGCCTGTCAAGAGCAGCAGCGCCGCTAAGCGTTGCTTGGGAAGCCTATATTGTGTAACTCTCCGAGCGTCACATTACCGCCAACACGTCACCACAAAACAAGGGGGAAGACTGACCCAAGAGCGAGGAGGGCAGTTAGGTCCCTTGAAAACGGTTTGCACACGGAACGTATCTCTGCACACGGTCTGCGTCTCCAGCACGGTCCCTTTGTATCCCTTGCAAACAAACTGGTTTGCCCACGCTACGCATCTCACTGCGGTTTCTCCTCAATAGTCTATCCGTTCATCGCGTGCGCCTATTGGGCTCCGTTACTCCTATTTCGGGTAAATTTGCCTTAGAGTGCACGGAAAGGGCGTAACAAACAGGATTAAGCCCTTTTCATGGGCATACTTCATGGACTTACACCTTTTATGCATAAATATTATGGGCGTAATATGACAAGTACACCCTTATGGCAAAATTGGAATGGGGTGTTTCAGCAAACATCATCCTAACACCCTTTAAAAATATATATTAATATTTGTTTTTGGCGTTTAACGTCCCAAAACACCGATATAATCTTGATATACACCGTAGCTCAGGGGTCCGGAATTAATACCACCTGGGGTTTTTTAACGTGCACCTAAATCTAAGTAAACCGGACTCAAGCATTTCCGGATCCATCGAAAATGCGGCTGCCGCTGCCAGGATTACTTGCCGCGACTTGCAAGTCAGAAGTCCAGCACCATAAACAATAGTACATCGTGGCGGGTCCCTTTCAACAACACAAATAAAGCGGTTCCTCCCTCCCCGCCCCCTTTCCTACATTCCTTCTGAAGTACTATAAGGTAAATCCCTTAGTTAGTTCAACTAGGTAAGAACTATAGCTAAATTCACCAGCCTCCTCGGAAAAATGCCAGATACAACTGTGCTTATTTCGTACATGCATGCTATATCGTAAAATGTTGTAGCAGTGTGTGCTTGTGCACAACGATCAGAATCGGGAGAAAGAAAAAAAACGGCATGTCGCTGCTCGCATCTGTAAATCCTAACTGAGGCTTAACAGCTTAATGCATTCGCCAGGGTAACATACTGAAACTTCTTCCGAAGAATGTGTACGTGTAGCATTTCAAGAAATATCCTCCCCCCGCCTACGAGTTTTGAGGATGTTATCATTCAACATATGCCCTTCATGTGCCCTTGTACGAAATAAGGGTGTGCGAAGGGCGTTTGTGTCGTAATTACGCCCTTCGAAAAAACATTGTCAGAAATAAAGGTGTACGCGAAGTTTGCTTCAACGATCGAAATATCCTTATATGTGTGAAAAGGTTTACAGTGTACAGTCTTTTAGGTTAGTTTATCTTCCACCTTGTAGCAATTGTGTTTTTCTGTTTTCCTTCCGCAGTTTCTTCTACTTAAAGTTGAGCTCTGTAGTTGGTGTCTTCCGTTATTTTCAGAGGACCTTAGGGGTACATCACCACACCCTGACAATTCATTGCAGGCGCTGTAATAACATCGTCATATGAAACAACAAGCGTGTGAAATACGTTTTAACACATGTGGCGGTGACAACAATCCTTGATTTAGGTGACGGGTAGCGGCATTCGCTTCTCGGCATTCGTTTGACATGGTGTATTGCTTGGGTTAACATTTTCTTTCGTAGGAGTGCCGTGATTCATGCCTGAATGACTGTATGCGTGATGTATTATTGTATTTGTTGAATTTCATGTGCTTCAATCGCATTAAATTCCCCGCCACGGTGGTCTAGTGGTTATGGCGCTCGACTGCTGACCCGAAGGTCGCGGGATCGAATCCCGGCCGCGGCGGCTGCATTTTCGATGGAGGCGAAAATGTCTGAGGCCCGTGTACTTAGATTTAGGTGCACGTTAAAGAACCCCAGGTGGTCGAAATTTCCGGAGCCCTTCACTACGGCGTCTCTCATAATCATATCGTGGTTTTGGGACGTTAAACCCCAGATATTATATTAATCGCATTAAATTAAACTATATTCAATGCAATGTACGTCTATTCACTCTTGATTCACTTTATCGTACGTTGATTTTTTTTATGTTAGCCTTAATTTGGTCATATATACACACCGTGGCGTTACACATGCATAGGACGTCACGAGAACATTGGTACCCTTCGTCTTAAAGAGATTTCTGACAGTTGCGATATGTAACGATTTTGCATTATTAGTATGTACTATACAGAGTACAGAAACGACTGTGTGGTCGAGAGGGCATCGCCCACACCGCGAATGGAGCGAAATCGAATGTATGATGACTCTGACTTGCGGTTCCTCAGAACCCCCTAGGCGACTCCGCCAATCCTGGTATCTTTTCGAGGTACTGAAGTTAGAAACGGTCCAAGGAAATGAACCGCAAAAGGCGCTCTTTGAAATTTCTGTCAGTTTGCGCGTCTTTTATTTAAAAAAAAAGACTAAGACTTAAGCTTCACATGTCTCCCTTATTTAAATCATGACGAGAAATCCGTTCTCGACATTAACAATTAAAAGCGTGCGGTCACGCTGCATCGAGGCATTTTAAAGAGCCCCTCACCAGGCCACATAGCAAATTTTAGTTAGACGCTGGAAGTTGTTGTGTGCCGAACGAAGAGCAGTAGGCCGCAAGAATTTTTCAAATCGGTTCATTACGAGCTGAGAAAAACAAAAAATCACAGCATATCCACGGGGTGAATGATGATGAGTGGGGCGAAGCTACGGAGGCAATCATCTGTAAACCGTGAAACTCTTCCGTGAAATGCGCCCAGTACATAATATAAAGAGTGTGAAACATCGTGTATATATTAAACATCAAACTTTTATTGTACTGTTGGTTTACGTGGTCCCTTCATTATCACTTGTGATCGGTGAAATGCAAGGAAGAAGTCCGCTCCCGAGCGAAAGAGCGCCAAGAGCGACCGCATTCCCCGCTCGCCCTGTGCGAATTAAAGGCAAGGCTAGAGGGAAGACAGGACGCGCGTTCCACGACGCGAGGTCGGTAGCATGCCCAACGAAAGCCAACGAAACGCGATCGTGCAAGTGCTCCGGCTTCGCATCGCCTCATGGTTCCATTTAGCGTCCCAAAACCAAATATATTGCTCAAGGTGTGCCTTCGTTTTTCGTAGAAATAATTTCTTTATCATGTACATTAAGACGAAAAGTTGAAAGCTCACTAGAGTGTATCGCCCGCAAAGTATGTCTTTTAGTGTGATTTAACTCTCGTACGGCAGGGTCCTCGCGCCGTTGCCGGTCCACCTCGCCCGTTGACGATCGGGCGAGGTGGCTACATACAACTACTACTACTACACTTTAAGAAAAACATCTGGCGTTCTTTCGTTCTGCTTTTACAAAACATCTGGCGTCTTTCGTTGGTTTATTTCATCAACCAACGGTGTTTTGAACAAAATTTTTATTGTTTAATCACGCACAGGAGAAATCTCACCAGGCACTACCTTGGAGGTAAACAATGGCTGCTAATGGGAATGAGAGACAGAAGAAGTCGGCTTTTAGCTAACACTTACACTTCTACTTCTACTAACGTTTCCTACTGGAACATGCCAATGGCTGCTAATGGGGAATGAGAGACAGAACAATTCGGCTTTTAGTTAACGCGCACGCTGCGAATTTTTTATTGTTCAACAACGCACAGGAGAAATCTCCCACCGGCACCACCTTGGAGGTCAAAGCGTAAGACTTGTTACGGACTACTACGATGACGACGACTACGAGGGACGAACGGGTGCCGCCTTAAGGAGCTTCGCCCCTAATAATTTGTAGCGGCGCGAAACTATGATGCGAGGAGGCCAGTTTCAAACCCTTGCCACTCGCCCCATGTAGCCTTAGCAAGCCAAATCCCTTCCCTACCCTCTTCACTTGACACATACGCATGAACACGTCATGCGCATGCATGGTCACGTGCGCATGACGTGTCCGAGCCAGCCCGAGCACGCGAGCGGCGTTGCACGGCCGCTACCTTTTTTTTTATGTAGCGGCCGTGGGCGTTTTGTCGGCGTTCTCTGTGGTGTACTGCCTGTTTTTTGCGGGACGGGCATGAAAGTTGAGACATTTGTACGGGCACGAGAGTGGCGGTATCATGAGCCAGTGCCGAATTAACGTTTACTTGGACGCGGTAGAATGAATGAGCATAATGACTGCTCGAACGCGCCAGAACATTACTTTCATTTCCAGGGCTGGCGTCTGCTCGATGCGCTAACCGCGGGGACACGAACGCATGGGAAAGGGAGGCACATGAGCCCCGCATCTCGCTGCAATTCACGAAAAAAAATGAAAAAGACGCACACATTCCCTTTGTGTGTCTCATTATTTCTTTCAAGTTTTATTAATCTATCCAAGCAACTAATTACACAAGCTACATATGTCGTGTCAAATAATTATCGCAGTGTCACGTGCTACTGTTGGCGACGTCAGAGCACAGTCGTCTACGTAGAGGAGCGACGTCACAGCACTACCATCTACGTAGGTCCATTTTCTCATGTACGTCATCCCCTCATTCTCTAAAGCGCGCGCCCGCGAGAGGAAGGGCAAGCAGCGTTCACCTTGAAATTTGACCCTTTTCTGCGGCGCGTAGCGTTGCAAATTTTGGCAGACATGATCGTGAACGCCCAGTGTATGCATTGCGCTCGTTAGCTCAAAATTGTCAAACCAATAATAATAATAATAATATCTGGGGTTTAACGTCCCAAAACCACGACATGATTATGAGAGACGCCGTAGTGGAGGGCTCCGGAAATTTCGACCACTTGGGGTTCTTTAACGTGCACCTAAATCTAAGTACACGGGCCTCAAACATTTTCGCCTCCACCGAAAATGCAGCCGCCGCGGCCGGGATTCGATCCCGCGACCTTCGGGTCAGCAGTCGAGCGCCATAACCACTAGACCACCGTGGCGGGGCAAAATTGTCAAACCTGGTGAGGGGCCCTTTAAGGGAAGTTTGACCACCTCGTCCTCTTTTAGATGATGCGTTGCTTGAACCAATGATTTTAAAACTTTCTAAGCGATCCTGAACCTTGGCTTAGGTGTATGGCAATGGCACTCGTACCTCTGAATTCGTGAGCCCCGTGTGTTCCTTGGATTAACATAGCATTTCGTCGCGCTGCCTTAGCGGATGTCAGCAGCCACGTAGAAAGAAACTCGTGGTTGAGGTCAGCTCCAGCAGGTGCCGCGACAATCCCAGCTGCTCAAAAGAAAACCGTTTACTCCTTCAGTGAACCCAGTCATCTAATTTTTACTACTCATCCTGACAGTTATTAGACCCTTCACTAAACTCATTGTCGGATATGACACGTATGCAATGTGGCCGTCAACTTGAACAACAACCATCGATTGCGTACCATTTCTATCTTGAGAAGGTTTTTCCTGAATATTGGGAAGACCGGAAGTAAGTGCTCGAGAGGAAGTCCTCCGAATAGATACAATAGTGCCGCTAGTAGCTCGTGCCCCTAAAACGCGGTAAGGTGAGAGTCGCTGAACGAGGCTGGTTATTTGCGGAAACCTGAGCAGAGCCTTTAAAGCGTTCTGACGTGAAGCTCTAACGGTGCATCATTGAAAGATTCATTGCTCGGAAAGCCACTGGTTGTCGAGGCGTGCCAACGCTGCCGAGAGGGGCTTTCCGAGTCTGAGTCTTTATTTCAGACATTATTTCAGACTTTATTTCAGGAGAAGTGTGAAAAAAAAAACATGGTTCCACTCTGCGTCATAGGAATCGGTGTTGCAGGAAAATGATGCAGGAAAATGAAACGTGTCTTCACAAAATTAGTGCTTATTGTGTAGTTATATATGCGAGCTTGTACCAAGTCCATTGTTGTTTGGCAGCTATTCGCCTCGTGCGCCACCGATGGCGGCGCTGCGAACGGCGCTCCGGTAAAGCCCCTTGATCTAGAAAGTAGCGACACTCTCCTCCGCGCGCGCGTTTTCCTCCTCAATTCTCCTCGGATTTCTCCCCTCCCCTGGCCGGCGCGCTGCGCACGGCACGCTGAACCCTCCACTGGCTCGCCGCAGCCGCATTAAAATCACTGCGCGCGCTTGTTTAATCGGCCCCTTGAAGCGTCAAATGAGAACCTGTTTCTTAATCAATAGTCATGACGAAAGTGGGCTTCTGATAGAACAAAGTGACAAATATATTTTTAAAGACGCTTTGGTATATACAAATAAGCGTTTCGAAAAAAAAATGAGTATATCAACTGGCGGCTGAGCGGTTTACCTTCCCATCGCCGCCTCGGCTGTCCTTAACACGGTGTATTAACGCATATAATGTAACCAGCATAAAGTATAGGCGAGAATTTGTTTCATAATTGTGGTCTTGATGAGCTAAAAGAAGGCACCCAAGAAGGAATGTGGTGGTTTACTTAAATTGGGCCAAATGAGTGAGCCCGAAGCCTTTTTGTATCAATACAGCTGTCAGACATGCACGCACGCACACGATGCATGTACGCAGGCACACACACACGCTTATACAGACGTGATAAAGACACGCACATACGTACACACACGGACATGCATACACACGTGATACAGACACTCACACATAGATACACACGATCATACGCACGGGATACAGGCACGCACGCTCATACACACGCAATATAGATACGCACATATATACACACGCGCGTACACACGTGTTACAGACACACGTGCGTGGACATGTGAACAGACACGCACGCACTTACATACACATGCGCATACACACGCGATATAGACACGCACGCGCATACATACATATATACACGCGCATATAGACGCGATACAGACACGCACGCACACACATACATACACACGCGATACAGACACGCACGCTCATACAGACATACACACGCGATACAGACACGCACGCTCATACATACATACACACGCTCATACATACATACACACGCGATACAGACACTCACGCTCATACATACATACACACGCGATACAGACACGCACGCTCATACATACATACATACACACGCGATACAGACACGCAAACTCATACATACATACACACGCGATACAGACACGCACGCTCATACATATATACACACGCGACACAGACACGCACGCACGTGCATACATACACACGCGATACAGACACGCACGCACATACATACACACGCTATGCAGACACGCAGCCACATACATACACACGCGATCCAGACACGCCCGCGCATAAATACACACGCGATACTGACACGCAGGCACATACATACACACGCGATACAGACACACACGCACACACACAGCGATACAGAAACGCGCGCGCATGCACAAGTGATACAGAATATACAGACACGCACGCGCACGCGCACGCATACACATACGTGCGTACACGCACAGACACCGCGAATACACAGCGCACGCACATGCACTCACACGTGAACACGTGCGCACACGCACATACAAACGCAGGCGCACATACAAACACGCATACACCTGCACACACCCGGACGCACATGCCTGGAGGGTTCATGGCGGGCGTGAGCAGCTGAAAGCGCGCGAAGTTTGCTTGCGCTCGTTTCTCGTGACGTCAGGGTCACCTGACTGGGAGCTATCGCGCGTCGCAGCCATTCAGCGTTGCGGATGCGCCGGCTCCGCGAAAAAAAGGTGAAAAAAGAGGAGGTTGACGGCGCGGCGAGGATGAGCCGGCGTGGATAAAGGAGCGCCGCTACTTTCCAACAACAAGGGGCTTTACGCTCCGGTGACGCAAATGCGGGGATTCGGCTTTTGTCGTCCGCTAGGATCTGGCTAGAACAGCAGCATTTTCGCGATAGTTCGCTCGCGTCGCTCGGCGTTCCTCGACTACTAGCTGAATTTTCTTGTAATGATAGTTCTTAAGATGGCTGCTAGCATTACATGAGGTTAAGAAACGTTAACATTTAACGTATCATCTATATGCACAGAGCCATCACGGTCAGGATCATGCTACCGAGTTCGCAGAGTCACTCATTGGGCTGGATGGCGTTCACTAAGCTTATGTGAAAGTGCGAACGTCCCGCCATGCGAGTTAAATAGAGTCTACGCTGCTTTGGAAGCGAAGCGCAATCACTTTTACGGCTTATTCGGGAAAGCTAGCGTTTTGTAAACAGACGTGAAGGACAGTTTACACTCCACTCTGAATTGTAGTCATCCGGACCTGTATACACCAAAAGTTTGCCGACAAAATAAAATTTATAACTTCATCGACTAGCCGGTTGTTGCGGACAGCTAGCGTAGATTGGGCGAATTGGATGCACATTAAAACTTGTTACACATACTACCGGCTTCGATTGCAACGCCAGCACTGTGCGCGTGGTACAGTTCGCACCATTATGATTAGAGTTAAATACATTCTGGCGATTTGCCGCTCGTGAGCCCGATTCATGCTTTCGATTGCGCAGTGCTGATTAATCGGGTGTGCGTGCCTCTCAATGGTGATGACAGTACGGCGCGCATTATACAGTTCCTAGTGCTTGGGGAACGCGCTCCGCTGTTCGTGTATCATTTGTCGCCGCTGGCACAGCTTGGTAAACAGTAGGAAAAATCGGCGAATATTGTCCAGGAAGAGGATAAAGTGAGCTCTTTCGCACCATTATTTTGGCCACTTTGGCTACTTATTGCTATTGTTTACCGCTCTGCAACAATATTAAATATTTTACGGTGAAAGCTTTGGATTTCTGATCAAACGCGAAAATTGACCGTCGGCGTCCCGAGTCGGCAGCGTCAACACGCGTGATGCAAAAAATCATCACATGGCGACGTCACGTTATGACGCCCTCATGACATCACAGAGCACGGAAATTTGTCAAGTCATAACTCGTGTCGCATGATGACGTCATCACATGTCATCTTCGGTTTGCATTGCCTCCGTGATCGGTGGTTCGATCACGGAGGCAATCGAAAATTAGGTGATGTGTAGCTTGCAATGCCTCCGATCATGGAGGCTGTACAAAGCCACGTTACGTCCAAAAAGCATTCGATTGAACAGAAAGAAGATCCAGTTTGCCTTCGAGTCATCTTAGGCAAATGCATAAGGGACCCTGCGAGTCTTTTTAGTAGAGTTACCACATCACTCCCTATCAGGAGTCGACTATTGAGAGTTATTAACAAATACATCCTGTTGGGGTCGAACTTCGTACGTTCGCCGAATACCTCCATATTGTTACCCGCCCCGCGGCCGGCGTGCCTGCGCCAACACGGAGGCGGTGGTACCGGATGGTGGAACGACGACTGTCTGCTGGTCACAAAGGACGCGAAGACCCACGTCTCCCGAAGGGGTCAATTATGGTGCCTTACGGGAGACCGTGGCCTAGCCGGGCTACAGGGACGGAAGGTACACTTGCGTCTTCGCTGTGACAGCCAAAGGCGGCGGCAATGATGCACGGCCAATTGTATTGATGGCCCGTCAGCCCAGCATGGCAAGTACGTACCCGGAGGTGCTTTCCTACGACCCGTCAACGCATGAGGCCGAACATTCCGGAAACCGGGTTGAAAGGGAGCTGAGCAGCGGCGGCGAATCGACGAGTGGGCGAGAGGCGGTGGTTCCTGCGAGGAGGTGGCGAGGAGGAATCCGGGCCTGGTGTTTTCAGCGGCAGCCGACCGGGAGACAAGGAGAGAGTTACTCCTGCTTTCCGATTGGACTGTAAGAGTGTTTGAATGGGGAGACAGGGAATAAAAGCAGGGGTGCAGTGACAGGAGGGGAGAAGAGAAACGAATAAACGTCTCTATCCAGATGATGTCGGAGCGGTCGTTTCCTCAAGGTGCCAGCAGATGAAAAGTTCTCGTCTTCAGCTTCCTTGGCGGCAGCAGCAAATGTCGCGCAACCAGCGAGGCGAGTAGAACAAACAAGAAGAACCTAACTGGCGCAGTCGGCAGGATCTGCATGGCTGAACTGAGGAGGACAGCGGGGAGCGACATCGGCCGAGACTGACGACAACCACCTTCAACTGACTACCGCGCTGCGGGACCAACGAAGCAAGGCTAGTCCACCGGATTCCGAGGAGGAAGAGCGCACCGCAAGGCTACTTCAGGCGGGTACCTCTTGATTTTCTGTTGGGCGCAAGCGATGATAAAGCATTACAACTTGCGAGACAGAGAAAGGGACAACTCGGAAATGAACGGGGACGGGGCAGGAAACTTGCAGGCGTTGGGAGTCGCCGACAGCGGCACGGGGGGTCAGGGTAGTGGCACGTCAGATACGGCGTCGGAACAGCAGCTAGCGCTGCTACAGCTTCAACTGAAAATTGCTGAGGCGGAAACTGAGAAGCAGCGCTTGATGCTGGAAAGCCAGCGGCTACGAGCCCGTGATCGGGCGGAGTCCAACGAGGGCGATGACAGCCTATCGCTCGGCGGAAGGTTGGAGGAAGACAGGCGACTAAAATTCGCAAGTTTGTTAAAGGGTGTACTGGCACCAATGCCGAACCAAGAGGCACTTGCGCCAATGTGGTTCGAGGACGTTGAGGCAACGCTCGAGTCGTATGAAGTTCCGAGCGAATGGTGGGCCGGGCTAGTTTTGCCACAGTTAAGCGAAAGGGCGCGTGGGCTGCTGTGCAGGCTGACAGCAGAGGAGCGAAAAGCTTACGTTAAGCTTAAGTCAAGCATTTTGGAGGGTCTCAGGCTTTCGGCGGCGGAGTACAAGAGGCTATTTGCGGGATCGAAAAAGGGAGAAAAGGAATCCTGGGATCAGTTTGCCGTGCGCCTTGAGAATTACTTCCACTATTATGTCCAAAGTTCAAAGGTAGGCACGTTCGAGGAACTCAAGCAGCTAGTGGTCGCGGATCGCTTGAAAGAATGTTTGAGCCCGGAAGCGAGAGCGCACGTCGTTTGTAATCAACAGGAGGCCTTTTTGCTACCCAGCGGTGTCGCTAGGCTCGCGGAGAGCTTCGAGGAGAGCGAAAAGTGCAAGACAGCACAAAAGAAGGCGAATATCGAGGAGTGGCAAAATAAAGC
Organism: Rhipicephalus sanguineus; assembly: GCF_013339695.2. Lineage (NCBI taxonomy): Eukaryota > Metazoa > Arthropoda > Arachnida > Ixodida > Ixodidae > Rhipicephalus > Rhipicephalus sanguineus. The sequence continues at coordinate 47,405,471 of NC_051182.1, forward strand.
TAAAACACCTGTAGATATACCCACGGACGGAAAGGGGAAAAGGCGATGTTTTGAGTGCAAGGGAACCGACCACATTGCCAGGAATTGCCCCGATAAGGGCTTAGGTGCAAGGCAAGGCACTAGGCCAGCAGGACGACAACAAAACGGTCCAGTGGTCGCGAGAGTGACGGCTTCTGCATTCGGGTTAGGAATAGCAACGACAGACAGGTTGTCGCAGTGTAAAGAGCAGAAACAACCCTCACTAGAAACTGTAACACTTGAGAGCTCAGGTAGGTCATTAAACGCCGTGGTAGACTCAGGAGCAGAAGTGAGCGTCATTAGAAAGGCAGTGGTACCTCAGTACAACGGTACGGGTTCGCAGATAAAGTTGACGGGAGCGTTCGGGCAACAGGTGACCGCTGAGTTGGCTTACGTGCCGCTCATAGCTACTGAAGGAAATCCTTACGTGATGTCCGAGGCGGTGCAGTCTGCCGTGCTTTGTGCAATCACAGATAAGCTGCTAGACGGCACGGACGCGCTGATCACTCCCAACGATTACGCACAACTTCTCGAGGAAAGGGTTAAACGTGACATAGTGCCAGACGAGTGTTCAGCAGTCGAGGAGACCGAAGCCATGGTAGAGCTGTCAGAGGAGGCATGCGAGGAGCAACGGGCGATTGTGGGCGTCATAACCGCGGAGAGTGACAGCGAAGGTTCCGAGCCGGTCAAAAGCAAACGACAGGAGTTTCGTGAGGCTCAGGAAGCAGACCCGGCTTTGCGAGACGCTTGGGCGCAGGCAAAGGCCGGAACGCATGGTATGCTTGTTCAGGACGAGCTATTATATCATCAGGAACACCTCGCGGGTCGCATGTGCAAACAGCTAGTGCTACCATCGCACAGGCACAAAGAAGTGCTCAAAATGGCTCACGATTCACCATGGGCAGGTCATTTAGGAGAGCGGAAAACACTACAACGGGTGAAAAGCTTATTTTACTGGCCGCAGATGTCGCGAGACGTAAAGGAGTACTGTAGATCGTGTCATGGATGTCAGGTGAAATCTCCGACGAGGCAGATAGATAGGGTACCGATAACGCCACTGGCCAGGCCCAGCGCGCCGTTTCAGACAGTAAACATGGACTGCATCGGTCCTATGGAACCCCCTTCGGCTAGAGGTCACCGCTATGCTCTTTGTGTCGTAGACTTACATACCAGATGGCCAGAAGTGGTATGCCTTCGTTCACTAACGGCAAAGGCTGCATGTGACGCGCTACTGCAGATATTTTCTCAACACGGGGTGCCAGAGACAATTTGCTCAGATCAGGGCACCAACTTTACGTCAAGGTTGACGCAGGAGATGTTGCAAAGACTGGGGGCAACACCGAGGTTTTCCACACCTGATCACCCGCAAAGCAACGGCTTAGTGGAGCGCTGGAACGGCACATTCAAAAGAATGCTTTCTCACATAGTCAGTGAACACGGGCGCGAGTGGGATAGGATGATTCCGTTTATGCTATGGGCATATCGTGAGGTTCCGCACGCGACTACAGGGCGGTCACCGTTCGAGCTCATGTACGGGCGGGTGCCGAACGGGCCCCTATCTATTCTCAAAAGGACTTGGTCAGGAGACTGGGAAGTTCCGGAATCACTGGGTATGCCAGCAGCGGAATATCTTGCGAAGCTCCGAAGTAGGTTGGAAGAAGCTAGCGAAGGAGCCGCCCGTCAAAGTGAAGTCAGTCAGAAGGAGTACGTAGGACGCTATAACTTGAGGGCCACAGACAAACAGTTTGTCACAGGGGACCAAGTATTATGGCTCGAGAAGGAAGGAGAGGGGAAGCTAGTGGCAAAATGGAAGGGACCGATGACTGTAGTCGGAAAACTGCGACCGTACAGTTATTTAGTTGAGCTCGATGACGGTTCACGCAGAACCAGTCACGCTAACAAGCTTCGCGCATATCACACCCGAGTAACTGCAGTAGGAGTGATATTCGAGGGCGATCAGGAATTTGGAGAGGTTCCGGTCCCACCATGCGGGCTAGAGGCGCAGGCGACGCTGCAGCCTGACGAAATAGCACATCTTGAGCCCACACAGAGAGAACAGCTGCGAGACTTAATCGCGAGGCATCCGAGGGTATTCGCAAACAAACCCGGCACCTGCAAAGTGGGAACACACAAAATACAAATCAAAGCAGGAGAGCAACCGAGACGTGCATACCCCTACAGGGTGCCGGTGGCGCTGGTGCACGAGGTAGAGAGGCAGGTAAATGAGCTCCAGCAGTGGGGATTGATATACCCGGTTGAAAGTCCGCACGCGTATCCACTGGTCTGCGTATCAAAGAAGGATGGTGGCATCCGCATCTGTTGCGATTACAGGAGACTGAACGAAATAACAGAGACAGACGCATTTCCCATGAGCGTGGCGACTGATCTGTTATACCAGGTAGCGAAAGCCAAGTACATAACTCTGCTAGACATGTTCAGGGGTTACTGGCAAATACCTCTCGACGAGGACGCGCAGGTTTGTACTGCTTTTGCCACCCCCTCAGGCCAGTACGCATGGAAAGTGATGCCCTTTGGGTTAAAGAATGCCGCCAGCACCTATCAGAGGGTCATCAATGGTGTACTGGCCCCACATAGACATTACGCTTGCGCTTACATTGACGATGTAGCGATATACTCTGAGAACTGGAACGAGCACCTGGAACATTTGGACAAGGTGCTTGCGTCTCTGGCGAAGGCAGGGTTGACGCTAAACGTAAGCAAATGTCGGTTTGCACAACAAGAAGTGAAATTCTTGGGGCATATTGTGGGATCAGGCAGGCACGGGGCCGATCCAGAGAAGGTTCGGGCGATAAAGGAGATCCCGGCTCCCGAAACGAAGGGACAACTTCGGAGTTTCTTAGGGCTAGCCAACTATTATAGGGACTACGTGCCCGAGTACTCTAAAGTCGTTATGCCTCTGACCAACCTAACTGGCCGACGTATTCCGCAGAAATTACCTTGGAATACAGAGGCGCAGGAAGCTTTTGACAAGGTGAAAAACTGTCTAGTGCAGGCGTCGGCGTTGCAAGCCCCAGATCCGAGGAAAGAATTTATCCTCGCCACAGATGCGTCCGATTACGCGGTTGGTGCGTGCCTGGCACAGCAGGATCTGGAGGGCAAGGAGCGCCCTATCGCTTTTCTGAGCAAGAAGCTTAGCCCGACTCAGACCCGATGGGCCACCATAGAAAAGGAAGCTTATGCAATCATTTGGGCACTGGGGAAGTTGGACGCTTGGCTTTTTGGCGCTAAAATCAAGGTGATTACCGATCACAACCCACTCAAATTTCTGACTCTAACCACTCCGCAGAGCGCGAGGCTGACACGCTGGGCGTTGGCGTTACAGAAGTATAACCTGGAAATTGAACACAAAAAGGGGTGTCTAAACGCTAATGCTGACGCGATGTCGCGGTTGGTGACTCCTAACGATGATGCATAAAAGGGACAGCGAGTTAAGGGGGGGTACATGCTTTGTCAGCGCGTGCGCTGGGCAGAGTCAATGAGGTACGAGTGACAGTGGTGCCTCACGTGTCGAGTCAGTGAACATGTGTGAATATGCGGTTGTGTGTGTGTCGCATGTCATAGATACAGTGCAACACAGTTGGAGGGGAGGTGTTGGGGTCGAACTTCGTACGTTCGCCGAATACCTCCATATTGTTACCCGCCCCGCGGCCGGCGTGCCTGCGCCAACACGGAGGCGGTGGTACCGGATGGTGGAACGACGACTGTCTGCTGGTCACAAAGGACGCGAAGACCCACGTCTCCCGAAGGGGTCAATTATGGTGCCTTACGGGAGACCGTGGCCTAGCCGGGCTACAGGGACGGAAGGTACACTTGCGCCTTCGCTGTGACAGCCAAAGGCGGCGGCAATGATGCACGGCCAATTGTATTGATGGCCCGTCAGCCCAGCATGGCAAGTACGTACCCGGAGGTGCTTTCCTACGACCCGTCAACGCATGAGGCCGAACATTCCGGAAACCGGGTTGAAAGGGAGCTGAGCAGCGGCGGCGAATCGACGAGTGGGCGAGAGGCGGTGGTTCCTGCGAGGAGGTGGCGAGGAGGAATCCGGGCCTGGTGTTTTCAGCGGCAGCCGACCGGGAGACAAGGAGAGAGTTACTCCTGCTTTCCGATTGGACTGTAAGAGTGTTTGAATGGGGAGACAGGGAATAAAAGCAGGGGTGCAGTGACAGGAGGGGAGAAGAGAAACGAATAAACGCCTCTATCCAGATGATGTCGGAGCGGTCGTTTCCTCAAGGTGCCAGCAGATGAAAAGTTCTCGTCTTCAGCTTCCTTGGCGGCAGCAGCAAATGTCGCGCAACCAGCGAGGCGAGTAGAACAAACAAGAAGAACCTAACTCATCCGACTACGACTTTCAATGCGAAAGCTTTTTATTTATCCACGTTTGAACGATGACACAAATTCTGTTCAGCATACTTTCAAGGGACCGTGAACGTGTCACAAAACGTTGATTTATTAACGCAGGGAATAAAATATGCTGAAAAAAAGTACTCCGCACTACCTAGGAAATATTTCGTATCACCGTCGTGCATCCCGTTTTGACACGTGCTCTCAACCTTTTTACTTCCTGTTTAAACTTTAAGTACTTACGACACGCTTACATGGCAGCTGCTGAAAACGTGGATTTAATCAAAGGTTGTAGCCTGTAGCGACTATTTATTTATTTGTATGATATCAGACGTCGCTTTCACGTGCTTAAAACTCCGAACAAGGCAATTGAACCGAAGAAACAGTCTTGGCAACCGAATACGCGCAGCACGCGGTATACGTATACAGTAAATCCTCGGTGATACGATCACGGCTCCTACGAATTTCGGCGTGATACAAATTTTTCTGTGGTCCCGGCCAAGGCCCATTGGCCTGCAATGTATTGGAGTGCGGTTGTTGCGAACCGATTTTCATCCCGCGACGTTTGATACGAACGTACGCTAGCGCACACGTAAGAACATGTGCTGCCCGCGCTGTCGTGGAAGACGCGACAGTCCCGCGCGGGCGAGGGCTAGAGTCACTGGAAAAATTTCAGAGTATCGCATCTGTTTTCCGCGCGCCGCCGCCGACGCGATTGGCTTACTCGTATCACGTGACCTCTCGCCGCCATATCCCTTCCAAGCGCTTTGGGTGCAGGCGCGTTCAATGCAGAGTGTGGCCGGACATTTAGCAGTACCACGGTCCCCAGAAGTACTTCGTCGCTGTTATAACGCGTCATGCAGACAGGGGCGTAAGCAGACATTTATTTCGCGAGGGGGGGGGGGAGGGGGGGGGGCGGGCCCGGTGTGCTACCCCCTGGCTACGCCACTGCATGCAGATGCCAGAAGAGAGTAGCTCACCATAAATCGAACGTTACTGGTGAGCTACTCTGGGAATCTCGTTTGCCGTGCGGGAAAAATTGATGTCAAAGAGCGCCGTTCTACGTGGCTGCATAGTTGGCCTGAAAGAATTCGCCCCCCTCGAATAACACTCCTTCCTGCAGTGAACTACACTAACTTTGCTGGAAAAGATTTTATGCGACAGGATACTTCACCTCTTCGGTTCGTTATGGTCAGCAATATTCAATACTACATACCTTTCTATTTGCTCGGCTGTTTATATCTCGATCTGTTGAACAGATTACGCATGCTATCCGAGTTATAAGCGTGTCACGCACGAGAGCGAAATCAAAGATTTATTAAAATAATAACTGTTTACTCGTATACCTTGAAGGCAATTGTGGCATGATCCTTGGCATTGCACAAAACAGAAGCATGGAACTCTGTTGATAAACTTGGTATAAGGCAATGTTATCAAGCGTATTTTTAATCTTGTTGCAAAAAAATGCTGCTAATGCTGCATTGCACCGAGCGTGCCCTTAAAACACTGTATAGTTGCTGAAAAATGGTCACAGCAAAAAAAAAAAAAGCAGATCCCACGCATTGAGGGAGTCGATTTTATGCGAGCCCTAGGTCTATATACACACTGTGTTGCAGTAGCATGCGCTTTAAAAATTCCGGGATGTGCTATTTCTGATCAAAAGAACATAAAGCACCGTGCCGAGGAAGTTTTAATAAGAGTGCAGTATGAAAAAAGTGCAGTAGCGCAGAAACCGAACCCCAGCTGTTTACGCGCTGGCAACGCCAAAGAGAAAAAAGAACTGTTTGTCGGAACACAGCAAAACATTTGCAAATTAATTGAAACGTTGGGAATATTAAGGAGACAAGACATAGGAAATGAAACAATTAGGTAGTGATGTCAATCATTTTTGATGGCTGTTTTCTACGTATCGTAAGATGCACCTTACCTACCGCACGCCGATTCGCCCGTGCGTTCGGCTGCTGGCGTTCCGAATCAAGACGTCGCGCACAACTTCCAATTACCGTACACACACACAACTTCTATTGCACATATCAACCAGTTGAACAGAAAGCACGGTGCGCCAGCAAGCTATGCGTCAGCGATCAGTCGAAGGACGCAATGTTGAATCGGTTGAATGTTCTCCATGTTGTTCCATAACGTTCTCGAGTGCAGTGAGCCTGAACACCGACTGCAACGCTAGCGCAAACAGTCAAGATTCACCAAATGACGAATCAAATGGCATCTCGCACGATGTCACTGCGCTAATGCAACTATGTTTACAGATCCGGACCTAGCGAACACGCCCGGGCGTGACACGAAAAGAGACCGATGAAGCCAGCAAGAGAGTTCGCGAGCACATGGCAACATTCGCCGTACGTTTCATTAGTTACACCGCTAACCGCGCAGTCGATCCATACTTGTCGATGACTCGAAATCACTTCTAATATCCTCTTGAAGAAACAGACACACATAATGCCGTTCTGCCGAGCTTAACACGGCACTGAGGCTAAAAGATCGGTCACTTCTCAACACACGCTAGCAACGCGCCGGTCGGTCTGGAAGGGACATGGCCGCCGCCACCCAATGTTGCCCGCGTGCAGCCTACCTTTGCGGTACTCTGATTTTCCAGTGACTCTAGCGAGGGCATGCGCGCTGCGCCACCATCAACGTCTTGCCTCCGAGATTGTGCCTTGCCTCCGTCTTGCCTCCGAGATTGTGCGCCAGAATCTTGAAGGCCGTTATACGCCTTCGCGTTGAGATTGCAGATGGCGTCGACGTCGCGTTTCTTTTTTTTTGTCAACGCGTTCAGGCGTGCTGCTGTGCTCGAGGCAGCAGCGTCTTTTTACTGCGTTAACACGTGCCAGCCACGTTGATGCAAGCCATGTCCTCGCAATCAGACCTTCTATGAAACAAGACTGAAACTAGGACTGCGGGTCCATCATGAAGTCCCATAAAATGTGGACGAAGACCTCAAGAGACAAAGCCTGCGGTCTTGGCGAAGGAGCTAGGACTCGTAACGTATGTGCACACCTGACAACTCTCCGATTTGCACGGGAGACTCCCGAATTTTGATCAAACCTCCCGATTGTGCGGGCACGGCCATAAATCTCGCGCAACGCGCCCCCAACACCACCGTGATAAGAAAATAGCAGCAACAAAAGACAGCGCTTTTAAAATTTTCTGGCCTCTGATGGCATGTAGGAAAGCGTAGTACGATTAGGAAGGGGTTACTAGCGGTCACGCGTCACAACACATCTCGTTCATTAATTACACACGCGCGCACGCAATGTATATTTACGAGTACAAGTATGATCGTTGGTGTCTAAAAAGTTTACTGTCAATCATTCAGAGCTGTTGATGACGTCGCTGCGGCCCTGAGAAACACTAAATCAAAACATATGCCAATTTTCTATTGTCGCATACTAATTTTCTATGTTTTCTGGTGATACGAATTTCGGATGATACGAATATTTTTGGTAACCCCGCGAGATTCGTATCACCGAGGTTTTACTGTATTGCGCTTTACCATAGACTCGGAAGACGAAGGCCGAACATTGCAGTTAGTGATGGAAATTGGGCCGGAAAGTCAATGTGAGTGCGCCACAGTCAGAGGACAGTCGCAAAACGAAATCGTCGCCATACATGCAGATGTACATATTGATGGCTAGCAGACGACACCAGGAGCAATCGACACTGAACATGCTCCTGACGGCAACTCTGCTGGATTTCATTGGGCATTTTTCTTGAACATTCAGTACAAATTGCTTCATGAACTTTCCCACTAATGTTGCAATGGCTCGAACAGGACAGGCCGGCCGGCAGCGTCGAGCAGCCTCCACGTAGCGAGCGCGCGAGTGAAGAGCGGCTCCCGAGTCCATTCTTTGACGTCACACGCGAGAGGACGCCGCTCAAAGATCTCGAGGTGAATAGCTCCGTTTGACGCGGATCCACCCACGTTGACGCCTAGTGGCACATCTCCATCGCGACGACTAAGGCGCATGATTATGATTTAACCGTTGTGGTAGCTCAAGTTGTTAAAGTATATCTGGACACAGCGTATCATGAATACCGCGCAAAGATGACATCAACAAACAAACACTGGTACTCGATGCGCACTTTTTAAAAGTGTCGCCAGTTAAGGAGAGAAACTGCGCGGTGTGAGCGCCCGAGAATTAGGGTAAGCTACGTGTGCGTTCATGCATACACTACCACATTGCGCTTCAGCAACACGGGAGGCAGAGGTTCGTAGCTTGAGCAGCGAACGCGCGCAGGCGTTCCACGTTCCGCTGACGTCTGTCTCGCTCTTCGAAGGCACTTCATCGGCTCGTCGACATCGTTGCCTTTCTGCAGCGCATATTGCAGCAGTTTTATTACACGGTGCTATCGCACTCGAAGCAGTCGGCGGCGGAGAAAGACCGTTGGTGCATGTAGAAGCTGCACTGCTCCGAGAACGAGCAGTCACACGCTAACATGAAGCGAAGGCAATGAACGTAACGGTGTCTAGGGCGAATGCCCGATGGCAGCGTGGCCAGTGTTCCTCACTGGTATGGAGACACATGACCTCCGAGATCGCGCGCAATCTCGCAGGCCATGCTATAACGGCGTCGTCGCCGAATCCTTCCATATCAGCGCTAGTAAGTGTCATGGCGCATTACTTCACTGCCCCCTCACAGACGGCAGCACCTCCCGCCCCGCCTAGGCATGGCAACAGAGAGCACCGTGCGGTAGAGAATGTGTGAGATAGATAAGGCGCGTTTGTGGAGTGTCGGGCATGTGCCTCGGTAGCTTAGTGGGAAGAGCGCCGGGTGCTTATCGTTGCAGGGCGAGAGTGCATAGGTTCGATTTCCTGCGGTCAAACTCTTTCTTCTAGTTTTTTTCTTTCTCATCCGTTAGCATTCATTTTATCAACGTCATATCCTTGACGGAAGTACGTCGCTGGAGCATTCGTGGACCCTGGCATAAAACTCTCTCGTGTTAAAAAACGCAGCAAGCTTACTCCCTGAAATCTGTCGAAACAGCGAACCGGATCTCCCTCTTCGTCAGGCTATTGCCTTTCTATGTTTTTTTTGCACCTCATTCTAGCAAATTATGTGTTTTTTAAGTCTTTTTTAAGTATTTCTGTGGTTTATGGTTCAGCTTTATTTGACATTAAGCTATGGTTTACGCCTACTCTCTTTTTCAGACAGCTGTGTTCTGACCAGGTTTTGTTAAGGATTCCTTTGTTGGTGCTTTTTATTTTTCATGTCGAGCTATGTGGATATCGTGCTGCGAAATGCTCATTAACGGCCGCGCTGTAACGATCCAGTGCGTTCCAGTGCGGCCATGGCCTTTCGCACCCGTCCTCTCGCCCAAAACTCGTATTACTGTCACGGCTGTGCCGTGGAAGGCAATCAGCGTTGCCAGTGATGCTGCTTTGCGTGACCTGTCCGCCTCGAACGCGCTAAGCGTTACGACATCGTCGGTGAAGTGTCGACTAAGAAAAGCTCCGCTGCTAAAAGGCGCTTAATCGAGACTTGACGGTGCTCTAGTGATGCAAAACTATCGATGGTACTATCGATATTATCGATAGCTGAGTCACTATCGAACTACCGATGGTAAAAATACTATCGATAGCGCTATCGATAGTAAAACATTCGATGGTACTATCGATAGTATAAAATAAACAGCACGAACTCATTGCAGAATAAACTTGATTCCCCGCGCGCGTGGTACATGGTGAAGCCGGAAGAGCAGGCTGAAGAGCAAGAAAGTTGACATGCTTGTGTTCGCATCAACGAAGCATTGTGTGCCCAATGCATCGCTGACTCAGGATCATAGAGTGCAACTCTTCAGCTGTAGCGGAAATGAAGGCATCGTGTGGTGGAACTGCCTGGCTTCAAATTTATATTGCATTTCGAGATTTTAAAATTTAAAAAAATATCAAGTACTAAATTTGTTAATTGTAAGGTGTAATTGGTTGTTTTTGTGTGTGAATTTATTCATTTTCGGCCATTTTCACTGCGGAAATAATTTGTTTCTTTCGGCAAACGTTGCTGATAAATTAGGCAAAGCTGACAGTAGGCTATCGCAAATATTTTGGCAATATGTCCGGCCAGGAACAGCATCATATTCATACCACTATCGATAGTATTATCACGTGGTTGTGACGGTGAAGAATGCTGCAGCAAGACTGGGAAATATGCAGCTCTTTGTTTGGGCGAACTATTGCCCAGAAAATTAAAACTCAAAATACAAGCAATACACGCTGCGCACTGATAGCAGCGAGAACTGTCGTCGGCCGTCGAGTAATGTGATCATCGGTGGAACGCGTCGTCTTTTACACATTAGTCATCGAACCTTCCAGCGTTATCGCTGGTGCTCGCGTAAGCTCTCGAATAAACTTGACTATTTGCGTCCGGGGCGTAATCTGAGCAGAATGATCAAAAATAATCGTGAAGCTTCTCAAACATTTCGGCGCGGTCAAACGGTGCCAAGAGTCTTTGTGGGTGAAACCTGAATACATCAAAACAAGGCAATAAACACGCGTGACAGTAATATCGCTACCAAAAAGAGGTATTCCCTAACGCTGATATTAACATATACACAGATGGCTCCAGTACGGAGAATGCTACGGGGGCAGCGTACGTGGTGATTGACACAAATAACAAGATTCTAGAAACTAAACAATTCAAGCTACCAGACTACTCGAATAACTTTGAAGCGGAAGTCTCAGCAATCATTAAAGCATTGGAGTTTATTAATACACAAGACAAAACAAAAACATACCAAATACTTACAGATAGTTTATCCACTTTACAAGCTATTAGCAACTCTGGAAACGCCAATCCGTTAATTGATAAAGCAAAAAGTTTAATTAAAGAAATAAATATAAATGATAAACTAATTCTCACCCACGTTAAAGGACATAGTGGGATTACCGGAAATGAATTGGCTGACGAATTGGCAGCCAAAGCGGGGGCATACGGAGAATTCATATCAATCCCGGTCACAAAAAATTTTGTATCAAAAGAATTAGAGAAGCAAGCTAAAAGAAGATGGATTAACGATTGGAGCATTAGAAAAAATTCTAGTAGCTACATCTTTACTTGGATCCCCACATTGGTGGGTGAACCGAAAGGATATATCGCGAACCATTTAAGTTCGCAGTTCTTAAGCGGTCACGGCCGATTCCCCCACTACCTCCACCGGTTCAAAATTAGAAACAACAATGTATGTGCATGCCAGCAACCGGCCACATCATTTGACCACTGAGTGTACCTTGACGAAAAAATACCAAGGCAAATTGAAAGTAGAGTTTGGAAACAACTTGATCGAAAAAAAGGCACATATGTTCAGCAACGAAAAGGCACTTAAAATATTGGAGGAAATGGTGGAGGAAATAAATGCAAAAATTTAAATCAGGTACCAATACAAAAGCCAAATATTACAACCACATTCGGCCAACTTACTCTCTCCAGGAGGGGATTTCGTCGTAAGAGGAGGGTGGCTTTCGGTGGTGGACACGCAGAGGGAGAATTCTCAAGTGAGACCATTGTGGGCTCCCACCCGGGATAACAAAGAAGAGTGCCCTTCCCACAAAATAAATGGAAGGGAGGCCAATGGCTCCATCAATATATTTCCCACAACAGGGATGCAGCACGTTGCAAGAGGAAGGACAAATGATACCACCCAAATTCTCTACCAGCTGAATTCCACATAAGGATGCATCCATGAAAGACATCCAGAAGAAATCCTCACGAGTGGGGGCCCACCGCTATCGATGAGAGAGGAACCGGTTAAAACAACTCCCTCGAAATCGGCCCCTAACAAAAATCCCACTGGCTATACACCCACACTTTGTGGCATGTTCATCCTCTGGAGAAGCTATTAATAATTAGAAAAAAACATTTTTTTGACTAACGTATATTCATCTGCCATATCCTCTTTTAAACGAAACGTGAAAAAGGGTTCTTTACCTAGAGAAAAAGACGATGTCAGCAAATATAGTTTCACTTCATATCTCCCTTATAATCTCGGGGAAAAAAAAAAGAGGGAGAGAAAAAGAAAAAAAGAAAAAAAGATGTTTAAAAATAATAACAATAATAAAAAGACACGAAAAGAGAGAGAACAAAAAATAATACAAAAGAAAAAAAAAGAGAAAATGAAAAGAAAAAAAAGAAAGAGAAAGAGGGAAGAAAAAGAGAAGGAAAACGAAGAAAGAAGGGAGAAAAACATGAAAATGAAAAAGAAGATAAGAAAAACAAACGGACCAAATATGTACTGGACATATTGTTATCAATCCTTGCCATCAACGCGGCCTGGCTAATTTGGCAATTATTACATGATTGACTTTGTGTGATTATACTACATGTGCTTGTATAGATGTGATTTGAAGCCGATACAGTGCATCTCTCTTGTGATCTGTTAATAATATATTACATTCTTGAACTTGTGTAATTATACTACATGTACTTGTATTGAAGTTATTTGAAGCCGATACAGTACATCTTTATATCGTTATGATATTAATATCATCTCTCAATACCTTTGTAAGAGCCGGTGGAGTTAGGGAGGAGCCGGGGTAGTAAATAAAAGTCATAAAAAAAAAGAAAAAGAAAACCATAACAACTAACCTGTATTCAAATAAATCCTGTTCAGTCACTTATCAGTTTGACGAGTTTTACAGTAGGCCTCAAAAGGACATACTGGAGGACAAGCTCAACACGGACCCATCTCTCCAGCAGAGTGACCCAACAAAGAGAGGAATGGAAAGCCTACACAAGAGAGACAAGAGTAAAAGAAAAGAATGGAAGACTTGTTAGTCAAGACGAGCTCATCGGAGATCCATTGTGTCAAAACAGTTGTAAGTCAAGATGAAGAGAAACCGTAGTATGTAATCTAGAGAATTATGCCCTTGGAGGTGGCTTCGCTGGGTGGTGGGATCAAACTGTTACTTTTTATTTTGTATTTTTTCTTTTAATAGAAATTTTAGTACATTTTGTTCTTTTATCTAATTTATCGATTTTGGCCTGCGATACTTAGGTGGTGCAGGCAGGGCACACTTTTTTTTAATTTATATTTCATTTATTTTTGCCCAACTCCACTTTAAAGTAAAGTAAAGTAATAATAAAGATGGTAGTACCGATTGCACTATCGATTGTTTGTTTGCACTATCGATAGTTCTGCATCGCTACGGTGCTCCCTTTCCCCACGTTTATATCAATACCCTGTAAGGTCAGAAGAGAAACAGCACAGAGTCAGACTAATGACATTGTACGAAACATTCAGGGAGCTGTCCCTGGAATTTCTAGCGAGGACCAGGACAGAGAATGCGTTGAAGGTTACTACACAGCTGCAATATTCACAGGCAGCACTGTAAGCTATACCAATGAAGCAAGGAAACGTGTTTGTAAAGGGCACCAGAAGCCATAGGTTGCATGTGTGTGTATGTGTGTGTGTGTGTGTGTGTGTGTGTGTGACAAAGCAAAAAACGTAAAGGAAATTTGGGGAAGTTGGCAGAAGAGATCTCCAGTTGGCTACCCACTAATTGGGGAGGGGAAAAGGCATCGGAGTGAATGAAAGAGGAGAATACTGCAGTGTGCTTAGGGATAATTATTACTTACCCTATAAACACAGCGCTCATTATTTCAGTTCACTCTCATTTGAGCACAAAAAAATGACTGCTTTAGGAAAGGACTACCATACCAATTCTCTAAAAATGTTCGAGCGCATATTCCGCTTTCGTATAATCCGCATTTCCTGCCGGGAATGCTGATACTTACACTCTTTCCTTTTTTCACAGTATCTATCCTTAAAAAAGTTCAGCGTAGAGAGGAAGTTCTAGTCGCTTTTTGACTAGAACTCGTTCAACTATTCCATGGATGTCTCGCAAATAGTCGTGCTTTTCTATTTCCGCACCATTCGCCGAATTAGCCAGGCATAAATCCGAGTGGTGTATCGATTTGATGCAAAGTGTTTCTTCCCTCTTCCTGTACTGCACGTTTCTCTCCTCCAGATGTGTCACCCTTTCTTTCTCTCTCCGACATGGAACTTTTGCATTCGCCAATGGCCACGAAATTCTTCCCTCCATCTCCCCGTCTTACTAGCTGAGAGCGATCGCTCACATTAACCAGATTTTCACTCTTCGCCACGAAACTCTTATTTAATTTTTTTAGGTTTTTTCATCGGCTCATTTGCATCAGAACTTGTTGAATGTGTAATTGCCTTCGTGTTGTACTCGTCGCACTTGGGAACATTTAGCGTCCGGCGTCCCGAATTGTTTTGTGAACACCTGTACGTGTGTGTGTGTGTGTGTGTGTGTGTGCATGTATGTATGTATGTATGTATGTATGTATGTATGTATGTATGTATGTATGTATGTATGTATGTATGTATGTATGTATGTATGTATTGTGAGTACTGGGCTTGCTGCGTCCCGTCCGTGGTTAAAGCAAGGACGACGGAGGCTTCAACTCACAACAAACAACAATTTATTTAACGCTACGCTGCATACGGCGGGGATGGTCCAGGGACACGAGACAGCGAGACGGCGACCATGATCCCCGGCAGCAGCAATCGGCCAGCGCGGGTGGCAGCATCCGTCCATCCTGGCAGCCAAGGCACCTTTCTACTAAGCAGCGCGCAGGCTGCCCCTTTTAAGTCGCGCAGCTGGGCCACGCGCGCCGCCTCTGCGCAGCACGCGGCACTATCTCGAGAGCCGGTGGGCGTGGTTCCCACGTACCCCTCCCCCCCTCAAAATGACGTGGTGGGGACCGGACGATGGTCCGGAAGGTGCGGCTGCAGGGACCCTAAAGCGTAGCGAGGACAACAAAAACCAGTAAACTTTTTTTTCATGCCACCGACAAAGGTATGTGCATTCAACGCACACCAAGGGGAGCGGAACATGAGAATACTTTGGGAAGGCCCACGAATGCTTCCTCCTTCCTCAAAAATTTATGGAAAATGGAACTCCACAAAAATTCAAGTACAGGTGCAGGGACTGAGTCATTTTCCCAAACTGCTTTTGTCCGTCACCGAGAACGCAGGTTGTACCGCTTGCTTGGTGGTGTCTGTGACTGTGTGGCCAAGTTCTGGCGAGGCATATCTGGATCCCCAGCTGCTGTGTCTTGCCGCTCATCAAATGGTTTCAGACCTGAGACATGGATAGGGCCACACGAGTGATTAGTTAAGCAGTCTTGCAACATGTACGAGAGCCTGGCTTTCTGGGTGATTCTATACGGTCCGTCCCACCTGTTAGCTAAGGAATCTGCGAAACCTTTCGAGGCGTCGCTGAGCGGGTGTGTCCGCTTCAACACCAAGTCCCCAACCTCAAAGCTGATGTTTTGTTGACGCTTGTCATACTGCCGCGAAGCATTTTACTGTTTGTTTTGTGCCTGCCGATAACCGCCGGCCCGTACCTTTATTATCTAAGTTCGTGATACGAGCTTTATCTTGAATGATCGCCGTCCCACGCATTGACTTCGCGATAGTTGCTGAATGTTGTGGCTGTTTTGGCGGGCGTATCTCGAACGTTCTATGCTGTCTTAAAATTGAGCGCTGGCGACTACAGCGGGCATTCCTGTTCGTCCACGATATCCATGCACGTTGCTTGCTGCCGCCGCAGCAGAGTTGTATGTAGTACAGTTTCTTTTATTCGGCGCAAGTCAGCCTAATAAACGTATTCTTTTCTTTTACGAGCCTTTCAGTCTCCTGTTTCCGAACTACCGTCACTGCTACGCGACATCTGGTGGAGGTGCGGGGTAATGGAAAGTTCAGGGTGAGCTGAGTTGATCTGTAGCGGACGGTTGTACTGTCGATTCCGGGTGTCAAGAGCCCGTTCGATAGTGCACGCTTCTTGTGCGAATTCAGTGATAGTTTTGGGTGGGTGGAAAAAAAGACCGCAAAAAGAGGCCGAAAAAAAGACTCCTTTACGCCTCGCATCAAGCACCACACTCTCCTTTCTTCCGTCATGTTTGGGTCCACTCGCCGAAAAAGGCGTGTCATTTCTTCAATGTACAAGATCAATGTCTGATTTGGATGTTGAGTCCTTGACTCAAACAGTAGCTGAGCCCTGTCTTTCCGCATAATGCTAGTAAATGTCTTCAGCACCTCACTCCTAAATAATGCCCAAGTTGCCAATGTTTTCTCGTGGTTTTCGTACCACGTTTTAGCGGAGCCATCCAGGAAAAAGAAGACATATTGGAGTTTCATGTCATCCTCCCACCTGTTGATGGTAGCGACTCGCTCAACTTGGTCGAGCCATTCTTCCGGGTCTTCGCCAGGGGAGCCATGAAACGTTGGAGGCACCCGGGGCTGCTGCAGAATGACAGGAACGGATGTCGGTGGCGGAGCCATAGTGGATGCAGACGCTTCCTTTTGCTGTCTTGTGGAGTTCGGCAGTGGTCCCAGCTCAGGTGGCAGGTTGCGGAGACGGCGGCTGCGTCGATTATCGCCTGCTGAATAGCGTGACTAAGAAGGACGTCTACCCCTTACCCAGGATCGATGATACATTGGACCGCCTCGGCGAAGCAAAGTACTTCTCGTCCATGGATTTGAAGACCGGGTATTGGCAAATCGGTATCGATGAAAGAGATCGAGAAAAGACCGCCTTCATTACGCCGGATGGGCTGTACGAGTTCAAGGCGATACCATTTGGGCTTTGTTCTGCTCCAGCAACCTTCCAGCGTGTAATGGATACAGTAATGTCAGGCCTCAAATAGCAAATTTGTTTGGTATATTTGGATAATGTCATTGTGTTCTCATCCAAGTTTAGCGATCACCTGATAAGGCTTCAGACAGTAATGGACGCAATCAAATCATCGGGGCTAAGCCTGAAGCCAGAAAAATGCCACTTCGCCTACAGAGAGCTGCAGTTTCTTGGCCACATCATAAGCAAAGAGGGGGTACGCCCAGATTCGCAGAGAACAGATGCTATCGCACATTTTCCTCAGCCAGCAGACAAGAAAGCTGTGCGTAGGTTTTTAGGTACGTGCGCGTATTACCGGCGGTTCGACAGGAACTTTTCGCACCCTGCGGCGCCTTTGACTGAACTGACCAAGTCAGACGTACCTTTCAAATGGGAAGAAGCGCAACGTCAGGCATTCGAAGAACTTAAACGCCATTTACAGACATCGCCTGTGCTTGGACACTTTGACGAAACCGCCGAAACTGAGATTCATACGGACGCGAGCGGCATTGGCTTGGGCGCTGTTCTCGTCCAGAAGAAAGAAGGCTCCGAGAGTGTGATAGCATATGACAGCCGTTCTCTGTCGAGGTCGGAGGCTAACTAGTCCACGACAGAGAAGGAGTGTCTTGCGACAGTCTGGGCCACGTCAAAAGTTCGACCATACTTGTACGGCAGGCCCTTCAAGGTTGTCACTGACCACCACGCGTTGTGCTGGCTGGCCAATCTGAAAGACCCATCCGGTCGCCTAGCTCGATGTAGGCTACGGCTTCAAGAGTTCGACGTCAGCGTGGTCTCTACGTCGGGCCGTAAGCACTCCGATGCAGACTGCCTGTCACGAGCTCCCGTCGGCCAACCTCCAACGCACGATGATGACGATGCATTTCTTGGGCTTATCAGCAGCAGCCCTTTCGCACGACAGCAGCGCTCAGACCCCAACCTGCAAGAGCTCATCAAGTGCCTCGAAGGCAAGTCCTCTATTCCTCCTGCACCATTCAAGCGTGGCTTATCTTCCTTCAGTGTGTGAGACGCAATGGTCGTGAAAAAGAACTTTGCACCCAATAAGACCGCTTACCTTCTAGTCGTTCCAAGTAGCCTCCGAGAAGAAATCCTACAAGCCTTACGCGATGAACCCACCGCTGGCCATCTCGGTTTTACTCGTACCCTCCGCAGAATCCAACACAGGTACTACTGGCCCCGGCGCTCCGTCGATGTTGCACGCTATGTGAAGAGTTGCCGGGAACGTCAGCACCGGAAAACACCACCAATAAGACCAGCTGGATTCCTACAGCCAATGCAACCACCCTTGAGACCATTCCAGCAGATGGGTATGGACCTGCTTGGCCCCTTCCCCAAGTCAACATCAGGGAAAAAGTGGATCATAATGGTCACTGATTACCTCACACGGTACGCCAAAGCGAAGGCCTTACCGAGCGGCACAGCAGTGGAAGTCGCCAAATTTTTCGTGGAATCCATTCTCTTGTGACACGGAGCCCCTGAGGTGCTCGTTACGGACAGGGGAACAGCGTTTACAGCGGAGCTGACTCCGGCCATCCTTCATTACAGGAATACAAATCACCGAAGAACAACTGCGTATCATCCGCAAAGAAACGGCTTCACGGAACGCCTGAACAATACCATTGCCGACATGCTCGCCATTTACGTGGACCCACAGCACAAGACCTGGCATTTAATTCTACCTTACGTGGTCTTCGCCTACAACACCGCAGTGCAGGAGACCACCAAAATGACGCCCTTCAAACTTATCTACGGGAGGCACACCACCACTACTCTAGACGCCATGCTGCCTAATGTCACCGACGAGGACAACCTAGACCTCGCCGCCTACCTCCAGCGCGCAGAAGAAATCCGACAACTTGGGCGGCTACGCATAAAAGACCAGCAGCGCACCGACGCCCGACGCTACAACCTCCGAAGACGCGAAGTGACATACAAGCCAGGTAACAGAGTATGGGTTTGGACGCCCATTCGTCACCGCGGATTAGGCGAAAAACTCTTGCGCCGTTATTTCGGCCCATACAAGGTCATCCGCCAAGTTGGTGAACTGGAAGTGGTCCCTGACGGTATTAGTGCATCACAGCGACGCCGCGCACGACTAGAGGTGGTGCACGTCGTCTGTCTAAAGCCATGTCACGCGCGCTAAAGGACGCTCCCTGTTTGCACTTCTACTACCCTCTTTTTGTGCGATCCGTGCTTATTTCCGTGTTTACCTTTGTGCATAGAGTCTTTTTAGCATCGGGTCGATGCTTTCTTCTGAGGGGGCAGTAATGCCGCGAAGCATTTTACTGTTTGCTTTGTGCATGCCGATAACCGTCGGCCCGTACCTTTCTCATCTAAGTTGGTGATACGAGACGCGCCGCGCTTTACGTTGAATGATCGCCATCCCACGGATTGACTTCGCGATAGTTGCTGAATATAGTGGCTGTTTTGGCGGGCGTATCTAGAACGTTGTATGCCGTCTTAAAATTCAGCGCTGGCGACTACAGCGGGCTTTTCCTGTTCGTCAACGATATCCGTGCACGTTGCTTGCTGCCGCCGCCGCAGAGTTGTATGTAGTACAGTTTCGTTTAGTCGGCCCAAGTCAGCCTAATCAACGTATTCTTTTCTTTTACGAGCCTTTCAGTCTCCTGTCGTCCGAACTAACGTCACTGCTACGTCACAATACTGTCCTGTCTGTTCCATGTGGGATACATCTAGGTGCTGTCTGGCTTCTTGTACAGTGTCTGTCAGCCTGTCTCGGGTCCCCTGCAAACTTTGAGTAATGTCTCAGAGAAGTGGCCGCACATGTTAAATCACTGTCCTGCGGAAAGCTGAATTCTTTGCCCAGGTTAAGCTGAGCAGTAGTGAAACCTCTTGAGCGATTCAGTGTCGTCCTAGCTGCGAACGCTCTTTCTGCCACTTTTAGATCTCAGTCTCTATGACGCCCAGTATGTGCGACAAGCATCGATTTCAGATTTCGGTTTACCCTTTCCGTGATGTTGCTTGCGGGTGACACACAGACGTGCGCTTGTGACGAATTCCCAGGACATCACATTAATCCATGAACACCTCGCTGGTGAAGTACGTCGCGTTGTCCGTGATGATCTCGGCAGGGAATCCGAACTTTGTGAAGGTTTCGCGAAGGCAGTTCCATACTTTCTGTGAAGTGAGCTTGCGCATAGGAAACAATTCAACTCATTTCGTGAAATGGTCAGTCACAACAAGCAGACACTGGTTTCGCCGCGGACTAATGGGAAACGGGTCCATTACGTCACATGAAACAATCTGCCATGGCTAGAGTGTACTAGAACAGGGGAGTGCTCGGAACGGCCGCAGCACCAATGTATAGAAAGTGAAGCCCAAACAGGGTCAATCCGCTTGTAGCGCTGCGATCGGTAGTCTGCAATGTGTCGTTGTTTAAAGAGTTGCGCGCGGCTCCGCGAAAGTGGTGCAGTGGTACAATCCCCGCTTCCCACTCAAAAGGCCCGGGTTCGAATCGCAGCTGTACAGGGTGGGTTTTTATTCGTAGTGTCTAACTTCATAGCTGTATTGGTTTCCCTTACTTTCTTAAAACTAGCTTCAGTTGCTATATACTGCTACAAAAAGTAACGCAAAATGAGAAGTAAAATAGAAAAAATTCACAGTGAGCATAGTTATTTGAAGCGCCATCCCGCGGAATTCAACAAAAACATAAGGTATGGCCCCCGAGATTGAATCCCAAGAGATGGCGCTGCAAATAACTATGTTAACTGTGAATTTTTTTTATTTTACTTCTCATTTTGCGTTACTTTTTGCAGCAATACGTAGCAACTGAAGCTAATTTTAAGAAAGTAAGGGAAACCAATACAGCTATGAAGGTAGACACTACGAATAAAAACCCACCCTGTACAGCTGCGATTCGAACCCGGGCCTTTTGAGTGGGAAGCGGGGATTGTACCACTGCACCACTTTCGCGGAGCCGCGCGCAACTCTTTAAACAACGACACATTGCAGACTACCGATCGCAGCGCTACAAGCGGATTGACCCTCTTTGGGCTTCACTTTTTGAAGCTCGTTCCGGGCACTCCCCTGTTCTAGTACACTCTAGCCATGGCATTGTATACTCTCAACTGACTGCGTTGTTCCTATCGGTAAACCCCCACGTGGTTTCGCCTTTTGATAAACTGAACAGGAACGCGCGTAGGCGTAATACATCCTGTTTCAACCCTGGCCAGGTTACCGTACGACACAGCTCGTACGTCTTCTGCCCAGAAGAGTGACCAGCTAAGCACTGTGACGGTAGTACTTCATGAAAAATTTGCGAGGTTTGCGAGGAACAACAACTCGAAACGGTGACCCCACACTACCATCATCAACCGGAGGAAAGTACCAGAACAAGAGGCCTCCTTCTCCGAGCAGGTAGCAGTCGCTCTGTTCGTCACTTCCTGTGTCAGTGTGATCACGAGCCGCTAACTTTTCTGACACCTTACGACAAAGGCCATCGCCCTGCAGTGCAGAAAGAAGCTCCTGTTTAGTGACCAAAGTACCCCAACGTGACTGCATTGTCACAGCTGGTGTCGTAACCGCACACACTGTTTCCGGCTCAACCAGGGGTTCAATATACAAAGGTGCACGTGAAAGTGTGTCAGCAACTGTGTTAGTGCTACCCTTCTTCTACTCAATGAGATAGTCGTAGGGCTGCAAGGTAAGCGCCCATCGGGCCAATCGTCCCGAGGGATTAGGCAGCCGTTTCAGCCAAGAGAGAGCTTTATGATCAGTCTGAATGACAAACTGACCCCGTACAAAACATGTCAAACTTCTTTAATGGGAAAATGATAGCCAGGCACTCTTTTTCTGTTACCGAGTAGTTTCGTTCCGCCCCGGTCAGAGTGTGGCTTGCGAAAGCAACGGGCCTCAGAGCGCCTGCGCATTCGTGTAAAAGTACTGCGCCAAGCCCGTAATTGCTGGCGACGGTCAGTAACACAGAGAGTTTGTTAAGATCTGCCAGCTGAAGGGAATCGTTACTGGTGATCGCTTTCAGAAGCGTGTCGAAAGCTGCTTGTTGCTCACCGCTCCAAAGCCATTTCGCGCCTTTCTTCAACAACTGAGTTAGCGGTCGGGAGATGTCAGCGCACTGCGAAATGACGTCACGATAAAAAACAATCATTCCGAGAAACATTTGCAATCTCTTAGTATTATGGGGTGGGGCATAATCTTCAATTGCCTTGTTTTGGTTTTAGTACACCTGTGTCGACAACAAACCCAAGAAGGTTGATCTTGTTAGTAGCGAGCTGCAGTTTTCCAGGATGAACGGTTAGACCAGCTGCTGACATGCGCTGCAGCACCGTTTGCAAGTGTTCAAGGAGCTCTTCGAACGTGCGCAAAAACACCGTCACATCATGTAGATACCAAAGTGCATAATTAAACTTTCCATCTCCCAAAACCATATCCTTCATGCGCTGATAGGAACTCGGACTATTGGAAAGAACGAAGGGCATGCGCACAAATTCAAACAAGCCTCTGTGCCATGTGAATGCCGTTTCAGGGACATCGTCAGAATTTGCAGATACCCACGAGAGCAGTCGATTGTGGTGAAGAACTTTGCGTTTCCCAGCGCATATGTTATGCTAATATTGCTGGCAAAGGGTAGGAATCTCTCACCGTGACTGCGTTGAGCCTGCGGTAGTCCACACAAAGATGTGCCGTACCATCTTTCTTTGGGGCTAATACCAGAGGGAAGGCCCGCGGACTATGCGAGAGTCGTACGGCTCCTGTGTCGATCATTTCGTCCAGGGCTTTATCGAGAACTGTTTGCTTGTGCTGGCTCAGCGGCCTCAGGTTGCAACGTCAAGGCCGGGCGTAGCCGGTATTGATGCGATGCACTAGGACGTCGCTCTCCACAGGACGTTCCGTAAACATTCCCGAGAACGGTGTCAGCACGGCCTCTAGCTGCTTCCGTTGGTGGTTCGTTCTCTTGAAGCCGCTGAGGGACTGCCTGACTGCTGACGGCAGAGTGGTGCGCAGGGCTGCCACGCCTTCTGCGTGTCTTTGTACAGGCACGAATTCTATCTTCTCTGCAATGGGTGTTGTCTTAGACTGTCCGTGAAGGCGGTAGCCTCTAGACGTCAGACTCTGCCCACGCGGTGCTGGGAAAAATACAGCCACCGCTCTCATCGCCGCCCTGACAATAACTGGGTAGCTTCTTAGAAGTAGGAAGCTCATCAAAGCGAACTGTGGCTACAGTGCAAAGATAGACTTCGTGCCTGTACCAAGACACGCAAAGTGCAACGCGAGCCGTCCGCAAGCGAATGGGCATAGGCCGCAATACAACACCCTCTATCGTTGGTGTCGAAGGAAGGTTTCTTGACAATTAAGGGCCTGGAAAGTGTCCTTCGCCAATTCCATGCTTCTTAGAAGTAGGACGCTCATCAAAGCGAACTGTGGCTACAGTGCAAAAGAAGTTTCAGTTGTCATGATTAGCCCAACTTTCCATTCTACTGAAGTTTTTGTTGTTTCGGCGCGCTGCAACTCGCAAGTACAAGCGAGCATCGCACGCCATCGAGTTCGAGGCCAATTTTCAAGTTTGATGAGTCATCTGAGGCTTTCGCCTTAAAAAGAGTTTCGTCCGTAAGAGCTACAATCCTGTTAACGTCAGCGTTGGCTTTCAGCTAGTAGACAGGGAGATGATGGGGAGAATTTCGTGAGAATTGGGTATAGGGAAATGCCGAAGTTGCAAATCGGACAGCTAGAGTAAGAGAGAAGGAGTGACACATCTATAGGAGAGATACGTATAGCTCAGGGAGAGAGGGAGGAAAGAAACGAAACACTTTGCCTCAGGGTCGATGCGTCACTGGGACATACTCCTGGCTGATGCGGCGATTTGCGCGGAAATCGAATTGGGAGCAAAAGTTACCAGGATTTCCGTGAAATAGTTAAACAAGTTCTCGTCGAAAAGCGACTAGAACCTCCTCTCTAGGCAACATTTCGGAAAGCATAAATTCGGCATAGAAAGCGAGAGTACGAGGATCAGAATTGTCAGCTGGAAATGCGCATCGCACCAAAGTGGAATGTGCGCACGCACTCTTTCACAAGAACTGGTGCGTTAGTGCTATGCAAAAGAAGCTGTCTTAAATGCTAAGATAAGAGTGAACCGTAATTATTACCGCTTTCTTCTTTGCTAAAGTAATTCATTTTGCATAAGCACAATGTTGCAGCCTCATCTTCCATTCTTTCCTACACCATTTCCCCTTCCAATTACAGGGTATCCAATTGGAGGTCTACTGTGTTTAATATCCCTCTCTTTCCTTAAACCTTGTTTTCTCTCTCTGTGTTTCTCCTGCCTGTGGCTGGTAGTATCACATGCAAACGGCTTTACTGGCCCCATTCCTATGACTGGCAGTGCTGCCTGTGATCATTGCGGCAGCTAGGAAACCATCGAGCGTGTTCTCTGTCTAGTCTTCGTTACAGCTCCCTGAGACACCTCCCAGAGTTTTCGTGTAATATCATTAGTCTGTGCTGTTTCTGTTCCGCCCGTGCCGTGGCACCGATGTATGGGCACACTGCGCTTGCATAGGCGGCTCCACCAGTGCGGCGGCGTTCAGCGTCAACGCGGCCGTTTCCGCGTCCCTGGGGTGATAGCGTTCGCTCCCAGACCACACACGCGGTTGCTAGTGCAAGCATGGTGTCGTCTGCGTGCGTCCCCCTGCAAGTGCTGGCTGGTTTTCAGACTTTCGAAGGTTTGGATAAATTTTTCAGGAGAGTAAACGTTGATAAAGGCAAGCTTCTGTACGAGGAATATCTTGTACAGTCGCACTCTGTATGACTTGCAACACGGGAGCGCGTGGCCTCATGAGTTTAATGATTGCGCACGGCTTCAACATGCTTCATTTCTGTGAATATTATTATTTTCTTATTTGGGAACATCCGCAGGTGAGAGAAGAGCATTTAGTTTTATAAATGAGGTGTAGTGGAAGGAATGCCAAATCTTTACATTCGTGAGGCCACACGCTCTCGTGTTGCAAGTCATAATGAGCGCTACAGTACATAATGGTAAAGTACTTGTCTCTCATGACGGAAGTGTGGTGACAAGTCGGTGTATGTCCCAAACGCGCATAAACGCTCCTTTGAAGACTATGAATTCAGAGTAAGTAAGCATTTTTATTCAACGGTCTCGTTTTATTTCATTCTGTTTTGTTGTTTTCAAGCTCTCTCGAAAGAGATGCGTCATCGACGCGACCTGCGACTCGTAGAGCAGGCATAGAGGTCACATTTTAGCACGAAGATTGGGTTATGTAAAGCTGACAAAAATAATATACGAGCATGACAAGCGCTAAACAGGTACACCGTCCCTGAAGATATAAACTGTGAATCGAATACGTTGTTGGGTAACAGGTGTCTCAGCTTGCGACTGCTTCTGCGCAGAGCTGATAGAAGGAGCGATCAAGGCGACGGTGAGTTAAGGCAAATTTCTATACATATATACAGAGGCGTTACATATTCGGCGCTTGGGCCGACAGCTTATTGGGCTCGCACAGAGGTGCGACGACGACCCGGTATTTCTTCGCTCGCTGTCTTCCTCTTTCCGGGCAGCTTGGTTCTTTTATAGCCCTGGGCGATCGCTTGCAACAGCCAGGAGCTCGAAGCCTCCAATCAGGAACCGCCGTTGCTCGCTGGCTCGAACCGGATCCGCGGATGAGAGGGCTTGCCGCACGTTGCGGGAGATTTCTTTCGGTTGCGTCAGACGCAGCGCCGGAGTTGCCGGGGATTGCAGTAAGGCTCCCGCCTCGTTGCATCAGCTGGTGTTGACGCTGGTTGTGTGAGACGCATCGGCGGAGTTGCCGGGGATTGCGTAAGACTCCTGCCTCGTTGCATCAGCGGGTGTTGACGCTGGTTGCAGAAGACGTTTTACCAGCTTGAATCTCTTGTTGAAGCAAGGAAATTTGGGTTGGGAGCCCTGGCATAACAGCACCCCCACCGCCAGACAATGCGCCGGAAAGAAGAGCTGCTTCCACGTGGCTCGGATGCCGGGAACGCTCGTTCGCCAGGTCCATCCAGGTTCACCTCCAGGGCCATGGGGACATTTGGCTCCACCCTTCGCTCCGTGAACAGATCCCAGTCGCCAGGCCGGATCCCGGCTCCAGTGGCTTGTCGCCAAGATGTGTCGACTTGCTTTGCTCGTCTGCTCGTCTCTTCTGACGATCTTTCGGATCAGCACTTGTTGATCGTTCTGCAGCTTGTCAAGAACGGTCCGACAACAGACAACACACGACACACGGAAGTGCCCTCGGTCACCCGGCAGAACACCAGACCCAAATAGAATAATATATTCCTAACTACGTTTCTGTGGAAATTTTGTTCCCTCTATATCAAGAGGCACATGTGGGACATAAAGACTCTTAAAAGCAGAACTCAAAATATTACACATGTAACAAACGGAATGAAACAAAATTCAAAATAATCTTGGCCCCTTGAGATCACCCAGGACGGAAGCGCTCAGCTGAGGCCGGAATGAGGACAAAATTTTGCGCCAATTTGCCAACGAAAAAACTGAAAGGATAGCCGAAGACGGCACTGCTTAGAACGCGCGACTCAGTGCGTCTGCGTTCGCGTTGAGCTTTCCTTTCTTGTAACGAACGTTCAAGTTGTGCTCTTGGAGTATCATGCTCCACCTCAGTAACCGGCCGCTTTTGGACGACATGTTATTCAACCAGGTTAGAGGACAGTGGTCCGTTTCGACCACAAACTTGGACCGGAGACATAACAGGCCAGCTTTTGAACGGCCCACACGAGGCAGGCACATTCCTTTTCAGAGGTACTATATGCCTCTTCCCTGCAGCTCAGTTTTCTGCATAAATACAAAACTGGTCTTTCGTTACCTGTGTCATCTTCCTGGCACAATATAGCTCCCATTCCGCGATCACTAAAGAATTTCCGAAATGTTTGGGCGCACAACAAGGTACCAAATTAGCATTGAAGTAGGTATGAACGCCACCCAGCTGGTATCTTAAAGGGACAGTAAAATGAAAAACGACATTTCTCGCATTAGTATATTACTCTTTCTCGATAGTAGATACACCAAGCTTGCTGCAAGAAGACACTCGGTCAGCGAGAAAAGAAGCAAAAAATAAAGTTCGGGTGGCGACGCCCCATTAACTATCGAGCACCAGTCGCCGTGAGGTTATATATTTTGGTCGTTAAGTCTCTAATGGGTCAAAAAATTGAAGTACATTGCCTTCTGAGGGAGCGTGAGGCTTAACATACTGATATTGCGGAAATTTCGTTAAGTCAGTGCGGCCAAAATACAAAAAAAGCACATTGAAATCCATGGCTTCACATTCTGAGATTTCGGTGGAAAAGTGCAAACCGAAAAGTTTGACGTTGATTTTCTCATCTGATAATAAACCTATTGCGATAAAATTAACGACACTAGACCTTTCAGGGTATGATTTGTCAGTGCACACTCATTTATTCTTTGACTTTAGTATCCCTTTAATGAAGCACGTAATGCTTCTCGCATCGGCTTCTACTTGCTCAAGTTTTGCAACCTCGAACATGAGAGAACTTGCCCACCGAAGGGATGCTAGCTCGCAACGACCCTTACGTAATGCTTATTTATTTGGAAGGAGGTAAGAGGTCAGACTTCAAGATGACTGCTGCTTGTTTTACTCAGATTTCATGTGTAAAGCTTTCATTCTTTAATTGTTCAAAATGCTGTTGCAGATAGTGTTTTTAGTTCGCAGTGGAAAGTTGACACCAGTTAAATCTGGACTATGCAGAGAGCATTGGGCCATTGGGCCAGCTCGAAGCTGGAGCCAGGGGTGGCGCCAGGATTCGCGAAGCGGAAAGCCTTAGGTGCCTCATCGAACGTGATAAGTGACCCTCGACGTCAACACGAGTGATGTAAAAAACTGTCAGGTGATGACGTTACCCTACGATGTCATCGTGATGTCAGAAATCGCAAACTTTTGTGACGTCACATGATAACCTTCATCACAGGACATCGCCGCTTGGTCAAACGTAAGGTGATCACGGAGGCAATGCAAAAACCTGGTTCAAGCTAAAATTCAAATTGGAGTTCATTCGTCGTTATTGCATGTACAAATACGGGCTTCATAGCACATGCAGAATCAGGAGGCCCCAGCGTGATACTGTCAAAGACACCTCCTATCATTCGTGGGTAAAAAAAGGGGAGTAACAAAAGCGAGAGCTAAATATGAGGGGAGCTGCAAGATACTTCGGATGCCTCAATCGTGGAAAACAATGCTAGGCTAAGGAAGCTTTCGGGGAGGGGCGGCTGGAGGGATGGACTGATCGACTATGAAGAAAAGAAACACGATGGCTTTCGCCTTGGAGTCAACTTAGGCGACTTGTTTAGGGACACTGCATACTTCTTGCTTTCTATTTTAGTATGTTCTTGGGAGGGGGCAATGGGGATGGATAGGCAGGCGAAACCTTAGGGGGCGAGCGCTTCGCCCTCCGTGCCCCTCCCCACCCCCCTTGGTTCCACCCCTGGCTGGTACTTTCATGAACGTTGCTCTCTATCAGGATTTCCTTTACTTGAGAACATACTGCTTCTCTGCTTTTGGATTACAGTATTCAGAATTTCATGCTTTTGAACGTTTCTATGAGAAGTGATTCAAATTCGTCATTTCCAATAATCTTTTGTATGCGCGATGCACACAAAAAAAACATTGGGGGACCCTTAAGCCTCGCCTTTAAGAGATGAACGCAATAGCGAAATCCGGCCCCTAGTGCGCATTTTAAGCACAAAGTGCATACTTATTAATGTGTACTGTTACACACACACACGCACACTGACACACACGCGCGCGCGCGCGAATGGTACATACAGGTTTTTGATCTAAAGCAAGAGTCGCATGGTCTCCAAGATACACGCCGCGCTCTCGCCATCTCGGAGGCCATGAAGAGTCTCACAATGTCTCACAGATGGCAGCACAATATCTAGCGTTTGCTGTTGGCTTGATCAACGCCTCCTCTGGAAAGCGGGCGTTGGCTTGGTATGTTTTCCGGTAGATGGACATAGTTGTCCATTTTCAGGGCTGTTTGAAAGTTCGTGTGTGTTTTTGCGGCGATGGCTGCACTATCCCGGCCTTTTTCGACGTAGTTCGATGGCCTACCAAATGCGCCTACAAATCGCCCAATGGGCTCGTTTCCGTCGTGACACCTGTCGAACAAAATGCGTTAAGGAGACTCCTTCCACTACATGGCATTTATGTAGCCTTTTTTTCCGAAGCAGCTGTAAGTAACATCGTGGCATTGTGGTAGGACACCTGCTTGCGACGCGAACGGCCCGGGTTCGATCCTCAATGGGACCGAAAATTTTATTCTTTATTTTATTTGCTTCTTTCTCGATTTTTTGCTCACGGACGATTTTTCGCTCACAACCAACGTTGCCGACACCGACGCCGACGGCGGAATTTCTGCGACACGAGCTCTCTAACGCTATCGCGTTAAAAAAATCTGACAGCCCTAGCTACCAGTAAGGATATCACATAGGAATGCCTCCACTGTCGTTTTTGGTTAATTGACAATCCACCTTTTATTGACCGTAAATAATACTTTACAATAACATTAAAATCACTAAATTCAATCTAGTGGAGTTCAATTCCTGCTTCAATCACTCTAATGTACGTTGATTCCCTTCATGCTCACTTTAATTTGTTCTTCAAGTGATATGACGTCATGACGTGGGCATTAGCCAAGCCCTTAGTTTTCACAAGATTTTCCGACCTATGAGTCGTAAGGCGCTGTCGCCATGGCGTTCAGGCAGTGTCACTGCCAATGGAGCCAAAGTCTAAACGCAATGGTTCACAATTCAAATTGTTCGGACCCACCAAAGTGGCTATGCCGATCCTGTGCCAGTTTTCGAAGTATTTGAGTTAGAAACGCCCCAAGAAAAGGAATTGATGTAGTCGCCCTGTACTATTTCACTCACAACGCATATCTTCTATTTCAAAAAGAGGTGAAATTGAGACTCAAAACGAGTTTCCGCTTTAAAGGTCGATTTCAAGTCCACCCTCGTCCTCAGGGATCGAAAGCGCGCTCAGCCACCTTATGTGAAGGCTAACTCGAAGAACCCGTCAGTTAACTCGAACTAAGAATTCTTATAACGTGTTTAAAAGGGCACCAGAGCGAGTAAACTATTTCTTTCACTATATTAGACTACCACAATTCCAAAATCACCACGCTTACTGCGAGAAGACGCTAACGTTTATTTAATGTGCCCAGGAACAACCGTAAGGTCTTTGTAGTGGCGCACGAAAAAAAAGGCAAACATTCATAATAAAATATCAGGGATAAAAAACGCTATAAAAATGCACATATTACAACTATGCGCAGGCAGAAAAAAAATAACAGTGTACGAGGCTATGTAAGTACAGTACAAAGCTCGGAGCAGAACAACGACTGGGAGCTGTGAAAAACATCGAGCTCCGAAAAAACGCCAGGCCTGCGCGGAAAGCGCAGCACAGTCACAGCGAAAGCCTGAAGAGCGGCATTTCTAGAGCCCGTTGTAAACTCTCTTGGGGCTACGCATACAAGTACACTAGCAAGGTACCCACTATGCTATAAATCACAATATTTGTGAAGTTGGGAAGCACCTACAACGTCATTATTCATATTGTGCGCAGAAGCGAGGTTCCAGCTACACATATGCAAGGCATTATGTGCACTTTGTTTACGTGACGACTTATGACGATGAAGAATTGTGGCTCAGCCCTAGTAATGGGTTTGAAGCTTTAAACAGCTCACCAGTTACGTAATTCGCATTATGTGACGCCCGGTCGCTATTTCACTCTCCCATCATGCAATATAACATACGTTGACGTGAGAAAGAGAGACAGAGAGAGGAGGGAAGACCTTTATTGAGACCCTGAGGAAATTGATGATGGGCTTATGGGCTTCCTTAGCAACCAATGTAGGAACCCACTACACTATACCTCATCATAATTTCTGTGACATAGGGAAACAGCCACTATGCCATTTTTCGTCATTCAACGGAAAGCCGTGGTACCCGCTAAAAACATATAAGGCATTATGCGCACTTTGTGTTGTGCCTGATGACAATGAAGAATTATTGCAGAGCCCCTTGTAATGGGTTGGAAGCATCAACAGCCCACTCGTTGCGCAATTCGCATTGTGTGACGCGTGGTTACAGAATTCGCGTTGTGTGGTGCGTGGTTGTTATTTCACTCTTTTACCACACTAAATTACAAATGTTAATGTGGTTCTTTCTGTACATAAAGCCTTTATAGCGTCTTCTTGCAACGCAGTTCCAAGCACCGGCATGGCTCTGAGGTACAACACTGGGCTCCCACGCAGAGGGCCCAGGTTCGAACCCCGTTCCATCCTGGAAATTTTTTCTATTTCGTTTTTCTTATTTCTAGCGATAGTGGTTACGGACACCGGCGGCGGCGGCGGCGGACAACTACGGCACCAAAAACGGCCGGTGAAATGATCTCATAACAGCTTTCGCTGTAAAAGTAAGCATTATAAAGACGTTGTATCCTGCCAATGGTCGAATGTTCACAGAGGCAGGCGGTTACGTGAAAAGGTCTATTTTCTGTGGTCAGGTTACGTGGAATTCGGAAATTAAGACAGTTGAGCAGTACAGGGCAGGATATGATACCACGCACAAGCTTGTAAAGAAATAACAGATCAGCGTCATTTCGTCGGCAGCAAAGTAATGGCAATGATAATAATCCAGCAGCGTTAGAACAAGATCCCGAGTCATTTCTAGCGAAACGATGTTTGTAAATGCTTAGGATTTTTCTCTGGACTCGCTCAATGGCGTTGCTGCTGGAATTGGGAATGCCATTCCAGATCACAGATGCATACTCTAGTTGAGGAAGACATAGCGCGGTGTACAATTTTCGGAAGGGCACAGGACAACGGAATTCTCTAGACATTCTGCAAACACAACCTAGGGTGCGAAGACCCCGCAAAGCAACACGCTTAGTGTGAGCAGGAAAGTGTAAGGTGCTATCAGTGGAGTGACATACCCATAGGGCCAATGGGGACGTTTTTCCGCTTCCGGCGACGGTGGTGGTTCCTGGGATGGGCGGTAGTTGACTGGATTTTGGATTTCTGCTGGAGGCGAGCCAATCCGAAAGGAAAAAAATCCAATATGGCCGCGCCCGTTTGCGGTCGCTTCCTCGCTCGTGGTGCCGCCGGCCCCGCGGCCGGGACGTCGGTTCGAGCGTTTGCGCACTAATTGCTACTGCACTGTCTTCTCTCTTTATTGCCGATGTACGTACGTAATGTGTGTAGTTGTTTTTCTGCTTCGTTGTAGCCTCTGTGGTAGCATGGCAAATGGTGGCGAGCGGCGCCGTCGCAGCTGCATAGCAGCCGCTTTCGGCGCCCGCTCGAGAAGCAAAAAGCGCATATAACTTTCTTCACATGACATTTTATTGAAGGAAACGTAAATTGCTGCACGTTTAGGCAATATTTGGGCTATAATATCGGTAACAATAACAAAAGAAAACGAAAAAGATTCGAAATACTGCTGTGGTAAAACCTGAATACAGGAATGCGTACATCGAGCACGCGTACAATATAAATAGGATACGAAAACGCATAATACAGCATAATACAATCACATAAGCAGGGTAAGCATATAAAGTGCTACATCAGCGTAAATAAGTGTACACATACGAGTTGTACAGATTATGACTAGAAGCATGAAGCGAAACAATCCCGTGCATTGAAATATATCATAACAAAACAAGTTCTTCGAATGGTTGGTGCATACTGTGCAAAAGATAATGACGCAACGCAAGCCGAAGAAAACAAGGGGTATAGAAAAAACACCCTTTCCTGTACTTTTTTTTTATTGCCCTGCGTTGTGTCACTCCCTTTTGCACATACACACACACACATACTTTTGCATATATGTACACAGAAAGTGCACCTAACAGTCATAGCCTTTGGCTCATGTAGACGAACCCATGGAGCATAAGTAGATCAATGTCATAATATGCTGCAGTGCTACAGCATATTATTTTGTAAAAGCAGTGAGACAAATCTACCATTTGGCTCAGCTATCCCTGATCATGTTTTCCTCCAGGTAAATGTGTTGTAGGCAAGCTCACGTGATGTTAACAGGACACAGCATGCTTTAATTTTCAAGTAATAAAGGGAGAAGAACGCAACAAAGAGTGGTCTAGACTCAGTTGCAGAGGTGACCTTTGAAATTTGTGGAAACATTGTGGTTGTGACTGGCGCATAACAGGAATGATCACAGGTCATTAGTCAAGTTCGAAGTTGTGCGAAATACTCAGGGTAACATGAAATATACACGAAGATAAGCATCTTATCAAAGAAATAAGTAGAGTAAAGTGCAAAGTTGAACGCAGCTTCCCCATTATTTTTCTACCAGGTATCATGTTGGATCCATCACAATGTCAGAAGATTTTCTGAGCAGTACTTAAATTGCAGATGGGGAACGCTGCACAGTTTCATCATAATGTGTCACTAACTAGAACTGCATCGCTTGTCATTCGTTGGTTCAGGAAGTGGAATGTCGGAGTTTGCAGAGTTTAGTTAAACAAGAAACACAGTTGCTCTACACAAACAGTACGTTGTGAATAGTTTCAGTGAGTATGGATGCATGCTTCTATTTCAAACTAACATGCATGTCAACAGAGTCGCAGCTTCTGCACAAACCCCTCTGGAATCCTCACAGAGCTGAGCACTTCATCAATGTAT
Organism: Rhipicephalus sanguineus; assembly: GCF_013339695.2. Taxonomy (NCBI): domain Eukaryota; kingdom Metazoa; phylum Arthropoda; class Arachnida; order Ixodida; family Ixodidae; genus Rhipicephalus; species Rhipicephalus sanguineus. Next base: position 47,439,198 of record NC_051182.1, read on the forward strand.
CTTTTATGCCTGTGAATAGCTGACACCATCAGTTCTTTGCAGTGGCACAACAGTCATGACCAGAGGTTTATAACTGAAAAGTGACAGAGCCCCTGGGTGCTGAAAATCTTTTGGACTTGGTGAGCACCTGAATTCATGCATGCTTCAACCTTCGTGGCCCGTCGCAGTGGTCTAGTGGTTACGGTGCTCAACTGCTGGCCCGAACGTAGTGGGATTGAATCCCGGCTGCATATCAATGGATGCAATATGCTTGAGGCCCATCTGCCTAGATTTAGGTGCACGTTAAAAAAACGCCAGCTGCTCAAAATATCTGAAGTGCTCCACTACTGCATGCCTCATATTCGTATCATGGTTTTTGGACATAAAACCTCCACATTTTTATTAATCAACCTATTTTTGCAACGTTCATTGTGAATTAATCACGCTGTTACTGTTTGTAAAGACTGCTTCAGTGTAAAACGAGTCGTCAGTATTATATAAATTTTGGCATTTTTTGGGAGGCTGGATGTTTGATTGCCTTCCAAACCATGTCAAGCAAAGAGAAAGAAAGCAGAACGAGCAGGGTTTTCCAGTGCATTTTGGGAAGTGTTGGCATTTCCCAATACTAAAGCAATCCAGAACCTCTGGTTGTAATACTCATGCTGATAGGGGCACACAAGGCTTCAAAAAAAAAGTTAGTCGGTTAAACTTGTATAATACAAAAGTAACGCAGCAGGAGCAAAAGTAGTCAATGCATTACATACAACCACAGCAGAATTATAAATACACATATATAAATATATACCTACATAAAATATACATATATACATAAAAATACGTACATATACACATAAAAAAAGAAATAGTGCAACACAGCTAAAAAATGGATAGGAAATGGGTGCAGAAGGCTGCACTAGAAATCCAATTTACATAATCATGTTCTAGAAAGGCACAGGATAAATTTAGCCTGCTACTTTACGTTATTGCTGGCAGAAGCACTGTGCCTTGACTTTGTTTCTTGTGTGTTTTTGTTTACAAATGTAATGTGCCAATGTAGCCTTGTGCGGCAGAATATTAAGAAATTTCTCAGTGCAGCCAACTGAACAGAAAATAGCTTGCCGGATTGGCATCCTTTCCACCAGATTTTTGCACACATTGGAAAAATGTGCACAATAGTTGATTTCATATCTGAAGGCCGAATCTAATTAAATTCAGACATAATTCAGAGGTTACTGCAATGGAACCGAGGAGTTTCTCGGATACACCACTTTCCTTGAGTAGTGCAAAGAATTGGTGTCGTCCATGGATAGAGCCTCCATCCACTTCAAGGAGTGTTCTCTCACATATGCACTCACTAGTCCTCAGTTCAAGAAAGCTGTTCACAAGAGTACCAGCGACATGGTACAAAACATTTTCATACACCATGTCGGTGGCATCTTGTGAAGATGCCTGCACATCAGATGAATCAGAGGCCTGCTGCGTGCTGTGGCTTGTGGTTGGTGTGCTGCTATAGTTGACAACAATGCAGATGCACTCTCCAAGTTGTTGAGGAAAGCAATTGTTGTCACCTCACAGTTTCCTTGAGAAAGCTTGAAGGGCTTGCCAATCCAAATATGTTTTAGAGCCGCCACGAATTGGTACACATTTGGTGTCTCATTGCAGCCATGTTTTTGACAAATGATTCCAAAAAATTTTCTAGGGGATCTTGCTGCAATCAACGTGTGAAAAGATGAGTGAAATCAAAGTCCTCTTTTAAACCAGTCCACAGCAACAACAAGGCTTTGATTCTAATCTGCCAACCTTTAACAGTGCGCGGCTGCTTGTCCCGAGGACTACCAAAGTGCCATTGGGCAATCCAACTGATGCATGACTCAAGGGAAGCACGGTGTTCCGACCAATCAATCATTGCATACCGCAACTTATCATCCTGATTTTTTGGGGTCGAACTGTTCTGGCTGTCAAAAATCTTATCCATTCTTTCTGTGAACAGAGCTGTAAATTTAGCATCAAGAGGAAGCTCTTGAATGGCAATGAGAGTGGGGAGTGCCACAGAGACAGATTCACTGAATACTTGTGTGGCATACTTCACTCTTATGTCAGCCACGGCCGCTGGATGAAAAAGCGCACTTTTTATCCAGCGGCCGTGTGTCAGCAAACGGCATCTTGTAGATATGTTGCTCTTTGAGCTTCCTTAGCAATCTTTCTTTTTTAGATGTTCAGTTGGTGTGTTAGAGGCGTGATTTGCGAGTATTTTTGTAAAAGGTTTCAATGTACGCCCAGTCAACAACCTCGGAGCCAATCGTGAGCTTGTGTTTTCTCAAATTATTCCGCGTGCATTTTATCAGGTGTGGGATGTCAAACATGAAGTATAGTTTGCAGTTGTTGACAGTAAAACATGGTTCATGAAGAGAATGGATCAGCACTCTTGACAGGCTGACATTGTTTGACCCTTGATCATGGATGACCACTTTTACCAAAAGACCTTTTTTTTTCAAGCTGCATAATTACACACAATAGCAGCTTGTGCATTGCAAGAGCTGACGTTGCATTGCGGGACACTGCAAAGGCTACTGGCTGCATCCAAATTCTCGATATGCCAGACACAGCCATTAGAATGGCTGCATTTGCCACACGAGAAGTCCTTGTGTTTCCATCATATGTGTAGCCAATAACTATATCTTTTGATTGATCGTACATCAAATGTCTTTTCAAGGCTATTTAATCGAATAAAAGACAGCATGCTTTGTCTTGCAGAGGCCAAGCTTTAATGATTGATTCTATTGCATCCATGGCACCTGGAATGACACCAGGTGTCATTGGGATGTCTGCCAGCCAGCACCTGAGTGTCCGCACATGTGGCAAGTGAAGCATTTCTCTGAGGAAGCGTGAATTGAGAGTGAATTGTTTCATCCATTTGGACCAATGTTTTTTTTTGGGGGGAATGTACCAAGCCTGATTCGTGCTTTAAGCAGTTCAAAAAAGGTCCTTTGACAAATCCGGTTCAAGCTTGTTTAAAACCTCCTGCTGCGTTACTCGCCTCGCCTCGTCCCTTTTTTTCATCTGACCGACTGCCTTGCGGTACCTTTCACTTCGTGAGAGAAGTGTTAGCAGCTTCTTTTTGGTGCGAAGGGTGTGCACAGAGCTGCGTTTTCTTCGCCCACTTTCTTGGCGTTTCTTGCATCTGATCCGCGCTGCTGCCCTCCTTGGAAAATTGGAGGCCGCTCGGACTAGGCTCAGCTGAAAAAAAAAGACATGGAAGAATGCGAAGGTATAGGCTTTCATCAGTCTTGTAGAGAAAAAAAATCACGATTAAGCTATCAGGGCGCAATCACAGGGCTACTAATATACGGACCACTATGTGCTGCCATGCCATTTTTCATTGGAAGCAATGTGTATTCTGCGACTGAGACAGGAATCATAAATGATTTATACATTCCAAGCATTTTATCTTCAAAGAATCATCCATGATTAAGGAAATATCACAAAGCATTGCAAAAATGAACATTTCATGAAATGCTGAACAGAGGCAATGACATTTACAAAGTGGAGGATTTTGAATTATTCATCTCATAAATAGCTATCTGGGCTGCATAAGCCACATTTACATGAATGCACACCTTGACTGTGCATCATATTCCGCTGGCCTATCTCGCAGAGCTACGCCCATCACAACAAATCGGACAGCACAATTTTCAGTGTGAACTATGTAGGTCCAACTGCACCCACCTTATATTTGAAATATAAATAATTGCGTGAACTAAATCACGGGTTGCAGGCCCTGAACTATATGTATGGTTTTGTCAACATTATAGGTTGTGACAATATTACACAGGCTTAGGTGTCCATATCTACTAGGAAAACATCAAGACTACTGGTCCCATACTTCCTTATGCAGATGCAGGATGTGTACTTTGCAATAATTCTCTCTCTCACTTTTTGCACTTACCATCACTTGGTGAAACCTGTGACGGTGGTGTGGGCCTTCTTGTGGTTGTGTTGGCGAAGCGGCTGTTGAAAAAGAAATAAATATGCTATAAAAGGCTGGCAAGCAGGTATTTTAATACCCTCACTTTGCATTGCACGTGTGAATACTGAGCAACAGACTTATGGAGCAATTTTCACATGTGCCTGAGGAAAACTACTCAGTGTTTTCATCTCTATGGAATGAGCTCAACAAAGAAAGCACTGAGTCTATGCATTGATGTAGAAAAAGAAAAGATATCTGTACCACGCAACAAAGTTTTCTTGCAGGGAGGTTGGTTTGTTGTGAACTCATACCGAGCTCCACAAACACTAGAGGAGTAAGGACGGAAACAGGACAGAGTACGAACTATTTATACTGTGAGATGCCAAAAGCCATTTTCGCTGCTCTATCTCCCTGTTTCTTCATTTTGCGTTTGTGCAGCATGCTATCAGTTCATCCATACCATGTAAACAGTGCACTCAGACATTTTTACTGGAAAGCATGCAAAATGCTTCTCTATGAGTGCAAGCAAACAACATTTTTTCCCCTAGTGTACATTTCCTGCATTTAAGGTTTACGTACAGCAATTGTTCTCATAGCACTGGTAATTGAAAAACAGCTGTGGCATTTCTACCTACTGTTCTAATTTCAGAGAACAATCTGCTAGAGTGTGCAGGTGTAGAATACAAATAAGTACCGCTCTTTGTTTTTATTTTTTGCAAGCTATTCGTGCAGTATTACAGTGGCACCACCAACCAAATATTCTGTACCCTTTCATTCCAAGCAGAAAGGTGAAACAGATCCTTGTTCGGTACACCTACCTTCCACACTAGGGGGGCAGTCTCAGCAGCAGGGACGGCAACTGGCTTGCAGTAAACCGGTTGTCTGCAATTAAAGTACTCGAACTTAGTCGCCCTACGGTGAAAAAACAGCTGGTAGAGTAAATACACTTGCAAGCTTTTAAAGGCATGGCACTAAGCTTAATAAATGTGCTTGCTTTTAATCTCCACTAAATTATAATTACTGATAATTACATATATCCCGACAATATTCTCTGAATTAAAACTTGATATATGAAACACAACTCGATCGAGTTCTTGTTTTTCCACTGCTTTTGCGAGTCGAAACGATATTGAAAGCTTATAAGGAATTATGGTGTGTAAACGCTAAGCGCAAACAGCGCATTGAAAAAAAAAATACAGAAAAGTGAAAGGGTGGCGGTGGGGATGGGTCCAGATTAGAGAGGGAAAAAAAAAGTGGCCCCGCGCGATAAGCGTGGCCTGTTTCATGAACATCCAAAACCGAGCTTGGCCATGCCTTCGCCCGTTGGAAGCATCACGAGGGAGTAATGAAGAGATAAGCGAAACTGTTTCCGGTAGCTTCCCGAGAGCGAAAAGGGGCAGGTGGGTATCACGCTTGGTTCAAGGTCCCCCGTCGAGCAGCGCGGCGAGGTACGCCGAAGGGAAGGAATGCGGACAATTTACGGCGACAAAAATCCGAGCAGGCGGTCGGTGTGTAAACAGACACACAGATGAGGAACGCGGTGGTTTTCACTTGTGCAACACCGCAGCACACATTCGAATCTGAGGGCAGTGTCCCGAGTTCGCTACTGGGGCCTCCGCAATAACTTTGCGAGCGATATACTTTCGTCAGCTGCGAGCACCACCCATAAACTACACGGACATGATGTATACGCACGCATTAAAGCGCTTAAAAAAACAGCTGCAGCGAGCACAACTATTCCATTCCGTTAATGTTACTAGCACGCATAAGTTAAAGTAACACGTAACAAAACACCCTGAAGACACGGTTGCATGACACGGTAATCCAAATTGGTTAGATTTCATGAGATAGTAGAGGTAACGTCAGGCAGTGAGGCACGCACATATATACTAACGTGAGCAACCATAACTAGCGAACAGCCCCGCTTTTGAGAGGTGACGCGCGTCGAGCCACAAACTGCAGCCCGCCCACTAATTTTAAATTATTATCGTAACCATTTCTCAAACAGATAGCTGCAGCAACGAATGGCAGCAAGAAAATTCGCTGTTCATTCAGCAGTTTCAAATGATAACGGTCAACGACAGTCAAAAAAAACTTTGCGAGCATCTTGGGAAATATATAATAGTGAAAGTATAAATACCTGTGGTCAGCAGGGATTCTGAAGAAGTGTTCGCCTTCATTCCCCGAGGAATCGCACCACTTCACGCCGCAATAAAGGTAAGACATCGCTGCTCCTCGCTGCGGTCGTAAAGTTTGCGTTTCTACGCGCTCTCGTGCTTGCGCATCGTCTGCTTGTGCGCTGCGCAGGCGTTATGGCGGCGGTACCTAGCGGAGCCACGCACAGTCATGTTTACAAAACTTCTTTAAAACTTTGCCTTGTAATACTCGTGGCTGGTTATAGTTTAATGCAGAAGCACGTTTTTATTTACTACTGTGTACTACCGTGGCCGCGTTATTTTATTTTAATTAGGCTTACTGAGGCCTTCACTCCCCGCCCGTACCATGTTCGCTGCAATCGTTTTGACGGTAGCGACGCCCCATGGCTCGGACACCAAACTGCCATCATGCCTCGGGCCTGGTGCTATAAAAAGAACACCTATATCATTGACCTCACATACCTTACACAACGTCACAGAATTGACAGAATATAAAAATGGCACACTAGATGTTTTTCGAGTGAAACTCATTACCTTGGTTTTTGAAATATTTAGGGAGAGGTTATTGCTCCTGCACCATTCCGAAAAAGAACACAAATCAGATTGCTGCAAGCGACAATCGATAACTGAATGAATTTCCTTAAATATCTGTAAGTCATCGGCATACAAAAGGAAAGAAGAATTACGAATGACAGAAGAATTATCATTAACATAAATTAAAAAGAGGAGTGGGCCCAGTACCGACCCTTGAGGAACCCCACTAGTAGCTCTATACAAAGAGGACGTTTGGCCATTAACGGCAACGTAACATAATCTATCAAGAAGATAGCTATGGAGGAGATTCACAATTGAAGGATCAACATCAAAGTGTGCAAGTTTATCCACAAGCAGCGAATGGCTGACAACATCAAAAGTTTCACTAAGGTCACAGTAAATAAAGTCAACCTGGCCTCTCTGCGAAATAGACGCGGAGACTTGCATCACGAAACTGGCAAGATTAGTGACAGTTGAGCGGCCAGCGAGAAACCCATGCTGATTCACAATCAATGAATTTTTTACATCAAAAGACAATATTTTGTGAAGAGCAAGCTCAAAGATTTTGGATGCGGCACAAAGAAGGGAAATAGGGCGGTAGTTCGAGACGTCACTTTTACAGCCAGACTTAAATACTGGGAAAACACGAGCAGTTTTCCACATGCTAGGAAACGTTGAAGCATGCAGACACTTATTAAATATGGTAGTCAATACTGGTACAAGTATACTGCCATAGGCATCCCCTCTGCCACTGTATGGAAGAGGGGATGCCATCTGGGCCAGCTGAAAAGGATGGTTTCATGCGCTTAATGCATTCTGAAATGGAATCTTGATCTAGCGACACAGCATAAGCTGTGCTAACTGCCTTAACCTGTCGACCGTTACTAGCTACAGAGGCTGGAGACCTACAGACAGATGAAAAATGCATGGCAAAACAGCCAGCAACGGCTTGAACTTCTACTCCATTTGGGTCCAGTATCCTGAAGGACTCGCCACTTTTGCTCGACCGTTTGCGGACATACTTCCAAAACTCAGCCGGCCTGTCAGACGCGCTTTTTTCTAAAAAAACGCCAGGCCTGCGCTGAAAGCGCAGCACAGTCACAGCGAAAGCTGGAAGAGCGGCATTTCTAGAGCCCGTTGTAAACTCTCTTGGGGCTGCGCATACCAGTACACTAGCAAGGTACCCACTACGCTATAAATCACAATATTTGTGAAGCTGGGAAGCACCTACAACGCCATTATTCATATTGTGCGCAGAAGCGAGGTTCCAGCTACACATATGCAAGGCATTATGTGCACTTTGTTTACGTGACGACTTTTGACGATGAAGAATTGTGGCTCAGCCCTAGTAATGGGTTTGAAGCTTTAAACAGCTCACCAGTTACGTAATTCGCATTATGTGACGCCCGGTCGCTATTTCACTCTCCCATCATGCAATATAACATACGTTGACGTGAGAAAGAGAGACAGAGAGAGGAGGGAAGACCTTTATTGAGACCCTGAGGAAATTGATGATGGGCTTATGGGCTTCCTTAGCAACCAATGTAGGAACCCACTACACTATACCTCATCATAATTTCTGTGACATAGGGAAACAGCCACTATGCCATTTTTCGTCATTCAACGGAAAGCCGTGGTACCCGCTAAAAACATATAAGGCATTATGCGCACTTTGTGTTGTGCCTGATGACGATGAAGAATTATTGCAGAGCCCCTTGTAATGGGTTGGAAGCATCAACAGCCCACTCGTTGCGCAATTCGCATTGTGTGACGCGTGGTTACAGAATTCGCGTTGTGTGGTGCGTGGTTGTTATTTCACTCTTTTACCACACTAAATTACAAATGTTAATGTGGTTCTTTCTGTACATAAAGCCTTTATAGCGTCTTCTTGCAACGCAGTTCCAAGCACCGGCATGGCTCTGAGGTACAACACTGGGCTCCCACGCAGAGGGCCCAGGTTCGAACCCCGTTCCATCCTGGAAATTTTTTCTATTTCGTTTTTCTTATTTCTAGCGATAGTGGTTACGGACACCGGCGGCGGTGGCGGCAGACAACTACGGCACCAAAAACGGCCGGTGAAATGATCTCATAACAGCTTTCGCTGTAAAATGAAATATATAGACTGTGATCCCGTTTATAAAGGCGTTTACAAAGAGTACGAAAACGACAGAATTCTTCCTTCAAATGAGTTGATGCAGAGCGTTTATAATTAATGTGTGCACGATCTTTATGTTTCAGTGCACCTATAAGTTCTGATGAGAACCAGGAGGGATATTTACAATGAGAGGTGTGTACTGGGGAATGAACTTGCGCATGCTGGTCAAGATGAGCTCCGTAAACTGATCGACTTGATCATCAACATTGGGTTTGTCAGTTATCAGACCAATCTGTGGTGGACAAGTCATGGTACAAACCAACGTAGTCACGTCGCTTGAAGGCAAATCTGGGCGTTTTGTCGATTTTTCTGGGAAAGCTTGGTTTTTCTGGTGAAATACAGAGTGTTAGTTTGAGTGGTGGGTGAAATTTGTCAGGACGAACACGAGAGATGTGAGAGAGTGATACTTCGATAGGTTGATTATTAGAAATACACAGATCTAAGACGTTACCACAGGAATTGGCAATACTATTGTGCTGCTGTAGGGAATTAAAAGCGAGAAAATCTAACAATACGCTGCATTTGTTCTTTAGGAAATGATGATAATGAGAAAATTTAAGTGTGGTCCAGTCAATTCCAGGTGTGTTAAAATCGCCAAGTACAAGAATTTCGTGCTTCTTATGTGAAATTACCACATTTTCAATAGAAGAGACGATCTGATTAAAATGAATTGGTGAAACGCTAGGCGATACATAGAAACATCCAATCAAGAATTTTTCACAGTGCTCAAGACTAATTTTGATCCAAATTGATTCAGAAAGTGTTTCTATGCGCTTGCGTCTAACAGATCTTAAAGAACTGTCTATAGCCATCAATACACCACCACGTTTTTGTTTAGTTGCACGGAAGTCCCGATCACTGCGGAAGGTGATGTAGTTCGACGGAAGATAGTCACAGGAAGGAATTTCACTGCACAGCCACGTTTCCGAAATCGCAATAAGGTCAAAAGAAGACGAAACAACATTAGCATAGAATTCGCGCGTCTTAGTGCGAAGACCACGAGCGTTCTGATAAAATATATCCAAATTACACAGCACCGTTGCTTACGGGTACGCACTCTGAGGGATGGAGCATGTCTTCGTGGAGAATCCCACGGAATGGTTTGAAAATATTACCGCACGGCCACATTGACGGGTCATTCAGACGTTTTGATGTATCTTCGTCCACTGTAACTCAGAACGAGGAGTAAGAAGGATATTTTGTTTTGAGCCGCCGGCAGGAAATGGCAGAAAGGTCAACAGACTCAATGTGTTTCTTGAGGTCAGCAGATGTAGTGTCAGGGCTCAACTTGGACACAAATATAGCCCACTGCCGCTGCGGTCGTTGAGGATTTGAGCCACTAACAAAGTGGACGAGTCCATGGCTCCAGTAGATACATTTGTTTTTCTTTTGGTTTCCTTTCTTGCACTCACTGTGACATTGGCCGAAGGGGTTTCCGTACGATCCACAACGCGGAGCTTCAAATCACGCTGAAAACCTGTTGGTGGGGTAAAAGGTGGGAGCTTTTCGGTGCAGGGTTGTCGGAGGTCGCAGGGTCGTCGGAGTTCACGGAAGACTTTGCCGTTGGAGACTTTGGAGACTTTGCAGCCGTTGGAGACTGCAGGACGTTCCCCTAGCTTGGGGGTGACGCAGCGTGTCAGCTCATCGCGCAGAAAGCGAACCTCACCACGAAGGGAGGCGACGATATGGACCTGCTGCTCAGCCACTCGGGAATGTTCCTTTCGCAGGCGCTCATTATCCTCCCGCAGCTGTGAGACCTCGTCACTCAGGAAAGAAATCCCTTCCAGCGCGTCGAGGAGCAGGCGGCGAAGGCCGGCTACCTCCTCGCCAAGGGCACACGAAGGGCGAGAGGTGGACCGGTTGCGCAACCACGTGGCGGCAGGGAACACGCCGCCATCGCGCATACCTCCGTCTCGTCGTTAGGGCTGTCCCCATGCTGGGCGGAATCGCACGAATTGCACGAAAATGTACGCGATCCGGACTTCAAGAGCTGCAGTTGGTCATCCGGCCAAGTCACACACTTCGCGTGCACACGTTTTTCGCAGATTTCGCAGCGGAAAAACTGCTGCTTACCGAAAAAAGGGCACGAGCAGAGTACACACGCATCCCGGCTGGGCGCCATGCTTATAATAGTAATAATAATAATAATAATAATAATAATAATAATAATAATAATAATAATAATAATAATAATAATAATAATAATTGTGTACATCAATTTCTGAGGCGCGTCACGCACAGCGTATTTTTTGAAACGGCCTGTGGCTCAGTGTGCATATTCGTGCAGGCTTCCTGAGTGGACAACAAGGTCATTTAACTTCATTGTGCTGCGTGTTGCTGTAGAGGATCACACCATGTTCGACGATCGTTCGACGTGCCGTCTTCCAGGACGAACGCCAGGAGCATTTTTTTTATTCTCCCGAAACAAATACAACCAAAAAGCGAACTGTTCATGCATTTGGGGCGTAATAGTTTATTCTTTTTATGCAAGGATTTTAAGCTGAGTGATTAAAGAATAATTAGCTATTTAGTTTCACGCTAAATAACATTAATTACTGAAATACAGACAAAACAACACATTCCTTCATTTTCTTTCTTGGAGTGTAATACTGAGTGCCTCGGAATCGTGGCGCATTTGCAGACAATGCGTCACCATTCGTCACTGAACGGGATAAAACTTTTATTTTACGATCACGCGAGTAGATGCAAGGCCATGGGTGTGCACGCTTTCTCATGAGGGGTAGGGGGTGCAAAGTTTCATCGCAAACGCCCCCCCCCCACACCTTCTCTGTCAATCGACTCGCAAACACAAAGCGCTTCAAAATGGATGGAAAAAAAAATAAAGTGAACAGATGAGGTGCTTCTCACGACCATCTGCACTAGATCTTTAGCTCTCCGGGAGTGAAGGCAGGAAGTGAAGAATTCTTGGATTTCAACATGAGGGGGCCTTCCACCGCTATTATCCACAAAAATGTATGTAGCCATAACCATGCTCCTTAAGCAATGACGGGACAAGTCCGATGCAGTAAAAGTTTAGGGTAGACTTCGTGCCCCCCCCCCTATTTAGTTGATTGGAAGGGGGGGGAGGGGTGTTGCTTGTGCGCACGCCTATCGTATCGGCATTTCAGAAACGGCGTATGTGTTCCTGCCAACTGTCTCATGCTAGAACTCGTCGAAACTTTCGGCAGCCCAATTTACGGAGCAAAAATTTCGCCGAAGGCTTTTCTTTTATATTTTTGGAGCCCGGCATGCAGAGGCAGGCGAAACTTTCTTGGGCGAAAGGGAGAGCCCAGCACAGCGCACTCCCCCCCACCCGCTGGTGCCGCCCCTGGCTGGTACTTTCATCAACGTTCCTATCTCTCAGGATTTTCTGTACACGTACATTCAGAACATACTGCTTCTCTGCTTTTGCATTACAGTATTAATACAATGGTTTTGAACATTTCTAAGATAATTGATACAAATGTCTCATTTCCAATAACCTTTTGTATGTGCGATGCACAGGAAAATAATCTGACAGTCCTAGCTACCAGTAATGAAATCGCAGAGGAAAGCCTCCACTGTCGCGTTTGGTTAATTGAAATTTCCATTTGACTCCCCGTAACTTACACTTTTCAATCAAAATAAATTCGCTAAATTCAATGTAGTCTAGCTCAATTCATGCTGTGATCACTTTAATGTACGTTGATTACCTTCATGCTCAATTTCATTGCTTCTTCTAGTAATTTGACGTCATGACGTGGGCATTAGCGAAGCCCTTCGTGTTCACGAGATTTTCCGACCGATGAGTCGTAAAACGCTGTCGCCTTATTAGCAGAAACACCTGTTTCGAGAAAGATTGGCAGATCCTACACGTTGTGGGAATCGGTTTCATGCGAAGCAGTCAGCGTGTACTTCTACGATGTATTTTATGCCTTTGAGCCAACTGTTACGAAGTGCATCGACGTGTTCTTGTAAGTTTAGTAGCCGTGTGCACATCGTGGGCTTACCAGGCACGTCGACAAACCTGGCGTTTAAAAGGTAACTTATGGTGCGACGTAACGTCAGCCCTCACGTTAGATTACATGTATGAGTATTATTAAAAGTAAATGCAATTTATGGTGCAATCATATGAATAACATGCGTAACTTTCGTTAATGTATTCCTTCGGAGTGGAGCAATGCTTCTATATAGCCTGCTGAATCATAGAGATATCAATGTAACGTTCATTAGACCGCTATAAAAGTGGAGTCAACACTGGAACCACCGACGCTAATTTGATATTACGCCTCTATAGTAGGAGTACATATGTAGTGTTTATTGCTTTCTTGTAAAATTAGATGGCCAGCACCACAGCAACAATTGACGTTGAACCGACATGACGCCCGAATAGGCTGTTTTTCCAAACCAGTTTATAGACCTGGCGTGGCTCATGTGGTAAAATACAGGATTGCCACGCAGAATGCTTAGGATCGATTCCTGCTGGGATTCTAAGTTTTATCCATTCCATTTTTCGGGTCAACGCTGCCGATGTCGGTTTTTCCTAATGCTCACGCATTTAAATTACCAATGTCTGTTCTTGCCGTTCTTGGGCAGATACAAACTGTCAATCACCTGCGGCGCATACCCAACACCGTGGCCCGTGGTAAACAGGTATGTACCACACTTGTCTCGCGGAAAGAGTTTGACAACGAAAGCGCCAGGCTTTTCATGTTATTCATGTCATAAATCGATAATCATATTCTTCAAATCCTCTTTGCCTCCCATGCCAATTTTGGCCTACACCAACTCAAGGAGGCAATCATGAGTGCAACCTGACGTAGGCGGCTAGATAGATAGATAGATCCATAGAAACGCTCAAAGTGCCAAAGGTTAGCTAAGGAATGCTTCGCATGTAAAATTCATTTCATCAAAGGGCGCTACAAACATTTAGAAACAGTGTTTGAGGATGGCCACTGCACACTGCCAATGGAGCCGAAGCCTAAACGCAATGGCTCGCACGTCCAATTGGTCGCCCACCCACTCGGCTACGCCAATCCTCTGCCCGTTGTCGAAGTATTTGAGTTGGAAACGCCCCAAAGAAGTCAAGCGATTTATTCGCTCTATACTATTTCAGTCACAACGCATAACTTCTATTTAAAAAAAAGGCAAAATTAACGCTTAAAACGACCTTCTGCTTTAAAGGTCTACTTGAAATCCGCCCTGGTCCTCAGGGATTCAATGCGCGCTCATCCACCTTTTGTGAGGGCTCTATCAGATAACTTGAAGTGAGAATTTTACTAACGTGTGTAAAGACAGTTCTAAAATCACCATGCTTACAGCGAGAAGACGCTTCGTAAGTGTGAATATGCGCAAAAAAATGAAAAGAAAAAATTGGCCGCGTATCTGCGTGCTTCGCTGCAAATGTCGTGTAAAGACGATAGAAGAGGCGCTGTGTGAGATATGGACGCCATCTGGCAATACGTCGGGAAACATGAGTGCTGTGTTGCGTGCTGGTAGTCCCGGCGCAGCAGCAGGCGAAGACCGGCGGTGACCAACGCGACCGGCGGGGACGCCAGCCAGCCCGAAACGCGGTTTGGCGCGAAGCGCTGAAGCAGAGAAACGTCCGCACTCAACGAGTACTCTCCACACACTCTTTTATTTACACGTCGCCTGGGTAAAACAGGAACGCCAGAGCGGCGCCCACAACCGGCAGCCTGAAGGCCGCCCACAACGCTGCTTTTTCATTTTTTAAATATTTTTTTTCACCTTCTTGGCCTTCTCAAAACTAAAGTTTTTCAACACCAACCGATGGCATTCGTACAGTGCAATACAGAACCGAAACCGAAACACAACAATGAGCTCGTGCGAAGGGCACGGAGGAAGGCAAATTTCAGCGCAGTCGCATTTTCAGCTTTGTTGAAACAGCGCTCACTAGACGACGACGAAGTAAAAGAAGGCACAGGCAGCGCCTGTCCTGTGCCTTCTTTTACTTCGTCGTCGTCTAGTGAGCGCTGTTTCAACAAAGATGAACGCATACCAACTCGCTCAAGCTTCCATTCTTGTGCATTTTCAGCGCAGCTTAAGAAACTAGGGTCCTAAAAATTACGTATGTATGCATTTTCTATTAAAGGAACACGCCACCTAATACTTACCTAGTGATGTTGCACCTCAGATATGCATGATATTTAATTTTTGATCGACAACGTTCACAAGTATGAACAGCCGTACCAGTACAAGACGGCTGGCCCTCGGGCAAGTGTTTCAACTTTGGCCGAGTGGCTGAATCGAGGGATGTGCCGACAAAGAGGAAGACGAAGACAGTGTGATCCTGTTGACGTCCCTGCGTGTTCCACGTCAGGGACGTCCACCTCAACAAGCCATGGCGCCTTCAACGTCGTGGACGCCTTCGAAGGCCCAAGCCTTCGATGTTGTTGTCCCTGCGGGGACTAGTCCGGAGACCGTCGTCGACGCGACGGCCTCAATAGTTGGCCTCTCCGAGGTACACTGTGTTCAGCATATGGGAGGCATGAACTTCCAAGTCACCGTCAAGAGCATGGCTTCCATGACTCTGATCGTCGACGCTGGCTACCTGACCATCGGTGGCGAGCGTATTCCCGTCGTTCCTGTTGGCCCGCAGGTAACTAACGTCGCCTGCCTATTCCTGCCAGTCCTTCGTCCCCAACGAAGTCCTCGTCCAGGCTGTGTCCCCATACGGCAAGGTGCTATCTGTAAACGCAGGCTTCATGAGCGCACGACGCGGAGTCCTTACAGGCACACGTTTTGTTCGGATGGAAATGAGCACCACGAATCCTGTCCCCAACTACCTTAGAGTTTCTGGTCATCGAGTCACTTTTGACTACCGCGGCCTACAACGTGTTTGTCGTCGGTGTGGCTCCAGTGGTCATTATCGTGCACAGTGCACAGCACCGTTCTGTGGTCGCTGTGGTGTCCATGGGCACGAAAGCGAAGGTTGCGACCACCCGTGCCGACGTTGTGGAGATGGTCACCCACTACCGTCTGCCCAGTGCGGCGTTCGTATTCGGATGCTGCTGCGGCGACCTTCCCTCCTCTACCGACTGTGTCGCCTGCGGTAACAGCTGAACGAGAAACTGGAGCTGCGGACGAAATAATCAGGAATTCACCTAACGAAGCTATGGTAAACGGAGAAGTGTGTAGCTTGGCCAATCCCAACGCGCCATGTTTGCCAGCCTCACTGACAGCAAAAGGTGACACCGCGGTTGACGTGGCGCCCATTTCAGACAAACACAACGAGCCATGTCTGCCGGCGTCTCAAGCCGAGAAGCAAAAGCATGCAGGGACCGACGCGCCGGCCCCATCCCCAATTTCAGCGGCTGAGTGCACAGTAGTCTCAGACGTTCCGAAGTGTACGGACGCTGGCGTTCCGTCAGGTGCAGCATTAAAGCCGAATGAGCCAACCACGTCGGTTCCTTCAGAAAGTCAGGCTCGCGACTTCCTTGAACAAGTTGCAAGGCGCCATGGGAGCTCTTTACTGACGCGCCTCGACAAGCAGCCAACGGTCAAGGTCGTTGGTGGAGACAACGTTGACCCTGCAGCCCTACCGCTACCTGAATCATCGGAAAGCAGCTTCAGCCTCGGAGTGGACAGTAGCATTGAGCTCTCCCCTAGCCTAGACGGATGTGATGTGGAGATGCTTGGCCCGCGAGAAGTCAAGCGTGCGCACACGACTGGCACCAGCTCGGACGGCACCCAGGATAGCCACTCCGAGTCCCAGCAGCCAAACCTCGACCCTCTTCTAGAGGGCCGAAGTGTGTTGTGTAGCATGTGCACTGCATGTCCCCCGGACCCCGGGGTGCCGAATTGAACAACACGACCAGGTCAGTAAGGTCACTCTTAACATTTCAATATGGCCGACACCCTGAAAATTATTTCTTTAAATGTGCAAGGGTTCCGTAATCCTGTGAAACAAGCTGAAGTTATCAGTATAGCTCGCGCAGAGCATTGTGATGTTCTGTGTTTACAAGAAACAAATTTTTTTACCATTGGCCACGTTCATGCATTCAAACGCACATTTAACTTGGACTGTTACTTTTCTTTCGCGACATCTCGCTTTAGTGGAGTTCGAATCATTATTTTTAACCGAGCTCTCTTGCGAGATCATCACGTTTTCTATGACGGGATAGGTCGTGCTCTGGCTTTTGACTGCGTCCTATCGTCATTCAGGCTACGCATTTTGTGTGTCTATGGGCCAGCTCAAGCCGTTATGTCTAACGATTTTTTTCGTGACCTGGACGTGTATTTTCTTGACGGTCGGCATGTCATACTCGCCGGGGATTTTAACTGTGTATTAGACACGCGAGCTGACGTGCAGGGTCCGGGATGGGGTCGATCTGAGTGGAACGCACGCGAGCTGCGTCGCCTGGTCCAGCACTTCTGTTTGATCGATGCGTACAGACTAGTACACGGACCACAATATGCCTGGACTTGGCGGCGTGGTTCATCCTCTAGTAGATTGGATCGCTTCTACGTCCCACGTGCGCTAGCTTCTTGTGTGTCGCGATCTGATGTGATACAATTACCATCATCCCCTGTTTATATTTCTGACCATCGACCAGTAGTGCTCGAGGCTTGCTTTCCCTTTTCTTCTTCAGTGAGACCATGACGTCTTGACATCCGCGTTCTGCATGACACGCGTTCGCGCTCCAGTTTGTCTAGAGTCTTGAGCGCCTCCCTGTTCGGTTCCGGTCCCGAGTCGTGGGACGCGCTCAAGGTACAGTGGCGTCTACACTGCTCAGTCGAAGGGCGTGCTCTGAGACGCCGTATGTCGGAAAAACTAGCGGACACAGCCATAAAGCTACGCATTGCTCTTCGGGCGGATCGACTAACTCCATTGATGCGCTCATGGCAGCGAGAGTTACGGGGACGCTTCCAACGCCGTATTGCCACATCGTCGTTGTCGGCGGCTGCTTGGCGTTGCAGACGTAATCCATGTGCTCACCCCGAGGTTCTGCGCTTTGCGAGAAACTCGCTTCTCAGACAGTCGAGTCCGTTGGGAACTCAGGCCGCCAGAGCCCTTCCCGCTGCGTTGCCACCCGCGCGTGATCGAACAGTTTTTATAGCTCACTTTGAAAACATGGCTCGTACGACAATGTCAACGCATCATGGTACCGCCCGCCAAGACATTCACAATGTTTAGTGGGCTGCCTCAGGTTCCACCAGAGGTAGCTGCACAACTTTGTGCAAGTCCGTCAGCTGATGAGGTGAAAGAGGCATTGTCTTCCATGAAGCGCGGTTCGGCTCTTGGGCCGGACGGGTTGCCCGTTGAGTTTTATTTAACCTTTTGGGATGACATTGGTGCCACTTTCACTTCTGTTATTTGCCGTTGCTTCGAGAACTTTGATTTTCCTGATAGCTTCCACGATGGTCGAATTGTGTTAATACCTAAACATGACCCATCGTCTGTTCGCCCAGAGGAATGGAGACCAATTACGCTTCTCAACGTTGATTACAAAACTTTTGCAGCAGTTGTCACTCGCCGTTTGAGAAGCCTGACGCCTTCCTTAATAGGACATCATCAGGCGTGCTCGATTCTTGGAAGAGAAATTCATAGTCTCTCCTTTGTTACGCGTGATATAATTGCATACACGTTGGCGAGATCAGCACGTGGACTCTTGGTTTCACTTGATCAAGAAAAGGCATTCGATCGCCTTGAGCACAGCTACATATTTAGCGTAATGGTGGCGTTTGGCTTCCCGAAAGACTTCGTTGAGCTTCTCAGAAACGCTTACAGCAATATACACAGCACGCTGTTTCTTGATGGTTATGAAAGTGCCCCATTTCCTGTTACCCGCGGAGTTCGTCAAGGTTGTCCTCTATCCCCAGTACTTTTTGTACTCAGCCTCGAACCATTCCTGCGCTCCCTACTTAAAGATCCATATATTCGTGGCCTTCCACTACCTGGTAGTGATACCGTGAAGGTGACAGCTTTCGCTGATGACATCACGTTATATCTAAAGAACCAGGACAGCTTATCCCGTTGCCTACGGCTTTTTGCTGAGTATGGGTCTATTTCAGGTGCTGCATTAAATTTTTCGAAATGTCGATATTTGTTCATTGGTTCTCCAGATATCTGCCTAAGTCCCTTTTTCGGTCTTCAAAAAAGCGACTCTATTCGCATTCTGGGGCTTGATTATGGCTACTACGGCATATCAGCCTCCGTGTGGGTTTCAGTTCTCGAGAATGTGAAACGACAAGTCCGGGAAGCGCAAGAATACGAATTACCACTGTTGGAAAGAAGGTACTTAGCACAGACTGTACTTCGCGGCCGTGCATGGTACATTTATCATGTTGTACAGCCTCCATTGAGAATTACTCATTCGTTGCAATCCCTTCTTGGCTCGTTTTTCTGGTCAGGTGGACCTGAGCTGGTTTGCCGAGCTGCGCTTGGGCAACCACGTAACAGGGGTGGATTCGCGTTCCCGTCTGTGTCTGTTCGCTGCCGGCTGCTTGCTCTGCGATTCTTGCTTCGTTTGTTACACGGTGATCAGTGCCCCGCGCGTGATCTTGCCTGCTATTTCTTAGGAACTAAGATACGCTATTTGTTACCGGGAGCACGGCTTAACTCTGCGCCGCAAGCACTTAACATGCCTGCATTTTACTCCACGGCAGTGGCATTTTATCGCCACGCTCAGCAGGTTTGCCCAGATGTAAACATTTTAGAAAACCGTGTTGTAGACACAACGGCGGCGCTGCTGCTCCCTCTGGTTCCTCCAGCTCGTCTAACGCGTTCCAGCCGTGTCTCGTGGAGCGCGATCACGGCATCCTTTCTGCCTGGCCATCTCCGCGACTTCATGTGGCGGCTGGGATGGAGAGTACTCCCAACACGAGACAGACTGGAGAGGTGGGGCATGGTGCCATCTTCCACTTGTCCGAACTGTCCGCTACAAGAGTCTAACCAGCATGTGCTGCAGCAATGTGTAATTGCACGCGTATTTTGGAGAGCCGTTAACACTGGTTTCCGTGGCCTAGGAGTTAATCGTTTTGTCACATCTGGTCGTTGCTCGCGTAGTCGCTTTGCACGCCTTCTAATTGCTGCGGGGGCTTTTTGTTTGTGGCGTAACAGGTGCGAAGCTGTTGCAGCCGGTCACCGTCGTCGTTCTCTGTCTCCAATTTTGGAACGGTTGTACTCGGAACTGCTGTCCTTTTTGTCGGAGGAATTGTTCTTCCTTGGGGAAGAGGAATTTCTACGGCAGTGGTCGTGCCGCTTCCTGTCGGTAGTTAATGGACGTGTGCGGCTAGCTTTTTATCTGACCTGGTTCTTGTAGCCAGGTTATCACACAGTGAATATTATTGCGTAAAATCTGTTTGTATTTATTATTTCTGTGTATGCATATCCCCGTAGCCATGCAGGTTCTTGTATAAACACATTTCATGCTCAAACTGTAAATTATGTAAATTACATATATCATAAAATATGCTGTACATAATGCTGTACATATTTGCTGGCATGTTCAGCAAGTCATCTGTACTGTGTATATACATAGTCATGTACATTGTCTATATTGTGATAAGTTGTACATTGTCTATATTGTGATAAGTAGCATGCATTAGGGACACACTGTGAACTTCGACATTTCTGTTTAAACGTTTTATGTGTATTGTGTTTCGTCATTTGTGTATGTTAATGTTCTCGTTGTACGGACACTGTTTCTAAATGTTCGTAAAGTCCTACGACAAAATAAACTTTTTCTAAACAGACAGACCAAAATTTCTGCGTTTAAGTTCCCCAAGAAAGATTATCGTCTTTAAAATGCCTGTGGTGATGCAACCGTGAAATCCCCGCACCAAGCGCCGTGACGTCAGATTGTGACGGCGCCCGTACTGGGATCTACGCAGTTTAATCAGTAAAAATGATGCGCATTGTCCTCTGACGGGGTGATATACTGCATGTAATAATACTCGGCTGGGCTGGGCTGTGGTGTCAGCCATGCTGGTTGTTTGGTTGATCCTCAGCTGCTTGTTGCAAAGCACCGCGGGGGATCGGCCATGAAACGGGTGGTACCTTACTTTAGAAATAATTTTTTTTACAATCCGAATATGTTAAGGAATGGATGGTTTAAAAATAAATTCACCGGTGCAATCCAGATTGAAAAAAATATAGAAGTGAAGAAAATTAAAATCAATAAATAAACAAAACTTAAGGAGGCAATAGGTTGCAACAGTGAAATGGTACATAAACTTAACATTCTATTCTTTTTTTTTCCGTAAAAAATCGCATACGGCTTCGCAAACGTTCCTGAGGCTAAAGCCTATTTCAGTTGCACCAAAGGAAAGAACCACGGAAAGGGATAAATTTAAGCCCATCCTTCGGAGAGGTTCATCTAGCAATCGTTTTCTTTGATTTGTGAACAATCTGCATGTTAAAAAGAAATGATGCAGAGATTCACTCTCGTTGCAGCGGACGCATAAGGGTGAGTTTACCAGACCCGACCTGTGTGGGTAAAATATCAGAGGGGAACTCGGCATCGTATCCTGTTAATTGATATTTCTGCCCTTTCTAGTGCAGCACCAATGATTTTTCCAAGGATACTTAAGGTTGGGAAACTCAGATGTTGCCAAAGCCAATTTTGCAAAGGTATCAGACGTGGCAAACCTTTCAAGTCGCGCCGCTGAGACAAACGCCAACGTCAGCAATATAGAGATTATGGGACCATTATGTGATGCCACCGCAAGTGCATCTGCATATACCTTGTGACCTGGTACCCACACTGAGCGAATAAGATGATAATGTGTCGGGACAAGATAATAAAATACTTCTAAGGCATTCGAGAAATTAGGTGTAGTTAATGCAGAGCACATAGACAGTCTGTCAGAATGACAGCTTCTGTTATTGATAGGGGTAATTTACGGAAGGCTAGGACAGTCCCAAGCAACTTCGCTTGATAAATAGGCGTAAAGTCGGGTAGACGAATTGAAAAATACCAGTCAAATGCTGAGGATGCAATTCCCACTCGTGCCTTTTCTTCACAAACTGAAGCGTCAGTCGCTATAACGATGTTTGTTTCTAAATTTGACAGGTGCTCTTCCAAAACGGCATTCAGATACCTATTGGGTAAATGTTTGCATTCCTTAGGAAATATATTGTCGAACTCTATTCTAATTGTTTGAGGAGATCTGTTAGTTACAAGTACCTCACGAAGGTTTACTTGTATTTTTTGCAACAGTTTCTGTGCGACAATCACTTGTGGACATCTTAATGTAGACGACTGAGCCATGTACTTTATTCCGACCACCCACCTCCTCTTCCTCGTCTTCCCTCAGACCCTCTCTACCTTCTTCACAACGTCCATGTACAACAACAGCAGCAGCAACAACAACAACAACAACAATAATAATAATAATAATAATAATGATAATAATAATAATAATAATAACAATATTATTATTATTATTATTATTATTATTATTATTATTATTATTATTAATGTTATTATTATTATTATTATGTTGTTGTTGTCGTGATCTCATAAGAGCTTTTTCTGGAAAAGAAAGCAGAAAAGTCATCTGGCTATGAACTTTGCTCTCCGAGTTCTAGTCTAAAGCCACGAAAACCCGCATCTCTTCTGTGCAAGCTCGGGTGCTGTGGTAAACTGTAATGACGATCAACAGAAAGAAAGAAAGAATCAGGACAATGGCGTTTAGAATCGTCTAGTTGGCGATTGCGGTGTCATTTTCTTTTGCTTCGTGTGCAAAGAAAAATCTAACGAGAACCTTCCGCGGTGGTCCCGTGGCTGTGGCGCACGATTGCCGACCCGAAGCTCCTGGGATCGAATCGTGGCACCAGATGATGTGCAGAAATCTTGTAATGCCTCCTATCTTGGAGCTTGTGCAAAACCAAGTTAAGAGCTGAAAGCTTACGGCTAGGGCCGGTGGAGGATTGATAGATTCACCGAGAAGTAAAATAAGATTGCTTTCGCCTTCGGTACCCGCAACACATATGTGAGGTATTATGTGCGCTTTCTGCTGTGACCGATGACCATGAAGAATTATGGCACAGCTTTTTCTAATAGGTTGGAAGCATTCCGCGACCGCCGTGTTGCGCAATTCGCATTGTGTGATGCCAGGTCGTTATATTACTCTGCCACGCTATAGTACATATGTTAACACGATTCTTTGCCCAACATGACACCTGCAGTGTTCTGCGAACAAGTTTCAAGAATGAGCGCGGCTCTGTGGTAGAATACTCGACCAGAGATCGTGGAATCAAACCCCATCGAATCCTAGAAATTTGTTTCTCATTTCACGCGATAGCGGTTACGGACACCGGCGGCGGCTGAGGCGGCGAACTACTATGGCGCCAAAATCGGCTGTTGTGATCGCATAACAGCTTTCCCTGTAACAAACTTCAGGGCCTGCGTTACAGGCACGCAAAACTCCACTTGCGTTATTATAAATACCTCTGGTTGCCACTGTTTTCGTTTTAGATGTGAAGCATCTCTTGCTCGGTGGTATTTCCCGCGGCATGAGCCTTGGCGTCCGCACTCACACTACGCATGCGCAACTCTCCTCCTTCCCTCTCCCCAACATCTGCGCGTCACTCTCTCCACTTCTTTCTCGGCACCTGCTTGCGCTTCTCCTGCGTTCTCCCTTCTGCTGTCGCGGCGCATGCGCTACTCTCCTCATCTACTCTCCTCTCCTTCAAGCGGGGAGAGCGCTGAGCGCGTTGTCCAGCGCTTGCTTCGGTTGCCTCCTCTGAAATGCGGGCTCGACATGCCTAAATCTCTCCTGCGCAACGCCGCGATGAGCACCCCTCCCCCTCTCTCTCATCTCCTGTCAGCGCATGCTCGCCCTGTCAGAATGAACGGCCAGGCTAGAGGGAAGACACGACGCACGCAGTGTTCTTCTTCGCCTTACACGAAGCGAGGTCGGTAGCATGCCCGAGGTCGATAGCATGCCCAACGAACGCCAACGGAGCGCGATCATGCAAATTGCTCCGGCTTCGCATCGCCTCATGGTGCCCTTTAGCGGGAGCTGGTGTAATTTTTTTCGCACAATTTCAACGTATCTTTACTTTTCAATTCCTGCCTCAGGTACGCGCTAATACTGTATCTTGAGATATACACAATTGCTCACGTTGCATGGCCTCAGTTGTTCCGGATTGCCAAGTTATCTCGTGAACCGAAAAACGATTTAAAAAATTCCGGTTTCACTCCGGAACGAAATAGTAGATGAAGTTTTGGTTACGTTTTCGTTCCGGTCAAAAATATTGTTTTTTTTTTCGTTTTTCGTTTCCGGTTTCCGTTCTGTTTAGACGAAGGGGTTTCTAGGGCGATTAATTCAGTCGCGTCCTCTGTAATCATCTTTTATATATGCGACGCAAAGGAAGAACAAAACTGAAGTACCTGTAGCTAACACTACGTAGAGCGAAGGCAAAAGCTAACGCTTTCGCATTTGGTTAGTTGATAATTTACATTTGATTCACCTTGAATTTCACTTTTCAATCAAATTAAATTCACCATTCTCAATATGATGCACGTTGATTTACTCTTGGTTCACTATAATGAACGTGGAGTCCCTTTACGTTAACTTTAATTTCTTCTTCAAGTCACACGGCGTCATGACGTGGTGGCCATTAGCGTAGCCCGTCATGTTAGCGAAATTTTCGGGCCGATGAATTCTATAACCCTTTGGCCTTATTAGTAGCAACAAGTGAGAGTACACTGCATTTCTCTGCAAATATTGAGGAAGACTCTACAAGCAGTGATGCCAAGCTAAGTCAACGTTTTATCCCAAGATTGACCCCTGAAATACCTTGGATTGGACGAAAAATGCTTATATTGACTTTTTCATGTCGTCTTTCAGGCTAATTCGCATTTAACTAATTGTAAATATAGTTCGTTTTGTGACCCAATACATCAGAACCTTATTAAAAGTAAAAGGCATCATACTAACAGCCACTGAATGTCTGTTTTCTACATATTCTAGGAGTAATTGCACGTAAACGGCTTGCGGGTGGTGCTACTTGCTCCAGAGACGAACATGTCTGTCAATGTTATTTTGCCCACTCATTGAAGGCATTGACGTGGTCGTTCAGGCCAATTGCAAGTCTGTATGCCCCTTTTCTTGTTCTTGCAGCTTGCGATGTGGCTGTCAGTTTCTAATTTTCCACATTTGCAATCAGCGCTGCATCATTTGCAGTAGATATACAAATGTCCTTTATTTACTGGCTAAGAGCCATCCTATGTACTTTTGATCAGCTTCC
This sequence comes from Rhipicephalus sanguineus, assembly GCF_013339695.2. Lineage (NCBI taxonomy): Eukaryota > Metazoa > Arthropoda > Arachnida > Ixodida > Ixodidae > Rhipicephalus > Rhipicephalus sanguineus. Next base: position 47,464,190 of record NC_051182.1, read on the forward strand.
CATATGAGCAAATATTTTTGTCACTATCTTAGTTCTTATGAAAATCGCGCGACGGAGACACTAAAAACACGCGAGCAGTTTTTCGTCTCTTCCCATCACGCCGTTTTCATAAAACGAATCCGTGCCAAAAAAACTCGACCGAATGTCACTCCTACTGTCGCTCTCTTTTTCTCAGTATCCTCATCCAGACTTCATTAGACATGGAGACTGAACGGTGAAGGCAGGAGGCGAGCATGAGCTTGGCACGTTTTCATGTTGACTACAAGATGAAGCAGCAATCAGTCAAGGCGCTCATGATACGTGCGCACATGCTTAACACTTACAACGAAAACGTTTAATTTCCCTCGAATATTCGTCATATTATCTGTCACTTCAGAAGTCCAGGCAGAGTTTATTCAACGCAGAGCTACATGGCTCTTACCAAACACGTCGGTTGGGCTTGCTCTGAAAGCGGATAGCGCGCACATTTCTTTCTTTCGTGGCCTGTGCCTCTGCATTTGCATATCACTCTCTACTACAGGTGGCATCTCGCCTTACAGACCTGGAATCGACTTCACTCGGCCCAACAAAGCACCAAAGCTCTGTTACACGAAAAACAGCAAACAGCGGAAACTTTACATGCGAAGCAGCTTTTTCTCGGGGCTGTGTCCGGCGGTGGCGTCCGCGCTGCACTGCGCATGCGCCTATTCTCTCTCCCACTCTCCTCCTTTACGCCGGTGTTCGGTCGCCTTCTCTCCTCTCCTCCCTCGCGCTGCAGCCCCGGCGCAGCCTCTCCTCTCACGTGATGCGCCAGTGCATGTGTGCGTCCCCTCCCCATCTCTCTCCTCTCCTATGCTCCCTCCTCTCGCGTGCCTCATTCTCTGCTGCGACCAGTAGGCAGCAGCGACACCTCCGGCGTCTTGACGTGGCACGAGCGGCCGATGGTCGCCTCTGCTTCTGTGGCACTAGACGCGGGTCGCTCGTGCTCGCCTTCCCTCGCTGAGAAATCCCACGACAACACCAATGGCAAGGACTGCAGAGAGGCAGACGCACACGATTTTGCGACTTTGCGGAAGTCGAATACTTCGGACGCCGGCAGATCCACGCAGCGGTAGCTGTATGGAGACTAGAAGACTGCTGATTCTACGCCAGAGGAAGGCGCAGGCTCAAGAACGCACGAAAATATTCAGTTTAGTTCAGTGTAATACCTTAATGACCACCGGGGGGGGGGGGGGTATTATATAACAGGTGGTTACATGAAGAAATAAAAAGGCGTTCTTTAGAGAAGTGCATGCAATGCAATATATTTATTATTATAAAGTGTTGTTAGTACACCACTGGAACAATTATTACGCACCATCACCCGCTCAAGCGAACCATCTCCCCGCTGCTTCACATCCACACATATTTCTCTTTAGCGGGAGCTGGTGTAATTTTTTTGTTTTTTATACTATTTCTAGTTGAAACAGCGTGATTTCTCATTAGTGTCTTTACATAGACCACGTTATGGAACATTTTGACATCCTTACAAATATCCGTAGATTCAATGAAAGACGCCTAATGACATACAGATAGAAAATCCCTAGAGCTAGAGATAAATCCCTAGGGCTGGCATCAGTGATGCCAGCCTAGGTCAACAATTTATCCCTAGATTGAACCCCGAAATTACACTAGGTTGCATGAAAAATCTCTAGATTCAGTTATGTCGTGCTTTAGGGTAATTCACCTTTAAAAACGTATAAAGATAGCTCGCCTTTGGCCCGATTCATCTGCACCAGTTTGAAGTATAAAACATCATATTAACAGCCACGGAAGGTCTTCTTTCTGTGTTTTCTGTGGAGCATCTTGTTACATTGAGCGTTCTGCCAACGGCAGCGGACTTGGAACAAGCTACTGCGAGCAACGGAGCGGGCCGTCCCGTCCGGTCTGTGCACGGTGCATATACTCAGCATTCGATTATTTTTAATGTTATCAGGCTAATTATTTCAATTGCATCATTTCTATACTCCGTCTAAGTGGTACCTTTCAGCACTGCAGCACTTTCAGCTGCAGGGCTCGTTAGCCAATAGGAAAGCCGAAAGACCCTCAAGAAGTGTTCATATGCGTCCCGTCGTCTGCTTGTCGTCTGCTCGGCGTCAATATGGCGTCGGTTGTCCTTTTTTTGTCGGCCTACACGCAAAACCCTCTTCGGGAAAACCACCTCGCCCGGTTTATTCGATGTTCATGAACCCATATGTTCAGGGAGCGTTCGCTGGCGCTTGCGAGGAACGGGGTCGTTTTTTATAACAGCGTTCATACTGAAGCTTCCGCCCAGATCTTTTTTTGACCGCTCCAAAGTACTAAACTTGCCTCCCTAAAAAAAAATAGTAAATCTTGGACCTATAGCGCTCGAAAGTTTAAGTCGACGTACTTTCAGTGGCCATTACGTACAATTCTTTAGCGGTACATCAAATCATTGGCGCAGAAAAACAATAATAGGCATTCAGAGGCGCTTCGCATTGTGAACGCCTCACCGGCGCTAATATTCTAACGACATCTGCAGCTAAGTTGAAGTGCAACCACTTGTACGTCGCGGAACCGCTTTGGTATTCCTAGCTAAAATCTAAACAAGCAAGTGACCTAAATAATAGCGACAAAAGATACCTTATACTTTGCCCTCAGCGTTCGACGAGACTAAGCGATGACAGATTATAGCACTTAATTCTTGCTTTTCAGGTTGATAGCTAGTAAAAACGCATGAATTCGTGTGGAAGCGGATGATCTGGGCTGTATGGGGGATAACATGTTTCTTTACGTCGTCGCGGTTAGGATGGATGTTATGCTTACCAGCCGGAGAATCGTTACAATAATTCAGAGTATGCGAATTGCATGCACCGAGGACCTAGCGTACCACGTATCACTGTAACGCGTCATGCTAGAGACAGAGCTAAAACCCTTGTATTTCGTTAGCAATGAAACAGTTACACCTGGAACTATGTTATATGCTGCGCAAAGATACTGCCTGTGTTTCTTTGGCAGTGCTGCAGGGTAGTTGTCAGATATTGTGTAGTAATGTATTGTGCATGCGGCAAAAGCGAATGAGCATTTCGCCACACGGGATCCACATGGCTCGATCTGAAGAAGAAAAAACAACAAAGGAATCCTTAAGAAAACCTGGTCAGAACGCAGCTGTCTGAAAAAGTGAGTAGGCGTAGAGCATTGCTGAATGTCAAATAGAGAGCAACCATACAACAAAGAAATACTTAAAAAAACTAGCAAAACAGAGAAATTGTTAGAATGAAGTGGAAAAAGAGACATAGAAAGGCAATAGCCTGACGAAAAGGGGGATCCGCTTTGCTGTTTCGACAGATTTCAGGGAGCGGAGCGGGCTCCATTTATAACAACAAAAGAGTTTTATGCCGGGGTCCACGAAAGCTGCAGTGGCGTACTTCCGTCACGGATACGAAGTTGATAAAATGAACGCTAACGAATGAGAAAGAAAAAATTGGCCGCGTATCTGCGTGCTTCGCTGCAAATGTCGTGTAAAGACGATAGAAGAGGCGCTGCGTGAGATATGAACGCCATCTGGCAATACGTCGGGAAACGTGAATGCTGTGTTGCGGGCTGGTAGTCCCGGCGCAGCAGCAGGCAAGACCGGCGGGGACGCCAGCCAGCCCGAACACGCGGTTTGGCGCGAAGCGCCGAAGCAGAAGAAACCTCCGCACTCAACGAGTACTCTCCACACACTCTTTTATATTCACGTCACCTGGGTAAAGCAGGAATGCCAGAGCGGCGCCCCATGGCACTCGTACAGTGCGATACTGAACTGAAACCGAAACACAACAATGAGCTCGCGCAGAGGGGACAAAGGAAGCCAAGTTTCGGCGCAGTCGCATTTTCAGCGCAGCTTAAGAAACTAGGGTCTCTAGAATTACGTATCTATGTATTTTCTATTAAAGGAACACACCACCTAATACTTACCTAGTGATGTTGCGCCTCAGATATGCGTAATGTTTGCTTTTTGATCAACCATGTAGACAAGTATGAACCTAGTGAGCCGTTCACGATGGCTGGCCCTTGTGCAAGGGGTTCAACTTTGGCCGAGTGGCTGAATCGAGGGACGTGCCGACAAACAGAAAGACAGACAGACACACAGAAAGACAGGCTAAAATTTCTGCGTTTAAGTTCCCCAAGAATCGTCTTTAAAGGGCCCCTCACCAGGTTTGACAATATTGAGCTAACGAGTGCAATGCATACACTGGGCGTTCACAATCACGTCTGCCAAAATTTGCAACGCTACGCGCCGCGGAAATGGGTCAAATTTCAAGGTGAACGCTGCTTGCACTTCCTCTCGCGGGCGAGCTCTTTAGAGAATGAGCGGATGACGTACATAAGAAAATGGCCCTACGTAGATGGTAGTGCTGTGACGTCGCTCCTCTACGTAGACGACTGAGCTCTGACGTCGCCAACAGTAGCACGTGACACTGCAATAATTATTTGACACGACATGCGTAGTGTGTGCAGTTTGTTGCTTGAATAGATTATTAAAACTTGAGAGAAATAATGAGACACACAAAGGAAATGTGTGCGTCTTTTTCATTTTTTTTTCGTGAATTGCAGCGAGATGCGGGGCTAATGTGCCTCCGTTTCCCATGCGTTCGTGTACCCGCGGTTAGCGCATCGAGCAGACGCCAGCCCTGGAAACGAAAGTAATGTTCTGGCGCGTTCGAGCAGTCATTATGCTCATTCATTCTACCGCGTCCAAGTAAACGTTAATTCGGCACTGGCTCATGATACCGCCACTCTCGTGCCCGTAGAAATGTCGCAACTCTCATGCCCGTCCCGCAGAAACAGGCAGTACACCACAGAGAACGCCGACACAACGCCCACGGCGGCTACATAAAAAAAAATGTAGCGGCCGTGCAACGCCGCTCGCGTGCTCGGGCTGGCGCGGGCACGTCATGCGCACGTGACCATGCATGCGCATGACGTGTTCATGCGTATGTGTCAAGTGAGGAGGGCAGGGAAGGGATTTGGCTTGCGAAGGCTACACGGGGCGAGTGGCAAGGGTTTGAAACTCGCCTCCTCGCATCATGGTTTCGCGCCGCTACAAATTATTGTTTTTCTCAGCTCGTAACGAACCGATTTGAAAAATTCTTGTGGCATACTGCTCTTCATTCGGCACACAACAACTTCCAGCGTCTAACTAAAATTTGCTATGTGGCCTGGTGAGGGGCCCTTTAAAAACTAGAAGAAAGAGTTTGGTTACAGGAAAACGAACCTATGCACTCTCGGTCTGCAACGATAAGCACCCGGCGCTCTTCCGACTAAGCTACCACGGCACTAGCCCGACGCTCTGCAATTAAACGCGCCTTATATACCTCAAAAATTCTATACCGCACAGTGCTCTCTGTTGCCGTGCCTAGGAGGGGGGGGGGCGGTGCCTCCGTCTGTGAGGGGTGCAGTGAAGTAATGCGCCATGACACTTACTAGCTCTAATATGGAAGGATTCGGCGATGACGCAGTTATGCATGGCCTGCGAGATTGCGCGCGATCTCGGAAGTAATGATTAAAGCGTGTCGATACCAGTGAAGAACGCTGGCCGCGCTGGCATCGGGCATTCGCCCTAGACGCCGTTACGTTCAATGCCTTCGCGTGCGACTGCTCGTTCTCGGAGCAGTGCAGCTTCTACATGCACCAACGGTCTTTCTCCGCCGCCGACTGCTTCGAGTGCGATAGCACCGTGTAATAAAACTGCTGCAATATGCGCTGCAGAAAGGCAACGATGTCGACGGGCCGATGAAGTGCCTTGGAAGAGCGAGACAGAGGCCAGCGGAACGTGGAACGCCTGCACGCGTTCGCGGCTCAAGCTACGAACCTCTGCCTCCCGTGTTGCTGAAGCGCAGTGTGGTAGTGTATGCATGAAAGCAGACGTAGCTTACCCTAATTACAGGGAGCGCACGCCGCGCCGTTTCTCTCCTTAACTGCCGACACTTTTAAGAAGTGCATATTGAGTACCAGTGTTTATTTGCTTGTTGATGTCATCTTTACGCGGTATTCATGATACCTGTGTCCAGATATACGTTAACAACTCAGCTACCGCAACGGTTAACCATGATCATGGGCCTTAGTCGTCGCGATGGAGATGTGCCTCTAGGCGTCAAGGTGGGTGAATCCGCGTCAAACGAAGCTATTCACCTCGAGATCTTTGAGCGGCGCCCTCTCGCGTGTGGCGTCAAAGAAAGGACTCGGGAGCCGCTCTTCACGCGCGTGCTCGCTACGTGAAGGCTGCTCGACGCTGCCGGCGGGCCTGTCCTGCTCGAGCCATTGAAATATTAGTGGGAAAGTTCATAAAGCAATTTGTACTGAATGTTCAAGAGAAATGCCCGATGAAATCCAGCAGAGTTGCCGTCAGCAGCACGTTCAGTGTCGATTGCTCCTGGTGTCGTCTGCTAGCCATCAATATGTACGTCTGCATGTATGGCGACGATTTCGTTTTCCGACTGTCCTTTGACTGTGGTGCAGTGACAATGACTTTCCGGCCCACTTTCCATCACTGACTGCAATGTTCGGCCTTCGTCGTCCGTGTGCGTGTTAAAGCGCAATATACGTATACCGCGTGCTGCGCGTATTCGGTTGCCAAGACTGTTTCTTCGATTGAATTGCCTTGTTCGGAATTTTAAGCGCATGAAAGCGACGTGTGATATCATTCAAAAAAAGAAATAACCGCTACAGGCTACAACCTTTGATTAAATCCAAATCCAATAGTTTAAACTATTGTCAATTGGTGTGGGGTACAACGACGGCTACTAATGTTGATAAAATATACATGCTTCAGAAAAAATGTATTAGGCATATATTGAATGCTCATTTCGTGGCATCCACTAGACCCTTATTTTGTAGCTCAGGAATATATAAGGTGCACCAGCTATATAATTATGCATTAAGCCGAAAATTCAAATCAGAACCTATTAGGCACATAAAAATCTACGCAGTCTAGCCAACATGCGTGGAAGGAATCTAAACTACCCCACCCGTCATGGAGAGAAGTGGGAGGTTGATAACACACGGTTAAACTCCGGCAAACAGCGTTTATCTCACACTCTTCCAGCTCTTCTGAATTATTGTGACCTAAAAGGTTTTGGCTTATTCAACTGCTCATACCACGACATCCATGAATTATTTGCAATATAATACTTGATCTTTAAATGAATAGTACATTCAGTTAGATATTTGCTTTTTTCACTTGCATGTAGATACTTCTAGGGTTGTAATCTATATAATGTATTTTTATGCAGTGTATATGTCCTATATTTTGTTTCTGGATGACAATCGAATTATCACGTTTATGTTTTCTACACAGTGTAATAATTTCGTTTTCAATCTGTGGTTCGTATATGTATTAAAATCACAACTACAATGTGTACGCCCTGTTGTGGCGCACTGCCCGTGAGGTGCCATATCGCCATGTTTACCGCGGTGCTGCTACCGCTCCGACGTTTTATTTTATATTTATTTTCTGCTTTCTTTTTTTGTATGGGGCTGTGAACTAGTCAAGCTGTCTAACACAGCTTTTTTTCACAGTCATTTCTTTCTGTACGACAGAATGGAAAATAAACTTTGACTTTGACTTTTCAGCAGCTGCCATGTAAGCGTGTCGCAAGTACTTAAAGTTTAAACAGGAAATAAAAAGGTTGAGAGCACGTGTCAAAAGAGGATGCACAACGGTGATATGAAATATTTCCTAGGTTGTGCGGAGTACTTTTTTTTCTGCATATTTTATTCCCTACGTTAATAAATAAACGTTTCGTGACTCGTTCACGGTCGCTTGAAAGTATGCTGAACAGTATTTGTGTCATCATTCAAACGTAGATAAACAAAAGTCACAGTTTCGCCGCAAGGGCGAAGCAATGAATGCTATAGCAAGAAATTAATGCTATATGAAGTGAGGCTCGCCAATGGATACTCTCAGTTTGAACAGCGATCCTGTTGCAAAGGCGGCCGAAGCAGCGAAGGAAACTAGCGTGCTTCAAGTGTCGAGCTGCGACACTTGATAGTTCACGCTCATCTTCTGTTCGTTCGTTTAGCGGCGTCCCTTGAGCTCGAGTGACTTTCGTACGCTCCGTAACATGAGCGCGGACATCACGGTGAAAGCTTAGAAGATTCCTTTTCCGCTCACCACGAGAAAACCGCGCGAGCAGACAGCGGAAGGGCAAGGTTCTCGCTGCGCAAATATAAGAAGAAGCGAGCGAGCTCACCGACGAATTTTAAATGCGCCCGTCGCGCTCCTAGCGCCATCTCGCTGGTAATGAAGAAACGCTTATTATCGCCTGCCGTCTCTGAGTCCATCCAGCGGTAAAGGGTGTGTATATAACGCCCGCCGTTAGCTACTACGTGGAGGATCTGCGTTTCGTGGCGTAGTGGATAGCGCCACTCGCTGCGGAGCAAGAAGTCCCTGGTTCGATTCCGCGCTTCGGAAGCATTTTTCTGAATTATTTTTCATTGGGGCTTTTATATATATATATATATATATATATATATATATATATATATATACGGTGCATGGCGACGGCGACGGCAAAATCCAGCCGAGACTGTCCGTATAATTGCTATCGCAATAAAAAGCTTTCGCATTGAAAGTCGTAGTCGGATGTATTTGTTAATAACTCTCAATAGTCCACTCCTGACAGGGAGTGATGTGGTAACTCTACTAAAAAGACTCGCAGGGTCCCTTATGCATTTGCCTAACATGACTCGAAGGCAAACTGGATCTTCTTCTTTATGTTCAGTCGATGTATTATTCCTTCCTCTCGCCCTTCCGAATGCTTTTTGAACGTAACGTGGCTTTGCGCAGCCTCCAGGATCGGAGGCATTGCAAGCTACACATCACCTAATTTTCGATGCAAACAGAAGATGTCATGTGATGACGTCGTCATGTGACGCGATGTTATGACTTCACAAATTTTCGTGGTGTGTGATGTCATGAGGACGTCATAACGTGACGTCGCCACGTGATGATTTCTTGCATCACGCGTGTTGACGCTGCCGACTCGGGACGCCGACGATGAATTTTCGCGTTTGATAAGAAATCCAAAGCTTTCACCGTAAAATATTTATTCTTGTTACAGCGCGGTAAAAATAGCAATAACCAGCCAAAGTGGCCAAAATAATGGTGCGAAAGAGCTCTCTTTCTCCTCCTTCTGGACATATTCGCCGATTTTTCCTACTGTTTACCAAGCTGTACCAGCGGTGACTTAATAATACACGAACAGCGGAGCGCGTTCCCCAAGCAAGAGGAACTGTATAATGCGCACCGTACTGTCATCACCATTGAGAGGCACGTACACCCGATTAAGCAGCATTGCGCAATCGAAAGCATGAATCGGGCTCACGAGCGGCAAACCGCAAGAATGAATTTAACTCTAATCGTAATGGTGCGAACTGTACCACGCGCACAGTGCTGGCGTTACAATCGAAGCCGGTAGTATGTGCAACAAGTTTTAATGTGCATCCAATTCGCCCAATCTACGCTAGCCGTCCGCAATAACCGGCTGGTCGATGAAGTTATAAATTTTATTTTGTCGGCAAACGTTTTGTGTATACGGCTCCAGATAACTACGATTCAGAGTGGAGTGTAAACCTTCCTTCAAGTCTGTTTACAAAACGCTAGCTTTCCTGAATACGCCGTAAAAGTGACTGCGCTCCGCTTCCAAAGCAGCGTAGACTCTCTTTAACTCGCATGGCGGGACGTTCGCGCTTTCACGTAAGCTTAGTGAGCGACATCCAGCCCAGTGAGTGACTCTGTAAACTCGGTGGCATGATCCTGACCGTGATGGCTCTGTGCACATAGAAGATACGTTAAATGCTAACGTTTCTTAACCTCATGTAATGCTAGCAGCCATCTTAAGAACTATCATTACAAGAAAATACAGCTAGTAGTCGAGGAACGCCGAGCGATGCGAGCGAACTATAGCGAAAATGCTGCTGTTTTAGCCAGATCCAAGCAGACGACAAAAGCCGAATCCAAGCATTTGCGTCACCGGAGCGCCGTTCGCAGCGCCGCCATCGGCGGCGCACGAGGCCAATAGCTGCCAAACAACAATGGACATGGTACAAGGTCGCATATATCACTACTCAATAAGCACTAATTTTGTGAAGACACGTTTCACTTTCTTGCAACACCGATTCCTATGACGGAGGGAGGAACCATGTTTTCTTCTCACTCCTCCTCAGCCGTGTATTTGTGTTTGAATGTCTGAAATAAAGACTCAGACTCAGAACGCCCCTCTCGGCAGCTTTGGAACGCCCCGACAACCAGTCGCTTTCCGAGCATTGAATCTTTAAATGCTGCACCGTTAGAGCTTCACGGCAGAGCCCTTTAAAGGCTCTGCTCAGGTTACCACAAATAACCAGCCTCACTCAGCGACTCTCACATTACCGTGTTTTTGGGGCACCAGCAACTACCGGCACTATTGTATCTATTCGGAGGACTTCCTCTCGAGCACTTCCGGTCTTCCCAATATTCAGGAAAAGCCTTCTTCAGGCAGAAATGGTACGCAGTCGATGGTCGTGGTTCAAGATCACGGCCACATTGCATACGTGTCATATCGGACAATGAGTTTAGTCAAGGTTCTAATAACTGTCAGGATGAATAATAAAAATTAGTTGAATGGGTTCACTGAAAGAGTAAACGGTTTTCTTTTGAGCAGCTTGGATTGTCGCGGCACCTGCTGGAGCTGACCTAAACCACGCGTTTCTTTCTATGCGGCTTCTGACACCCGCTAAGTCACCGCGAGGAAACGCTATGTTAATCCAAGGAACACACGGGGCTGACGAATTCAGAGGTACGAGTGCCATTGCCATACACCTAAACCAAGGTCACGGTGTAAGAATAAGTTAGGTGCTGACACTCCCCGCTCCGCTTGAGGAGAGGGCGCTGGCAGATTGTGTTCAGCGATGACCTTGAGCCACGAGTAGTTTTCGCGGCACGCGTTGAGATGGCGCTACAGAATGGTGTCTCAGGGGCTCGCGCGGCGCTTATTCTGAAATTCGCGCGCAAAGAAAGATCTTCCTGAAAGCTTCGTGTGCATGGCATTCTGTGATTTATAAACTCGTTGCCCTGTGCCTGTGAGCCCTGTCAGTGCATTTGTTTTGCTGATTCGCGTATTGCGATTGAGTGCACGTATACCTCGACGCTGTGTATGATGTACCAGTATGACCAGTGTGATGTGTATGATGTACCAGTACCCTTTAGCGGCCTTGTCGCTGGCTGCGCCTCGAAATGGGCAAATAATATTTTGTCCCGAATTGCAAGACTTGTACGGAGCGTGTGTCGCTATTCAAGGCTCCGCGTGAACCAGAGCGCTTAGATAAGAGGCGACAGGCGATGCCGAGAGCATACAGAGTTTAGGAGCCTGCTGACCATGTGTGCGCGAAGCATTTTGCGGAAGAAGCGATCTCTGCAACATATCATGCAGAGTGCAAGGGAAATGTCGTGTTGCACGCCCGAAAGAAACCTACGCTCTCTTCGGATGATATGCCTAGCATTTTGCACGGCAGCCCGAAATACCTGACCGTGGAGCAAAGAACCAGCAAACCTCCGCGAAAACGGCAGGCTCTACTGCCGACTTCTCGGAAGCGACAGGGGCCAAAAGGTTCAACTGGTTCGGAAGTGCCTTACCCAACCGCTGAATGTACGCCAAATTTATTGCACGTAGAGACAGCGACTCCACGGCATGGCAATACTGAATCAACGGGCACGCAACGCAAGAGGCCGCGCTTCGACTTTGCAGCGACGAGTCTCCTCCACATGAAGAACGGGAGGCTTTGAATACAACACTGATAGTGTGAGTGGCCTATGCGCCTCACGTAGTCATCAAGCCGGAAAGGTAAATTCTTGTTTTAAATTCAGATGCCACTTCCTGATCTGCCTCATCTATGCCTATTAGGACCAAGAAACATTAAATATTGTAGAATAATCAGTGAACAGATAGTTTCGTGATACATTGGTTGAAACAATTGTCTGAAGAAGTTTTTTTTTCGTTCAGCTTGGGCTAAGCATGCAACTAGAGCGCAACAGCCATATCCGCACGCAGACACTCACACACACAACACACACACACGTGCGCGCACACACACGCCACATACGCAAACACGCACACACACAAACACGCACGCCCACAAATGCACACACCAACGCACATGCCCTCACACACACACACACGCACGCCCGCATGCACTCACACACACGCAGACACACACGCGCGCACACGCACGCACGCAATACACACACACGCACGGACATGCACACAGGCGCGCACACATACGCACGCACGCAAATGCACACACACGCGCACGCACACACACGCACGAGCACGCACGCAATACACACACACGCACACACATGCACGCACACAAATGCATACACACGCACGCACACACGCAAATGCACACACGCGCACGCGCATGTTCTCGCAATACACACACAATGCACACACGCGCACACACGCACACACTCGCAATACACACGCACACTATAGCCTGCCTTATCGCTAGCGTGCCTTCGCTCTTCGGTTCACACTGCCTGCCGCAAGGTAGGCCAAACCGCAAATGCCCTCGAGCTGCTATCTTTCGAGCTGCTATCCTTATTGCAACTACATCGAATTTTCACTTACGGCCAACGCTGAAGTTTTGCTCAGAACCAAAGATGCCGACGCCGCCGACACCGCCGATACCGGAATTTCAGCGTAACGAGCTTGTTAATGCGGTCGCGTCAAAATGCGACCGCTCTCCAGACCAACGTTTGCTGTTGTCGGAACAACACCGTGGTCGGAACATTTGTATGACAAGAACGCTGTTGGGAAAAAATCTTCATATAAAATTCGAAAATAAATTTCGTTACTGCAGAATCCCACTGTACTAATTTATTCACATCTATGCAACATAAGTATATCGAGCGTAATAAACAAGCGAGGCACCGCAACAATAACCTACTACGCGCGGATCGGCGCCTTTCCATAATGAGCCCCCGTCTGTTAGCGCCACCTGTCGCAGTCAAAAGGAAACAGCCAAGGCGGCGAACACAATCTGGACGCGGCGCCGGCGGGAGAGTCATCACCTAACTTATTCTTACACCGTGACCAAGGTTCTCGATCGCTTAGAAAGTTTTAAAATCTTTGGTTCAAGCAACGCATCCTCTAAAAGAGAACGAGGTGGTCAAACTTCCCTTAAAATGCCTCGATACAGCGTGAGCGCGCGCCTTTAATTGTTGATATCGAGAACAGATTTCTCATCATGATTCAAGGAAGGTAGACGTGTGAAGCTTAAGTCTTAGTCATTTTACATAAAAGACGCGCGAACTGACAGAAATTTCAAAGATCACCTTTGACGGTTCATTTCCTTGGACCGTTTATAACTTCAGTACCTCAAAAAGATACACAGGATTGGCGGAGTCGCATAGGGGGCTTTGAGGAACCGTAAGTCAGAGCCATCATATATTCGATTTGGCCAGGCCCCGGAAAGTCTCAAGTTCCAGCGATCGCCGCAGAGGGCGAAAAAATCAACCGCGGCGAGTTCCATCGATATGCGCGGAGAGTGGAGCTACTGACTCCTCTTTTAGCGGTCGGATAAGTTAGTTCGCATTTTCCGTGTTAGGGGCGCTCAACGCGGCCAAAAAATTTATTTCAGAATGTATCAGAAGATTGTTGAAAGTTAGTTACCGTGTCATTTTGCATATAGCTAGTAGGGACCAGTTTTTATGTTACTTCTAGAGTTAATACAAGAGCTTGATTGTTTGAGGACAAGTATTGAGATTACATTGACGCTCGAAAAGCAGCAGCCCATTGGTATCGATTGCGCTTCGGCCGGTTATTTCATTCAAATTGTACCGTGGTCGTTTGCTTTGATCGGCGTTACGCAGCTCCGTTTTAAATCAGTTTTGATATAGCAATGCGAGTTTGTGCGCCAAATTTTACATGCCGCTGCCACAAAGCGAACGTGTCTAAAGCCTGTGAATCACGTCAGCTGCGGCGCTTCACCGGCTGCCAGCGTGAAAATTCCATGCCATCAAGGAGCTCGGAGACTACCTACGAAAACGGAATAACCATGCACGATGTGGGTGTGCGCACCGGTGAGTGAAAATGCACTGCTTTTCATTTGAACATAGCTTTTTTTTTGCATGCGCTATGGTTTTTGTCATTTCAAAAGGTTTTACGACTCGTCCAGCTGATCGGATGCACCGCTTGTGGATTACAATGACATTTTCTAAGATTATTTACTTCGCTCTCACTTTTGCAAAAAATATCTTTACTGCTAAACTTTGTAACACAGATCGCAGCATAAGTTTTACCTATTTCTGCACAAATTAGTCTTCTGAGATAAATGCTCATAAGTCCAATGCATGGTAGAGCCAAGTGAACTTATAGTATGTATATGCATTTATACATTTTCGTAAGTTTACAATCATACGTATTACATTTGCACATACCATGTAGTTTATAGAGTTGGGAAATTAACTAACTTAGTATCCTCTAATTGAGGCTTGGTCAGACACGGTCCACTGAAGGTCGCCACTAAAACAAATTCACAAACAAAGCAATGTTATGTGCACACTATTTTTCTCATGCAGTGCTCTCATATACATTCTTCTCAGGCATGAATCGCAATCCACTCACGCTTCTACCATAGTAATCATTATTTTTTCCTCTTCCAACCCAACCACAGCCTCCAAGAAACTGCTCATATCAGCACACGCTCGGATGCTTTATCTCTGAACCTACCTCAAGTCAGCAGAGGATTTTCCACTACTGAAAGTAAATTCGTCGTCCCAAATCCTCACAAGGCATGGTTGTGGACACTTTACTTATTGAACCAATTTTTTTTCTTTCATCATTTCTTTCTTGCTTTTTCTCATGGCTCAATTTTTTTTCTTCTCAGAAAACTGGACAAAAGAGAGATCATTGGTTTCCAAGCTACCCACACCAAGTCGTAAGAAGCTCAAGAGTCGCCCATCCACCACCAAAGTTTACCAGGCGGACAAATGCAAGCCTTATACTCAAAAGCAGTGATAGTGTACGGTATGTTGAAGCAGTACAAAATTGGGTCCACAAATTATTGCTTCTTGCTTCATGAGTTATTCAGTTTAGAGGAAATGTTCTGGCTTAAAATTTCTTGGATAGTGCATGTGATGGGGTACACATACTGTACTCTAATCTACGTGTGAAACTTTGCACAGAGTATCACATGTAACTTGGTAGCAAGTGGGCCAGTAGTAGTGCATATTTAGCAGCACTTGTTTTTCCCAGTGAATATAGTTTGCTGCAATTGTGGAGGCTGTTGCAAAGCAATGGCAGGGAAAGCTACAGTAGTGCTGAAAAGAGTTATGTGTACCGATTGCTTGTAGGGAGGGACATTGTGAAGGTTCTAAAATAGAAAATTGTGTGCAAACACTCGTGCCTTCATTAAACAAGGCATTTCGTGTAGTGGTCACCTGGAGAATAGTTTCCGGGTCGCTACTCTGGAATAAATAACGTTTGATGATGGGAGTAGGAGAATAGAAGCATGTGCATAAGGACATTTTGGGCAGTGTTCTATGAAACAGGCTGTTGAATTTGTAAAGCATTTGAAAATTTAGTCTTTAGTTTTATTCAATGAACTTCGCCAATATATTAATGGGATGATATGTAAACAGACACATCCAGAAAAGAGGGTACAGCACCGTTGCATTTGTGCAAGCAATTTGTTTTGTATGTGAAGTGGAACCACAGACAAGTAGCAAATAATATTTGTTCTAGATAACAGACCTGACACATGACATGGAGTTTTTAAAAGTATGTTTATTTTTTTTACAGAAAAATAAATGAGTGCACTCAATAGATACAATCAGAGTTCAATAGAGTTGGCCAGTGTTTGTGCATGTTAAAGATTTGAATGTGTAATAACTGCTAATTCTTTGATATTGGCGTGAGCTATATATCCAAAAAAGGCTAGTTTTGTGTTCATGCTTGTGATGCGCTGCAGGTAGACACGGACCAGAAAAAATGAGAACAACCCAGGGTGATGCGCAACACCTTGTGCTGTTCTCGTTTTTTCTGGTCCATGTCTACCTGCAGCGCATCACAAGCATGAAGACGTGCCATCTAGCCCGTATTGCCGCCTTATTAGTTTTGTGTGACACCTGTGTTAAGAGTGAGGCAGACAATTAGGAGGTAGTGAAGAATGAAAATGTAAATTCAGCTTCTGCAATCGTCCATCGTTTAAGCAGTGTCTTTCACGACTATGCACCATTGGCACCAGAAAGAATGGACTAATTTATTTATTTTTCATTGCGAAACATAGCAATTAAACAAAAAAGCTAATTATATACATTTGACAGAAATGATTACTCACTGCCTATTTTCCCAACATTGCTACTATTACTTCCAGCACCTCCTAGCTGTATAGTATACTACTGTTCCAAATGTCTCTATTGTGCGCGCACGCATCATGTGCAGTCTACTGTCGGTGCTGTCCACTGGTACATCATTCTTTTTTATTTATAAATGAGTGCTTTCAGGAACACGCGCAGGCATCCGCTATCACATACGTCAGTTGATAAACAGTGGGCGAGCAAGGGTAGCTCACTTCTCGAAACTTGTCTTCCGTGACAATTCCTTTACAGGAATGTTCACTTGCTGAAATGTTGGATTCAGGCTAAGGCTTTCCTTATTCGCCAACAGTTACTCAACTGAAGTGTTTGTCACTGCAACCTCTTTTGAAACATGAACAAAGTTTCCTTTTCAACGTGATACCGTAAATGGTGTTTTCCCAGAACACACGAGCTTAGCTGAACTGAAAGTTGAGCTAAATGGTTGGAATTCGTCGTAAAAAGATTGGCGCGCAGGAACGAACACAAGGATATTCAGCACAATAACGAGAACACGTTATGTACAGGAATAGCTAGCACAACAGTGTGGTTTCACTTTTTTTTTTCAGCGCCGAGTGGCTCTCGCCAATGTGTTGTCAAAATAGTACGTCGTGCTGAAGCTAATCTTACTGACGCTGCATCTTTGGCGAGCTTTGATGCTGTTTGTTTATTACCGCTCAAATCGTCAAACGCGCATGTGTAAGTGAGAAAGAGGATGGGCAGCACTGTACGCAAGTACTGTGCAAGGGTCGCCCATCGTAAATAGTATCGTCTGACGCTTCGTTCTGTGTACTATAAGAGGTATGCTGAACGAGCCAAGAGACATAGAGTTGCTCAGTTTCAGCTGGCAATTTTATTAAGCAGATGGATATTTTTGTTTCTTGTATGTATTGTTCAACTCTGTGACTGACAGTGCTGCTTGTTTACATGTATACTGCTAAATTCACGATTGCCAATAAACAATGTAAGCTTACTTGCTTGGCGTGTTTTCTGCCAGTTGAGGCCGTTCGGTCACCTGGCGACGTAACGAAAATATATGTAGTAACGATAGGCTGCCGCGCGCGCGAATACAACCCCCGGACAGCAGTGAATACACGCCCAGAACCAGCGGGCGCGCACCGCGACCGCCCGCACCCGCCAGCAATGCGGCAGCCATATTGCCCCGGCGCAATGATGATGATAGTTTTCGCAGCGCCATCTCTTGGTCGGATACTTTAGTTCACAACGCCACCGCTAACCTTATTTCCGTTGCACTGTCAAAGGTACAGTTTCCCTACTGTAAATGGTAGTATAAGTGTTCTGTGATTTGGCTCCGTTGGCGGTACGGATGGTGCAATCTCGAGCACACGATGGTTTCTGTGCTCTGCATAGTACATATTAATAAGGCGAAATCTCTTAAGGACGAAGGGTACCAATGTTCGCGTGACGTCGTATGCATGGGTAAAGAACATAAAGAAAATCAACGCACGATAAAGTTAATCAAGAGTGAATAGACGTACATTTCATTGAATATAATTTAATTTAATTCGATTGAAGCACATGAAATTCACCAAATACAATTAATACATTACGCATACAGTCACTCAGGCATGAATCACGGTACCCTACGAAAGAAAATGTAAACCCAAGCAATACACCATGTCAAACGAATGCCGCTACCCGTCACCTAAGCGAAGGATTGTTGTCACCGCCACATTTGTTAAAACGTATTTCACACGCTTTTTGTTTCATATAACGATGTTATTACAGCGCCTGCAATGAATTTTCAGGGTGTAGTGAGGTACCCCTAAGGTCATCTGAAAATAGCGGAAGACACCAACTAAAGCGCTCAACTTTAAGTAGAAGAAACTGCGCAAGGGAAACACAGAAAAACACAATTGCTACGAGGCGGAAGATAAACTACCGTAAAACACTGTACACTGTAAACCATTTCACACACATAAGGATATTTCGATCGTTGAAGCAACCTTCGTACACCCTTATTTCTGACGTTTTTTCCAAGGGCGCAAATACGACACACACGACCTTCGCACACATTTATTTCATACAAAGGCACATGAAGGGCATATGTTGAGTGATAACACCCTCAAAACTAGTAGGAGGGGGGAGGGGGTATTTCTTGGAATGCTACGCGTATACATTCTTGGGAAGACGTTTCAGTGTGTTACGCTGGCGAATGCTTTAAGCTGTTAAGCCTCAGTTACGATTTACAGATGTGAGCAGCGACATGCCGTTTTTTTCTTTCTCCTGATTCTGATCGTTGTGCACAAGCACACACTGCTACAACATTTTACGATATAGCATGCATGCACGAAATAGGCACAGTGGTACCTGGCAATTCCCCAAGGTGCCCGGTGAATTTAGCTATAGTTCTTCCCTAGTTGAAGTAGCTAAGGGATTTACCTTATAGTGCTTCAGAAGGAAGGGAGGGAAGGGTGGTGGGGAGGGAGGAACCGCTTTATTTGTGTTTTTGAAAGGGACCCGCCAAGATGGCCTAGTGTTTATGGTGCTGGACTGCTGACCCGCAGGTCGTGGGATGTAATCCTGGCAGCGGCGGCCGCATTTTCGATGGAAGCGGAAATGCTTGAAGCCGGTTACTTAGATTTAGGTGCATGTTAAAGAACCCCAGGTGGCATCATTTCCGGACCCCTGAACTACGGCGTATATCATGATTATATGGGTGTTTTCGGACGTTAAACGCCAACAACAAATATTATTATATATTTTTGAAAGGGTGTTAGGGTGTATGTTTGCTTAAACACCCCATTCCACTTTTGCCATAAGGGTGTACTTGTCATGTTACACCCTTGAAAATTTATGCTTAAAAGGTGTAAGTCCATGAAGTATGCCCATGAAAAGGGCTTAATCCTGTTTGTTACTCCCTTTCTGTGCACTCTAATTATCCGAAATAGGAGTAACGGAGCCCAATAGGTGCACCCGATGAACGGATAGACCATTGAGGAGAAACCGCAGTGAGATGCGTAGCGTGTGCAAACCAGTTTGTTTGCAAAGGGTTGCAAAGGGACCGCGCTGGAGACGCAGACCGTGTGCAGAGATACGTTCCGTGTGCAAGGCGTTTTCAAGGGAACTAACTGTTCTCCTCGCTCTTGGGTCAGTCTTCCCATTTGTTTTGTGGTGGCGTGTTGGCGGTAATGTCACGCACGGAGAGTTCGACAATCTAGGAATACGCTGTGGTGCCTTCGCTTTGCACGTATGCGTGGATGAGCGTATGGTGCTGCTGTTACGTTTCGCCACACAAATGAGGTCTGGGGCTCGTCTCGATACCTAGCGACGCCGCGCTGTATATCTCCGGCGTAGTCACGGCACTGCGTCGCCACCGGCTGGGAATGGCGGCCGAGAAGACAGTAGGCCTATCGGATCCATGATTTCAACCTGGCTCTGGGAGCTGGAAAATAGGCGCTGGATTTTTTCACAAGTAAGTGATCTCTGTTTATTCTGGTGCGCCTTTTGCGTGCGCGAGACCGATCGCGATTGCCTGTAACGGACTCGATCGTGTTGTATATCGTGTGCACGAAATGTACCGCGGAGGCTGGCTTGGGCGTCAGCTCGCCTGTGCTTTGTGCTCAACTGAATATTGGCCACCATTGTCGCCGACCACCCGGGCACCCTATCACCTAGGATTCGCTGTGGTGAAGAGCTGCGAGCTCGCGATATTGGGCAGAGGCCTCGCCGCCGTTCTGCGACTCGTCCGAAACGCATTGTGGTCACCTGAATCGAGGTCCATTGTATGTGACGCGTTTCATTTGCGCCGGCATGGGTTGGCTGGTGCTTTCGCTATCGCACCTCAGCTGCGCTTCGGAGCTCTGTGGGTATTGGTCGCCAAATATCGTCGGCTTCTTCGACGCTCGCTCGCCAGCAGGTTGCCGCCGTTCGTCGCGGCGGCCCCACTTTGGCTCGCTGAACTGCCGCTCGCTTGAGGAACTTCGTGGAAATAGGACGCCGTCACCAACGGCTTCCCCGTCTCTCGCTCGCATGCAGCCCGGCGCCGTTCGTGGCGGCGGCCCCGTGTTCGCTCGCTCTTCTGATTGAGATTCACTGGTGGCAGCGGCGGCTGACGAACTTCCTCGAGCTGTACGATGCCGCTCGCAGAAAACTAGCCGACTGGTTGGTGGCACGGTGGCTGGTGGCGCCTCGGCGTGATTTCTGCGGCTACCACACTACAACTGTTCACTCTTACAAGAAATGTTAGTAAACAGTTAGTAAGCGCATGCATTTACTAGTTTCGAGCTTATTTAACTACCTTCGCGGCATCCCTTTACTAGCCAACAGCTAGTGATTGTCGTAACTTTTCCCGTTAGTAATCAGGAAAGCTTTCTTGATGTTTTTAACTGAGTAACTACTAAGGCACACACGTTGCCAGATCTTTTGTAGATGCCGCAGTATACTTTGCCGTAATCGTGACGGTCTATTACAAAATTTAAACAAACCCTAATTTTATTGATTATCTTGGAATAAATGTTTCGTGCTACGCAGTGCTGGTTAGTATCGAAGATACATGTATCTTAGATACTATCTTGGATACTCCTTGGGTATCTTGTACCTGTATCGCGATACGTCTGTATTTCCGATACATTCAATAATGTATCGTGTATCTTAAGATACAAGATACTGATTGAGAAACAACGCCGAGCGAAACAATTAATGGTGGCTGAACTACGCTTCTCAATCTGATACTGCTGCTACTAAGCTACTTGAATAAAATGAACGACAGTAACATTGTTTTATATGTCTGCCAGAGTTCTCCAGCGAGGGCAGGCGATGAGGTCAGTGCGTCCCTATTGGTGGAGCACAGTCACGCGGTGGCGCTTGCGCGATCTTGACAAAAACAAGCCCTTGAACGTTTACGAGCAATCGAACTTCGCTTTCTCGCTATTTTTTTTCTTTCTGTTTGCTTGTGTCGATGCCATTACACTTCCTCGTAAACACTGTACCGTTCTACGTACTCCAACGCGTAAGGCACCTTTCGCGAAAGTTGTGATGCTACTGTAGTGTCGTTATCGAAGTTTATCTGGCGTGGTGCTTCGTTACGAAGTCTGAAGAATTCAAGAATGGGGCTTCTTTGCGTCTCGCGGCTTTTACACGACAACGATTTAAAAGATCTTAATGTAAGTTTGACTTACATACGATGAGATTTACTTATATGCAAATGATATTTTAAAAACTGCCGCTCCGCCGGTGCTGATGCTAGATGCCGTAGAGCAAGCACTTACGTAACATAACATATCTTGGCGTACTGTATCTTTCTTCTTGCTGCTCAATTATTCAAGGGTTTATTTTGATCATAATTTGATTGTCAGCATGAGTGCTATTTTTGCTGTCCTCCGTTTGCATTCCATTTAGACAAAGCCTGCGAAACATGGCCACGTGACTGCCTTATAGTGCGCTGCCGTACTGCAGCGCTCTCAAACGCGCTTCGAGCGAAACAACCGGCGCGTGAGCCATGGCGAAATGACCGGCCATGGCTTTATGCATCGACTTCACAGTGCATCAACATTTCTGACGACCGCACAAGGCAAGGAAACGCCGTCGTCTTTTAGGAGTGATATGCTGACAGTGTCTGCGCCGGTTGTTTTGCTCGAAGCACGTTTGAGAGCGCTGCAGTACGGTAGAGCACGAGCGGCCCAGTCACGTGGTTTCATTCGATATTTCGTGCGCTTTCTATTAAAGTCGAAAAAAAAAATCACCACGCAGCATGTACGTCGCCACAAAAATTGGACCGATCGTTTTGGAATGCCCTCTAGGACGTGATGGCACCCACCTGATCCTAGATGAATAATAAAAATGCTGCACAATCGACCTTAATTAATCAACCAATTAAGCGCAATATAAAACATACTATAATGAGCGCCACATGACGATAAGCCATACTTCACTGGTTTCATTGAGTTGAGGTTAACCACTTTTTGAGATACTTGTTTCTATAGTTACGTCAAAGAACCTGCAAACATATTCACTGTGATTGATACGGAACCGCCTTCCTATTTGACTATTATATATTGGTTCTTTTACGTCTCCGTAAAGTTTTTTGTTGTTGCTAATCACGAGAGAGTCGGAGCTGTAAATGGCAATAGAGAGGATATCAGTGTTATCCCGCATTGTGCCACTGCAATACGCCTGAGACAATTTTCGACGGCACTAGTTCTCTAGGAGAAAAAAATTCAAAAGATTGCACGCTAGTGATATGTTGCATGTTGCTAACGAACGCTTTACGCCAGCAGATAAGTAGAATATTAAAATCATTGCAGTTTTAAGCCCTAAATTGAGACATGATGTGTCACAAAAAATAGCGCTACCAGCGTTGTTGCAGCATTTCGGGCGATCTGGTATTGCGAAAACGGTAATACGCTTACGGACAAGGTAGAACTCCACAGCGGTATTTGCACCATCGTGCGGAGGCTTCTGACTAACGTTTTTGTATTCAGATGGCAACCCACTAGCTGGTCGGCAAGTAGAGAAGCGGCACCCATTAATTACAAATGTGTCAAACAAAAACCATTGACAGCGCAGCGTATAAGAGCTCTCATGTTAAGATGAGCTGTTTCGGAATGAAACTAATATATCATGAGCAAGTAAGACAGAACTCCTGGGGACACTAAGAGATATTTCCTCAAAATAAACAAAGTTAATCGCAGTTAAGAAAATTGCGAGTAAATATTTTTGTTCATAAGCGTTTCCTGCTTCATTATATCTATATATAAGAGCAAATGTGTAGATATATCGAAGTATCTTAAGATACAATTGGGAAGTATCATTTCGGATACATTTCTTCCGGAAGTATCTTCTATCTGTATCTCAAATACGTCTTGCCTGAATATCTTGTATCGTATCGCGATGCAATTTCAAAGTATCTTTGTCCAGCCCTGCAAGGCAGCGTAGACTCGCTTTAACTGACTTGGTGGGGTGTTCGCTCTTCCCGAAAGCTTATTGAACGCGATCCAGTCCAGTGAGTGACGGTATACGAACTCTGTGGCATGATCTTGACCGCGATGGTTCTGTGTATATAGAATATAATTTAAATGTTAACCTTCATTAACCTCCTGTAATGCTAGCAGCCACCTAAGGAGCTATCATTACAACAAAATACAGGTAGTAGTCGAGGAACACCGTGCGAAGCGACCGAACAATAAAGAAAATGCTGCTGTTCTAGCCAGAGCCTAGCAGACGTCAAAAGCCGAATCCTAGACTTTTCGTCACTGGAGCGCCGTTCGCAGCGCCGCCATCGATGGCGCTGCGAACGGTGAGGTCGTGAATTCGACTCCTGTCGACGGGAACGTTTTCTTTCCATTTCATGGCATTCATTTTGCTGACGTAATTCCATGATGAAAATACGTCATGAAAATTTTGGTGGACCCCGGCATAAACCTCTTTCGTGTTAAAAAGGCGTATTTAGTTTTTGTTCGATGATGTGTTTCGCGGACCCCTAGCAATGGCTTCGCTGGCCTCCCCTGAGAACCACTGTGTGCTACAGATAATGCTTGTGTTCTACCAGATGGGTTCAACCCATGATTCTTGCAAAACATCAAGCAAATAAACGACAGGCAGTAAACCGAAACAGATCAACAGTGATCGAACGTGGATGGGTTGGTCATTTATCGATGGTCGCATAATTTGTATAATAGATTTGGACATCAACTACAGGTGCATGAGGCAGTAGGAGTGCACATGCCACCCACTTTTTTCAGTTTTTATTTATCTCCTGCACACAGTGGAGCATATAAATAAAAAGCACGTCTGAGCATGTTCGTGCTATGTGTAATCCTGAATCCCGAAAAAGTCAAATTGTGTCCTGCCGTGACAAAAATATCCTACCATTTAAAATGAAACGTTATTTGCTGAAGAACAGCGATTTCAATGAGACACAATAACGGCATTTTCTTAAAAATAGGTGCTGCACAATCTCTTCAGGAGGAGTACCGACTGCACGCGGACGTTCGCAACACAGAAATGCAACAGTATTATCTTTTATATTTTAGGGAGACATGTCACTCGCGAATTAGTGTACATCGTGGTTAACCTTGGTGGACGCCTTCGACATCCATTTTAGCTGCGGCGTGATACGGAAGAGTAGAGGTTATTCAGTAAAGGGGTAGCTAGTAGCCGAGTATAAAAGCTATAAGATACTATGACTAATTCAGAAGCACTGTATGTCGCGCCTCCGCGCGCGTAAGTGCTCATTCCGCAAATATTCGTCTAACTGCTCAGAGACGCCGCTGACCCTGCGTGTAGTTCGCAACAGTACCTACGCGCGCAATAAATGCAAATGCTTGTATACACCAGAGCGCGCCTGTCTCGCACCCAGGCTTCTGGCGAGCCGAGCGGATACTCTCGCATCCAGACGCCGGGCTGGCCGTGCTGCCAAGGCGCGCGTCAGCAGTTCTGAGGCATTAAAGTGCGAAAAAAGTGCCCGTTCACGCCGCTTCAGCGTATAAGAGCACGTCTGGGCACTGCTGCGTCGTCCTTGGATGCCAAAACAAGCAGCGCAACAGGAGGGTATTACTTAGCGCTGTCTGCGACGATCACGACACGCACGGGAGTAGTGCCGGTGCGGTGTCTTCAGCTTCGCCGCGAGTAAATAACTGTGATTCAAGCAGAAAAACTAGGAGCCGAGTGAAAATGCGCGAGTAAGTAAACTAACTGCATGTGTTCTGTAGTGTGATGCCCCCCATTTCATTTTACGAACCTAATTTGCGTGACACGCAACTGGGTTGAAGGCAGGCGCGAGCATTGTACGGGGGCGCTCATCATTCCTTTGAGCGTTTCCTTTGACGAAAATGTAGTGCAAGATAGTGCTTTCAGGCACAAGGAATCAGCGTGCTTTGCCACTTTCAACGTACTATCCAGCTTTAGTGTTTTGATGGCATCCACGCCTTCAAGACTTCGTCTTCAAAAGGTAGTAAATGGTACGGTGTTCCTCAAGAGCTGGCCAGAATTTCGTGCTATCATTTCAGTGTTTGATGTCCCCAAATTTATTTGGACACGAGGCACCCAGCTGCACATAATACATATTGCCGCGAGTCTTATATTTCATGAGTGTAAGCTTCACCCACAAAGACTGTGGGCAACGCGCTGCGCAGGCCTCGCCGTGATGTGTAGGAAGCTTCGCGATTGTTTTGGAACAATCTGTTAAGATTGCGCGCCGCACGAGAATGTTCCAGCTTTGTCGAGAAATAACGCCGCCACCAGCAATATCGCTGGAAAGTTCGATAGCGCCTGTATAAAAGCCGACGCGCTTGACTGCTTGTCAGTTGATCGACGGCCGACGCCCTGTTCGCCGCTATCATTGTACAGCGTGTATTGCTGTAGTTCTAGTTCTCATTTTCCCGGCCACAAGTTCGGCCAAATAAACAGTTTCATTCTGCAAACGCCGACTGCTGTCTTCGTCGACGTCACGACCACGTGACATCTGGTGGAGGTGCTGCTTCATGATCCGGACACCACCGCGGAGCACTGATCCAAGCCCAAGCCGCGAAGAAGACGACTCTAAGGACAACCCGAATCCTCGAACCAGCCGCCGGCAGAAGGGACTACAACCAGAGTACGGGCTCCTTCCCGAAAACGCCAGGCAACCGAAGACCGTCACATCGACCGCCGAGATGATGACTGACGCAGTGCCCCCTACGGCGATCGTGATGCAGCCACCCAGGGAGCCGCCGACGTTCCGTGGTTCGCCATGTGAAGACCCCGAGACTTGGCTCGAGACCTTTGAAAGGGTCTCAACATTTAATAACTGGAACTGCGAGGACAAGCTGCGCCACGTATACTTCTACCTAGAAGACGCCGCGAGGACGTGGTTCGAGAACCGAGAATCCGCCCTACAAACATGGGATCTCTTTCGGACGACGTTCCTAAGCACGTTCACGAGCGTGGTCCGCAAGGAACGGGCCGCGGCTATGCTGGAGACCCGTGTGCAGCTGCCCAATGAAAATGTTGCCATCTACACGGAAGAGATGAATCGCCTGTTTCGACACGCCGACCCAAGTATGCCCGAAGAGAAGAAAGTGAGGTTCCTCATGCGGGGTGTCACACAGGAACTCTTCGCTGGATTGATAAGGAAGACGGTCGCTGAATTTGCATCGGAGGCTTCCACTATCGAGAAAACGCTTGAGATGCGAACGCGGCAATACAACCGCAGCTTCTCGGCTGCAAGCTACGCCGACGTTCAAGCCCTAGGACCCGCCGACCTGCGTGAGACGATTCGAGCAATTGTGCAAGAGGAGTTGCGAAAAAGTCTACCTCCGTCGCAACCTCAAGTAGAGTCCATCGCCGACGTCGTGCGCCAGGAGGTCCAGCATTCACTCGGCGCGCCTCAGCTAGCAGAGCCGCAGCCGCAAGCTGTTAGCTATGCTGCTGCAGCCCGCCGTCATGCTCATCCTCCACGCCCCCGCCAAGACGCCACACCGCCGCAGTACCGTCGCCAGACGCCGCCGCCGCCGCCGACGCCCTACCGACCACCTGTCGGCCAGCGCAACACCCCGAGGAAGACCGATGTCTGGCGTGCCCCCGACAACCGCCCGCTCTGCTATCACTGCGGAGAGGCCGGCCACACGTACCGCCGCTGCCAGTACCGACAGATGGGACTACGCGGATTCGCTATCAACGCGCCGCGCCCGCAGCCAGGCGAACGGCCGCGCGACATCAACGACTACCTCACCGGAACACAGTGGCAAGAAAGACGACCTTCCCGCTCGCCGTCGCCCGGCCGCTACATGTCACCGCACCGCCGGCCGTACACTGGCCCAAACCGGGGCCGGTCGCCTAGCCCGTATCCGGAAAACCAAGGGCAGCAACCGATGGAGGTGCGGTTGCTGAACGACGAAATGCTGAAGATCCTCCGCCGTCGACGACGACGCCACGACGAAGTTCCGAGCCCCCGCCGCACGCCGAACGACGTCCTGAAGATGAAACTTTGCGACCGCAAGCAGACCTGACGACGCAACGCGGAAGCAGCGGTGCAAACCGACGCAGCCGTGACCCGACGCCGCGACGTAACCGCAACGCAAGACGGCGGACTAGCGACCTCGACGTTCTGATCGACGGCCACAACGTCACCGCTCTCGTCGATACTGGAGCTGACTATTCCGTCATCAGTGGGCCGTTCGCAGCACAGTTGAAGAAAGTTACGACTGCTTGGGAAGGCCCCGAGATCCGGACCGCTGGAGGCCATCTGGTAACGCCGATTGGTGTCTGCACGGCATGAGTCACCATCAATAACCGGACTTATCCTGCGAGCTTTGTAATTCTACAAAACTGCTCCAGGGATGTGATACTGGGAATGGACTTCCTAAGTGACCACGGCGCCGTCATCTACCTGAGGTCTGAGTCGATAACACTGAACTCAGACAAAGCGCTCCCGCCCCACGCGATGCCAGGCAACCATGCATTGAATGTGATAGAAGAGCAGGTGACCATTCCGCCGCGCTCCAGCGTCATTATTTCCGTCGGCACCGAAAAACCTGCGAACCTTGAAGGCGTCATCGAGGGCGATCAGCACCTACTCCTGAACCGTCAAATTTGCGTCGCACGAGGTATAGCCGAGCTGCGTGACGGTAAAGCAAAAGTAGTGCTGACAAACTTCAGCCACGAATATAGGCACCTCAACTTCGGTACGACGGTTGCCTACATCGACGAATGTGTAGCCGTCAGCGATGCTTTCGCCCTCTTCGATGCTGCCGAACCTGCTTCGACGAATAGAGGTCCCGAACCGGATTTTGACGTCAACCCAAGCCTTCCGAAGGCCAAACAAGACCAGCTCAAAACCCTGCTCTTGCAATACAAGGACTGTTTCTCGTCGTCATCGCGGGTCCGACAAACGCCCCTTGCGAAGCACCGCATTATAACAGAAGAAAATTCTCGACCGACTCCGTCAGAGCCCATACAGAGTTTCTACTCGAGAGCGCGACGCGATAAAGAAACAAGTCGACGAGATGCTATGTGACAACATCATCCAGCCGTCCAAGAGTCCGTGGGCGTCACCCGTGGTGTTAGTGAAGAAGAAGGACGGGACACTGCGCTTCTGCGTTGATTACTGGCGCCTGAACAAAATCACGAAGAAGGACGTGTACCCCCTCCCACGAATAGACGACAGCCTGGATCGACTTCACAACGCGACGCACTTTTCGTCGATGGACCTCAAGACCGGCTACTGGCAAATTGAAGTCGACGAGAGAGACCGAGAAAAGACTGCCTTTATAACACCCGACGGCCTCTTTGAGTTCAAGGTCATGCCTTTCGGTCTTTGCTCGGCACCTGCGACGTTCCAGCGTGTCATGGACACCGTACTGGCCGGATTGAAGTGGCAGACGTGCCTTGTGTATTTGGACGACGTCGTCGTGTTTTCCTCGACCTTCGACGAGCATCTGCCGGCGGCTTGAGGCAGTACTTCAAGCAATCAAGGCCTCTGGACTGACCCTGAAGCCAGAAAAGTGTAGATTCGCGTATGACGAGCTCTTGTTTCTAGGTCATGTGATCAGCAAGTCTGGAGTGCGCCCAGACCCGCGGAAAACAGCTGCCATCGCCGACTTTGCGCCACCCACCGACAAGAAGGCCGTGCGCCGATTTCTCGGCTTATGTGCCTATTACCGACGCTTCGTCAAAAACTTTTCACGGATCGCCGAACCACTGACGCTTCTCACGAAGAATAACGTGGAATTCAGGTGGGAAACGGCGCAAGTGCAAGCCTTTCAAGAACTTAAACGACGCCTGCAGACGCCACCCATACTTGCGCATTTCGACGATTGCGCCGATACGGAAATACACACCGACGCAAGCAGCGTAGGACTCGGTGCTGTCCTTGTGCAAAAGACTGGCGGGCTTGAAAGGGTTATCAGTTATGCTAGCCGGTCACTATCCAAGGCAGAAGCCAACTATTCCACAACAGAAAGGGAATGCCTCGCCATCATCTGGGCTACGTCAAAGTTTCGCCCCTACCTCTATGGCAGGCCCTTCAAAGTTGTCAGTGACCATCACGCCTTATGTTGGCTAGCTAACTTGAAGGACCCTTCAGGAGGTCTCGCACGATGGAGTCTGAGGCTTCAAGAATTCGATATTACCGTCGTGTACAAGTCTGGACGAAAACACTCCGACGCCGACTGCCTGTCTCGTGCCCCCGTCGACGCACCGCCGCAAGACGACGACGATGACTGCTTCCTCGGAACTATAAGTGCCGACGACTTCGCCGAAAGGCAACGGGCTGACGCGGAACTGGGGGGCCTTATTGAGTACCTCGAGTGCAAGACCGCCGTGGTTCCGAAGGTATTCAAGCGAGGACTGCCGTCGTTTTTCTTACGGAACGGCGTTCTCCTGAAGAAGAACTTCTCGCCACTTCGAACCGACTACCTTCTCGTCGTGGCCTCATCATTGCGACATGAAGTCCTCCAGGCCCTACACGACGACCCAACGGCTGGACACCTCGGTGTTTCCCGAACGCTCGCCAGAGTACAGGAAAAATACTACTGGCCACGCCTTGCTGCCGACGTCGCCCACTACATTAAGACTTGCCGAGACTGCCAGCGACGGAAGACACCGCCGACTAGGCCAGCGGGACTTCTGCAGCCAATCGATCCACCTCACCGGCCGTTCCAGCAAATCGGGATGGACCTACTGGGGCCGTTCCCGACGTCGACTTCCAACAAGTGGATCGTCGTAGCGACTGACTACCTCACCCGCTACGCCGAGACAAAGGCCTTGCCCAAAGGGAGTGCCGCCGAGGTAGCCAAGTTCTTCGTGGAGAACATCGTCTTGCGTCATGGCGCCCCAGAGGTCCTCATCACAGACAGAGGTACCGCCTTTACTGCGGACCTATCTCAGGCGATCTTGAAGTACAGCGAGACGAGCCACCGCCGCACCACCGCCTACCACCCGCAGACCAATGGCCTCACCGAGCGTCTAAATAAGACCATCGCTGACATGCTCGCCATGTACGTCGACGTTGAGCACAAGACGTGGGACGCCGTCCTTCCGTATGTGACCTTCGCTTACAACACGGCCGTCCAAGAAACGACGCAGATGACGCCGTACAAGTTGGTCTACGGAAGGAGCCCGGCGACGACGCTCGACGCCATGTTACCCAACGTCACCGACGAAGAAAATGTCGACGTCGCCGCTTACTTACAACGTGCCGAAGAAGCTCGACAGCTGGCCCGCCTGCGCATCAAGACTCAGCAGCACAGCGACAGCCGTCGCTACAATCTTCGACGACGCTTCGTCGAGTACCAGCCCGGCGACCGTGTCCGGGTCTGGACGCCAATACGACGACGCGGACTGAGCGAGAAGCTTCTTCGACGATACTTCGGACCGTACAGGGTTCTTCGACGTCTCGGCGTACTCGACTACGAGGTCGTCCCCGACGGCACCACGAACTCCCAGAGGCGCCGAGCTCGACCCGAGGTCGTGCATGTGGTGCGCCTTAAACCGTACTATGCTCGTTAGCGCACCTGAGGACTCTAATGTTTGCTTTATTTATTATATTTCTTTAGTATTGCATGTATTCATGTTGTTTTTAAGCATCGGGACGATGCTCTTTCAGAGGGGGGCATTGCCGCGAGTCATATTTCATGAGTGTAAGCTTCACTCACAAAGACTGTGGGCAACGCGCTGCGCAGGCCTCGCCGTGATGTGTAGGAAGCTTCGCGATTGTTTTGGAACAATCTGTTAAGATTGCGCGCCGCACGAGAATGTTCCAGCTTTGTCGAGAGATAACGCCGCCACCAGCAATATCGCTGGAAAGTTCGATAGCGCCTGTATAAAAGCCGACGCACTTGACTGCTTGTCAGTTGATCGACGGCCGACGCCCTGTTCGCCGCTATCATTGTACAGCGTGTATTGCTGTAGTTCTAGTTCTCATTTTCCCGGCCACAAGTTCGGCCAAATAAACAGTTTCATTCTGCAAACGCCGACTGCTGTCTTCGTCGACGTCACGACCACGTGACAATATATTGGTAGGTACGTAAACATTACTCGCGCCAGTTTCCTTTACGTCGCAGGCGTAGCGCCAGTTCAAGCAGCTAAATTTTTACGATATTTACACAGCACATATTTAATAAGAGACAGCTGGATTCCGCCCATTTCAATATCGGCTTAACCTAGATTAGCACAGTTTCGTTTGTAAAGCAACATCGTTGCAAGATTAAAATCGCGCAGATAGCTCCCAAAAGGTATCGATAAATGATACTGCAGGTGATACTATCTGATAGCACGCTTTTGTGAGCAAGACGCATTATTGGAACATCGCTCGTGAAACAAAAATGACGTTCCGCGAAACTACCCGTAAAGCATACTCTAATTATCACGCGACGCATGCTGAACTGATGAGTTTTCGCAGAACTTTGAGCACAACTTGTGTGGGGCAACAAAACATCGTTTCACTCTTTCGCGAGCTGCACTGTAATTGCGACTCACGCGTACAACAGCGAGGAAGTTTTTTTTTTTTACAAATTTAACAGCATACGTACCTGACGGGGCTGCTTCCGCAGCCTGCTCAGCATGTACTGTATACATTGTGTACTTGCATGTGCAAGATGTTCTTGATGTTTCAATAAAAACAGCGAAAATGTCCAGGCTAGAAAAGACGCGAAACACGCTCTTTGACGGGCTGAGTTTCGGGAGTTTCGCGTTTTCTCAGTGTAGCGCCTGCTGGCATGGCAGTGCGGACATGCTGTTTCGTCGCGTGTGCGATATATCGGGCCACGCGCGATGCAAATATGGTGGTGCGCATGGAATTCGCTGTGTTCTGGTCTATAGGTGCACGCTAAAATACCCTTGGAAATCTGACATCGACCTATGAACAAAAATATGTGACAGATGATGTCCTCGATCAGCTGAGAACGCACAGCAGACACTTGGAGCTCGAGACAAAAATAACCAAAATTGCTCAACAGCACACGCTCCTAGAACACACATACGTGAGGTTCGCTACATAAAGGTACTTGCCACGCTGGGATTTGCAAATTTTTGGGCGAGTGAGACATCCACAATGTATGGTGAACACACAAAACATCTCCCGCTAAAGGAGACTATGAGGCGGTGCGAAGCCGGAGCACTTGCACGATCGCGTTTCATTGGCGTTCGTTGGGCATGCTACCGACCTCGGGCATGCTACCAACCTCGCGTCGTGGAACGCGAAGAGGAACGCTACGCGCGTCGTATCTTCCCTCTAGGCTGGTCCTTAATTCTCACAGGGCGAGCAGGGAACACGGTCGACAGGCTCGTGAGAGGGGGGCAGCGTAGGAGAGGAGGGAGAGGGGGAGGGGACGCGCATGCGCTGGCACTCATTGCGGCGTTGCGCAGGAGAGAATTTCGGCATGTCGCGCCCGTTTTTCAGTGCGGGAGTGGAGAAGGGAATGGGTAAAGAAAGTGGAGAGTGTGAATGGGGAGGGGGTGGGGAGTGGAGAGGGCTTGCCTATGCGCAGTAAAGGTGGTCACGCCGCACACCACCACCACCACCGGTTTGAACTCCGCCATAAGATGCTTCGCATCTAAACCGCGTCTTCCCGAAGCGAACCCTGACGTGATGCGAAGCATCGTGGGGGGTGGGGGAGGGGGTTTCGTTGTTCTAATTGCGCAGACGAAGGTGACACGGTTAACGAAAGTCTTTATTGAGCAGCGTCTAGTACTTGAGGTGACGAAGCTCAGGGTGCGCAGCTCACTTCAAGCGTTTGCGCTCAGCGTCGCGTGCGCTTCGATGCGCAGGTTTGTCTTCAGTGGACGTAGCGTTGCTGTTAGTTTGTGGGTTGATGCTGACGCTTGCTTGCGCCAACCCACTAACTGACGGGAATGTTGCTTCCATGACACTAATCGCACCATCACACTTCATCGGAAGCATTAACGGAGACAAGCGGAGTGAACCGACGCAAGCGCTGAACTGAACGCGCGCAGCGCTCTACCCGCTTTATATTCACACTTGAAGGAGAGGAGACTAGAAGAGGAGAGTAGAGCATGCTCTGCGAGAGCAGAGGCGAGAACGCAGGAGAAGCGCAAGCGCAGTGTGCGTGCGCACGCAGACGACGCCGCGCGACATGCCGCCGCTATAAGATGCTTCGCATCTTAAAAAAAAGCACACGTTTATGATTTCTCTTGCCGCACGACAAGCGACGAACGGAAGTCGGAGCTGAAGGCGCGAACGGTAGCCTTCGTGAGTTCATGGCGCCGTGCAAACTATTTACTAACCGAATGCACGAGCAAACAAACGCCGATGATACAAGAAAAGAAATAGCAAGCTCCGCCCTCTCGTTGCAAACCACTTTGTAAGTATATAAGGCTGTTAAAACTGGACGAAGCTTGCGGTGGCTCTGTGGCGTAGTGGTGAGTGCCTGCTTTCGGTGCTTGTGGTCATGATATCGATTCCTGTGTCGTGTGTGATTCCATGTTTTTCTCTCATTTCTAATTATCGCTAGACATACGTAGAAGATATGTTATCCCGTGAAACACTGTTTGAGTGCCAAAAATTCTCTTTTTTAGCAGGCGCTGGACAGGAAACCACGCAGAAGCGCTGCAGGCGCTACCTAGCCAGGAAAAGTATGAACTAGGGGTGTGCGAATATCAAATTTTTCGAATACGAATCGAATACGAATATCCACCTTCGAATATCGAATCGAATATCGAATATCAAAGGAAAAATGCCTCCACAGTAACGATATTTTATTTAACATGTAGCTATTTGAAGAAAAAAACATTAACAGCCTGACTGGCAACACAACATACACTGCTATCTCCAGAACACAATGTCCAGACTAGCACATGCACATCACAACACAAGCAAATATCACGGCACAATGAAAGTAATGACTACATGTTAGTATGAAGAAATATGAGTTGCTCCACATGATCAGGCAGCAGGCGCTCCCTTGTAACAGAGACCCCCCCCCCCTGCCACTGAAAAGGCACGCTCGCTTGGAACAGAACTGGTTGGTATAGGGAGTTACATGGGGCAAAGCTTTGCCAGACTGGGGTATGTGAAGGTGCTTACAGTCCGCCACTAGTCACGTGGGTCACTGTCTTTCTTCAGGAGTGGTCATGCATAGTGAACGAGTGGTAGTGCGGCACGTTACGGCCGCATAATGTACGGTTACATGATCGCCAACAGCGCTGCACATCGGAGATGCACCAGCAATTAAATCATACGTATTGGGGCGCTCGTCGCAGGCAGATATCGTGCCTCCGTGTACTTACGATGCTTATCGCTCCTCTCGGCAACGTTTTTAGCGATACGAACGCAGCAGAAATGTGGAAGACGAGTTATTTTATGCATGATAATCGAATCGCATATTCTAATTTTTCGAATATTCGAAGTTATCGAATATTCGAAACCTTTCGAATACACGATTGTCGAATCGAATACGAATATTTTCAATGTAATATTCGACGAATATTCGAAACTTTCGAATATTCGCACACCCCTAGTATGAACTAAAATTCTGCAAATGCCACGTCAAGGCTATTCGGTCGCTTTATCTGGGAGCCACCTATGGAGTCGCATAACGAAACGACAAGCAGCGGCTGTAATTTGGACGGATTTCCTACCTGCAGGCGTGGATTCTAGCAAGTATTTGACTAGCAGTGCAGCGAAGCGCTCACTAACATCACACCTGCGTTCACATCTCTCCCTAAGAGTACGGGAACGTTCTGTTTTAATGTACGCATTTTGGTTGCGAGCGCTATACGCATTTTGGTTGGGCGGATGTGTGCGTGTATTAAAATGCCATTTTATGTGCTGGATTAATTTTATTCCAAAGCTGTTTCAATGTGATAGTTTTACTCCCGTGGAGGAGTGCTTTCACTCAACCGCAGGAGTACCATTGTACTCCATGAGGAGGCGTTGGATCACTCTCTGCCTCGAGAGAGTTGTTGCAAGGTTGTAGCGAGGTTGAAGCAAGGTCGAATCCCGTTGGCGCGCTTCGGAATTTTTTTTCGTTTCTTTTATTTTTCTATGTGGCTTTTATTTATATATACATACATATACATATCCGGGACATGACGGTAACGGCGACGCTAAAAACCAGCGGAGAGTCGATATAACTGCTATCGCAATAAAAAGAAATCCCGGATAATTTGGGATTATGTTTCTTAATGCAACCAGGAGCGGCGAAACATAAAATAGGTGGTGAATTTGTATTGTTCTAATTTTCTTTTTATTGATATTTTGTTCATTGTTTCTCATGCTCTCTTACGCTTTACTTGGTCTTTACATGTTTCATGTTATATTTAATTGATAATTTCTTATTGCTAAGCTGATGCGCTTTCAGAGATGGACGCCTTGAGCACGTTTTTGCTTTAACGCAGGCAGGCTAGAGAGGCCTGAGCCCACTAGGATACCCTGCACTGGGAAGGGGGAAGGAAGTTAGAGAGGATGAGAGAAGAGTCACTGTTACCGTAGCTCACACTCGAATCTTTCAAAAATGATACCGTCTACACGACAATCTTTTATTTAATCTACACAATCGAGAGGGTGTGTAGCGGGTTGTAAGAAATTGTCGCGCGCTATTTCGTGTTCGGA
The DNA here is from genome assembly GCF_013339695.2 of Rhipicephalus sanguineus. Lineage (NCBI taxonomy): Eukaryota > Metazoa > Arthropoda > Arachnida > Ixodida > Ixodidae > Rhipicephalus > Rhipicephalus sanguineus. Next base: position 47,500,060 of record NC_051182.1, read on the forward strand.
AATGAATTTCTAAGCGGCAAAACTTACATGCATCACTGCACGCAGCGTGCGCCATGGATGTTTCGGAAATACTTGCTCAGAATGAACACAGATGGTCGCCCAAGGCGGCGCGTTTTTCGAAGCAATGTTGCGGAAATGAAAGTACGTGTGCAGGCAGCTGCAAACGGACCTTCCTTTTGATCTCCATTTATTGGAATGTTGCGTACATGTAGCAAGCTAGAGCAAAGGGTTTATATTGGGGAAACGATCCACAGTAGTGTGCAATCTACTGCGAGAAAGCTCTGTAAAGCTGTCTCGACAGGCCAGATGGGCCTACATGTCGTTGACGGACGTGTGGACAGACTGTCTTTGGAGCCAATTCTACCAGTACGCGTGAATGCCTATCTATTGCGTGAAAGCCTCATTTGTTGCCCGGTTATGCGATCTATTTTTACCTTTCTATTTGTTCAAATATTGAATCAAAAGAGAATTGCTCAGGCGCGGCGAGTACACTAAGCTTTATCGTTTGGTCTTTTAATCTGGTCTATTAATATTTTATGAAAGAGAACGAACAAGTTGCGAACTACAGTTATTGATCGTGTGCTACCACGTAAATGCAAGATGAACAATTCTTCAATCTGGCTGAGCAGTTTTTAATGCGTAATATTTCAATGTCGACACAACGACAACACTATGGATCCGTTCGACTGCAACGTAAGACAAATGATGCACTAAAATGAATAATAAAAAAAAATAAATTTTCAAACGAAGCTTGTACTGTCTCACAAGTATCGCTGACGCTGTACGTGCAATTACAGAAAAATTGGTAGAGCATCGCACGCGTTATCCGAGATATGAAGATTCGGTCCCCGCCGGCGGCAAGTTGCCTTTCCGTCTACTTTTATTTCCTGACATTGATGCCGTAATTATTATGAACAATGTACCCCATGCTTTCCTTGGTTTCACTGTATGTTTGTTTGAAATAAGGTTGTGTGTAACAAAGAAAACGAGCCCTTAAGTTGCCCTTGTTACGTTTTATTTTAAAAAACGCATTAATATCTTAGAAGACGGGTGCCTGAGTGAGGCATCAATTGCATTGCCAGCGAAATATTTTACACGTTGTGCAAATAATATTTTCGCTAAATTCACGTTGTTGGAAAACTCTGAAATTAAAGTCCAAAATAAATATAAGGGATACGATCTCCTCAGTAAGCAAACCAATGCGTTTCTGTGCAGAAGAGAATTCCTTCTTTTATATATATTTGAAGATGAACCTCTACTTTGCCAGTCTTGACGAGTAAAGGAAGTTCGGAAAGTGTCGATGAAATGAAGGAATGATAAATGAAACAAACGCGGAAGCTCTGTTGACGGGGAAACTGAATTAATCTAACAACACTTTTTCTATAAAAGCTGTTCTCCTCAATACAACGAACTAACAGCGGTCGTGTTTAGTTTTGAAGCTTGTCAGCAGCAATAACGTGCTCGTTACATACCTGCACCTTCAGTCGTATACATCCGTTTTCACTGAAAAGCCACGAAGCTCGTATGATATCCTGTCCTCTCCCACTCCTGCTCCTCCTCCCCCTACCTCGAAATAAAAACAAGCGAGCAGGTTGCAGAACATCCTGAGGAAATAATGGTTCACAGTTTTCCGGCGCTTTGAACAGCTGGGAAAGGAACCGCCGTCATGTTTACCTAACAAAGGGTGCCACTGTCACAAAGTATCAGCGCTACAACTACATCAAAGCTAAGCTGATGTGAGCACGCGTCATTACCTCGGGAACCCGCATAAAGATATTTCCTTTTCTTTCTTTCTTTTCTTTTCTTTTTACTGCCTCGCTTCTTTTGTTTACGTCTTAGCGTCACTTCATCCAGGCGACAGTGTAACGGAGCGAGCTCTGCTCAGGTAAACACATACCTTGAGCGTCTTAAAAACACGCCCGCTTCCTTTCAAACTGCCTTGCCTTCGATTTAGAGTGTGCGTAGACGCTGAAGTATCTAAACACTCGAAAGAGGCGGTAGCGTTTTCCTTCTGAGCTTGTCAAAAGCTCTTCATGGAGACAGACCACGGTACTACGCCTTCAGCATCAAACGAGACTTCGAGGGCCGTCAGCTCGTGGGCCATATCCCGTCTATCCCAAGACAGTCCCAGTATAAAGACGAAAGATTTAGACGCCTCATCAAGAGCGAAAATTGATCGTCGGCGGCTTCAACACGAGTGATGCAAAAAATCATGTGATGACGTCAGTAGGCTACATCACGATGACATCAGAGATCGACAACGTACACTTATGACCTCATCATGATGTCACTATGGCGTCACCACGACTTCACGGTGATGTCACTTTGATGTGATATAACGTGACGACACACGATGAGGCAGTGCAGTGATGAGGCAGTGCAAAACGAGGTGATACGCCGGAAGCTTGCAATGCTTCTGATCCTGAAGGCGGTGGACAATCACGTTAGGCTCAGAAAGCTTTCGGAGGTGGGCGGGTGGTTGGATCAATACATACTCAGAAGGTATTGTGTATACATACTGCTACATGCGTTTCTTATTATCACATTTGATGTATTCGGTTTTCACCCCCAAAGACTGTCAGCAACGCTCAGCGCAAACCGTGCCTCATTGTTCGAGAAGCTTCGCGATAATTGTAGATCGTCTGCCCTCGAGGGCAGAACCGCCGTTGTTGCGAAGGTATTCACGCGGGGAATGACGCCGTTTATCTTGCGCAACGGTGTTCTCCTTAAGAAGAACTTCTCGCCGCTTCGAGCCGATTCCCTTCGCTTTTCCCTTTCGGCGGAGCGATTCCCGCCGCTTCGAGCCGGTGCCCTCGACATTGCGACCAGAGGTCATCCAGGTTCTGCACGACGACCCGACGTCTGGACGCCTGGGGGTTTCTCGCACGCTCGCTAGAATACAGGGAATGTGCTACTGGCCGCGCCTTGCCGCCGACGTCACTCGCTACGTAAAGACTTGCCGGGACTGTCAGCGACGCAAGACACCGCCGACAAGGCTAGTCCGACTTCTGCAGTCTATTGAGCCACCTCGACGGCTGTTACAGCAAATCGGGATGGAGACACTGGGACCGTTCCCGACGTCCAATATCGGAAACAAATGGATCGTCGTAGCTATTGACTACCTCACTCGCTACGCCGAGACAAGGGCCGTAACCAGAGGCAGTGCCGCCGAGGTAGATAAGTTCTTCGTTGAGAACATCGTCCTGCATCATGGCGCCCCAGAGGCCCTTATCACCGACAGAGGTACGGCGTTTACTGCTGACCTAACTCAGACAATACTGAGAAACAGCCAAAACAAGCCACCGCCGAATCATGGCATCCCACCCACAGACCAACGGCCTGACCGAGCGTCTAAATAAGACCATCGCCGACATGCTGGCCATGTATGTACGTCGACGTCGAACACAATACGTGGGACGCCATCCTTCCGTACGTGACCTTCGCGTACAACACGGCCGTACAAGAAACGACGCAGATGACGCCATACACGTTGGTCTACGGACGGAGCCCGGCAACGACGCTCGACGCCATGTTACCAAACTTGACCGACGAGGAAAACATCGACGTGACCACCTGACTACAGCGCGCCGAATAAGCACGACAGCTCGCCCGCTTACGGATCGAGAACCAGAAGACGAATGACAGCTGCCGCTACAACCTTCGACGACGCCACATGGAATACCAACCCGGTGACCGTGTATGGGTATGGACACCAATCCGCCGACGAGGAGTTAGTGAGAAGCTTCTTCGACGATACTTCGGACCGTACAGGGTACTTCGACGCCTCGGCGCACTCGAGTACGAGGTTGCCCCTGACGGCATTACGAACTCTCAGCGGCGCCGTGCACGACCTGAAGTCGTCCATGTCGTGCGCCTCAAGCCATATTACGCGCGCTAGTGATTCTGAGGACTGTACTGTTGCTTTATTGTTGTACTTTCTTGCTTGTGCTTATTGTACTATCTTGCTTTTGCTTATTGTTTAATGTACTTTCTTGCTTAATTGTTGTTATTTATTGTTGCATACATTGGCCGTTTCACCACCCCCATTGTTCAATTTTAAGCATCGGGACGATGCTTTTTCAGAGGGGGGCATTGCCACGTGCGTTTCTTATTATCACTTTTGCTGTATTCGGTTTTCACCCACAAAGACTGTCAGCAACGCTCAGCGCAAACCGCGCCTCATTGTTCGAGAAGCTTCGCGATTATTGTAGATGGTTTGTTAACATTGCGCGAACACTCGAGCGTATTCTAGAGCATGCGCGACAACCAGCGGTAACGCTGCAATGATCAACGGCACATGTATAAATGCTGACGCGCTTCATCGCTTGTCAGTTTTTCTACGGTCGACGCCTTGTTCGCCGCTATCAGTGTACAGCGTAAATTGCTGTAGTTTGACTTTTCATTTCCCGGCCACATGTTCGGCCATATAAACAGTTTCACCTTGAACATGCCGGCTGCTGTCTTCATCGACGTCACGGCCACGTGACAATACTCAGAAGGCATTGCGTGTGTAACGGCGGTATCACGATGCGTCGACATAGTCGTACGATCCATGTTTTCAAAATGAGCTAGCAGAGTGATCAATCACGCGAAAGTGTCGTCGCAACGGGAAGGGCTTTGGCGGGCTGAGTAATCAACAGAAGCGACCGTCTGAGAAGCGAGCTTCCCGCAAAGCGTAGAACCTCGGGGTGAGCACATGCATTGCGTCTGCAAAGCCAATCAGCCACCGACAACGACGATGCTGCAATTAGGCGTCGGGAACGTCCCTGTAACTCTCGCTGCTATGGGCGCATCAAAGGAGTGATTTGATTGACCCGAAGAGCAATGCTTCAAGGTGGCATGGTCTGACTGACGAAGAAAAAGGAAAGGAAGCCTTGAGTGCCACTCGGAAATATAAACAGGGGATTACGGTAATGGTATCACATAGGATCGCGACACGTAAGAAGCTAGCGCACTTGGTACGTAGTAGCAATTAAACATACCAGACGATGAGCTACGCCATCAAATCCGGGAGTATTGTGGTCCATGTACTAGTCTGTACGCATCTATTTAAAAGAAGTGCTGGCCCAGGCTACACAACTCGCGTGCGTTCCATTCAGGTCGACCCCATCCCGGACCCTGCACGTCAGCTCGTGTGTCTCATAGAGAGTTAATTTCCGGTGATTATTACGAACCGACCGTCAAGAAAATACACGTCCAGGTCATGAGAGAAATCGGTAGACTTGGCCGCTTGAACTGGCCCATTGATATACAGAATGCATGATGATAGGACACAGTCAAAAGCCAGTACCCGGTTTATCTCATCATAGAAAACGTGGTGATATCGCAAAAGATTTCGGTTAAAATAATGATTCCAACTTCACTGAAGCGATCCGACCGTCAAGAAAATACACGTCCAGGTCATGAAAGAAATCGGTAGACTTGGCAGCTTGAACTGGCCCATTGATATACAGAATGCATGATGATAGGACACAGTCAAAAGCCAGTACCCCGTTTATCTCATCATAGAAAACGTGGTGATCTCGCAAAAGATTTCGGTTAAAATAATGATTCCAACTTCACTGAAGCGAGCTGTCGCGAAAGAAAAGTAACAGTACGAGTTGAATGCGCGTTTTGAATACACGAATGGAAAAAAATTGCTTCTTTTAAGCGCTGAATATCACAATGCTCTGCGCGAGCTACGCAGATAATTTCGCCTTGTTTTACAGAGTTCGGAAGCCCTCAACATTTAAAGGGGTCAGTGGCGTAGGCAGAAACCTTTAGGGGCGAAGCACCTCAGGGTCTCGGCGTGTGGGCGTGCATCGTGCATCGTCGTCTACAGTCGCGACGTGCATCGTCGTTTGCTGTCGGGACGGTCCATTTGCTTGGGCGCAAGAGAGGAAGCCACCGCCTCAGCGCTCGCCGTGTGGTTAGAGAGGGTGAACGGCTAGCATTGACTATGGAAACTCTCTTTCTGCGACGAACGCTGAACATCACCAGGAACGAGAACGCGCCCACACCCGCGAGCGACAACGCCGACGTAGGCAGCGTCTGCTAGCGAGTTTCTTGGTTGAAAATGCCCCACCTCCCCGAAGGGAATCGTGAGGAAATGCGAATGCATTTCTTGCGCCGAGAGTACACGGCGTAGTAATTTTAATGGCGTAAAGCTGGAGATATCGACGCGCTCAAGTATCTACCTTTTGGGCGCCTCTTTCAACGAACGCTTCCTATGTGCGTTCGTAATCACCTCAGGGATGTTGCCACCGCCTTCAATGCAGCACAAACGCGTTTAGAACGCGCTGTTTTCAGGCTGTGCCAAGGCAGCACAAACGCTACAAACGCGTTTGAAACGCACTGCATTGAGGCGGTGGCGCAGGGAGGAGAGAGAGCGAACGGCGAGAGAAGAGGCGGCGAAGCACTGCACCTACACTCTCTCCACAAACGCGGGAGCACCGTCGAGCTCCCACGATGCGAGCGCCCTCACGCGCCAGAGCGCGCTCCTCCTCTCCACTCACTCTCCGCTACTCCGCCCGCACCACCTGCTCCGGTTGCTAGGGGCGAGGATAAGCGCGCGCCCGCAGTTGTTGCTATGGGAGAGGTAGTGAGAGCGGATAGGCGCGCGGACCTTACATAGCCCGACTAAGAAATGCATTCGCATTTAAAAAACCGACAGCACGCGCTGCACAACCCTTCACTGGCCACCACGTATATAAAGGCACTGGATCTTCACCGGCAATGTAGCGCCGTTTGGAGATTTCTCCTGTGCGTAGTTGCACTCTAAAACGTCGCAGCGTTCACGTTAACTAAAAGCGGACTGCGGGTCTCTGTGTCTAATCTCTCTTCTGTCTCTCATTGCCCATTAGAAGTGATTTGCCCATTAGGAGCGATCGGCAGCCGTGGAGGGGGTCGTTCTGGCCGCGCTGCAGTGAGAACGATATTACGTCGTAGTTCATATTAATACCGCACAGGGCCGTCGCATGGGCATTAGAATATAACAAATAGTTCATTGCTGATTATACCACGCACAGGGTCACAGAGATTAACGTGGCAAAGGCAAGCTGAGTCCAGTTTCCCGCCACGCAGCCTAACGAAAAGCTTAAAGAGCTCCGCGTTTAAATGTGACTGCACTGCCTCAGGTGAAAACTTTTAGAGAATGTGTACTAAGCAGCGGCAACAGGGATCGCTTATAACTTTATGATAAGCAGTCCGCTATGCGCGCGCTTGCCTTCATAAGTAACATACGTATGTACACCATCCAAATGCAACCGTAGTCTCAAATATCCTGCGCCCCTCAGCTGAGCTCACGAGGCGCGCTTACGTGCGAGGCGATTCGGAGGCCGCGTCGTCGGCTCCTTGTCTAGGGGCCTTCGCGGCAGGTTGTGGGACGGCACCACACCTGGTGTAGTCGCCTATGCTTATAGCCTGCGTGCAATAAACGGCTTAAGTATTGGCGAGGCGCTTAGACATGGTCACAAGCTTACCTAAGAGTGGTGCGTACGGTGGGTAGCAGAAGTCCCTGTCCGCGAAGTGCTTGCTGCACACTGTCGATGAAGGCGTGGGGCGCATTCCCGTTCTGAGCTTGACAATCCACTCCTTCTTCAGCTTCGGGTCCTTAGGGTAGTTGTGAAAGCGAACGCCTTTTTCACGAGCGGACGAAGTACACTGAGGCACAGAGCAGTACTTCACCATTGCGCAGCGCTCGCCGCGGGAACAAGCGGCCGCAGCTCTAAGAATCAAAGAGCTGTAGTTCTAAACGAACGTTAAAAGCAGTCCCACGGTTGTTCGAACAGCGTCAATAGCCACGATACGCAAGATAACCAATTGAACTGCTTTTAAGTGCGAATGCACTTTATAAGCGACCCTGGATCCGCCGTCCCATAGCAACGGCGCGAGGAGCGGAGAGGAGCGTGTGTAGCAACGGCGCAGCGACGTCACGCCCCACGTGACTGCGCGCGTTCCGCCCTCCGCTCCGTGGCTGCGCGCGCCCCGCGCATTGCCTGTGGTGATGAAGGCCGGCGGCGAGACGCCGAACGAAAGCGTGCGAAGCGAGCCGAGCACCCCGAAGCCGATCTGGCGCGGGGACGCGCGATGCGTGAGCGAGCGCGGGCCCTCGAATTCGATCGGCCGGACGCGCTCTTCAAGCGAGACTTCCTGGACCGCAGCTTCGGACATAGCTGCGCGGTGTGCGATCGACTGTGGTTCGACAACAACCTGAGCCCCATCTCGGGCGTGCGCAACGCCGCCAACAAGTTGAACGCGTTGCGGGTTCTTTCGAACGAGTTCGGAAGACACGTCATCATCATCAGTAAAAGTGCTTTGCACTTAAAAACGGCCAGACCTCCGTGGGTCGGCTGGCGCGTGCTCTCTCGCTGCCGTCTCCTTCGCTCGGCTCTGCAGTTTAGTCGCGCGCACCCCCTCATAGCATCACACCGCGCTTCGCACTTCCTCATACTCCCCTTCGGGGAAATGCGGGTTTTTTTTTGTTGAGATACCACAACGGTGGTTTCAACACAGCGCTGGGCCTACGTAGCAGACGAAAGCGCGCGAATCCCCGCTCTGACGTCATACAGGTGCCGTTCGCAGCGCCGCCATCGGTCGCCCACCAGGCCAATAAAAGAACAAAGCTGCGCGCAGAGAGAGAGACAGCGAGCGAAAAAATCGCGGGTCGTCGTCGCACCGCTGTGCGAGCCCAATAAGCTGTGGGCCCCAACGCCTAATATGTAACGCCTCTGTTTATATGTATTGTTACGGGGGGTTTATTGAGGATTCTACGAGAGCGACGATCGTAGCAGCAGCGCGCAGGGCGTAGCCAGAGAGCGAATTGTCGGTCTGTGCCAGCCGATGGCGATGGGCCTTCATGCTTGTCGATCTTCTTCCTCACAATCACCCCCGGTATGGAGAGGTAGCCATCCTGCGACTTAGATAGAGGTCAAAGGATCATAATATGCCTTGAGGCGGTCAATGTGGACTGTCTCTCGCCCGCGACGACGGAGATCGTAAGATGGCGTAACGGGTTCGACCACATAATTGACAGGGGAGGTTTGCGCAACCACGCGGTAGGGTCCGTGGTACTTTGGAAGGAGCTTAGATGAAAGGCCGGGAGCAGCAACTGGAGGCACCCAAAGGCACACGAGAGAGTCGATAGGAAAAGGGTCCGGAGGTGGCTTGGAGTCATGGCGCAGTTTTTGGCGACACTGTTCATCATAGGTGAAAGATCTGGCAAGTTGTCGGCATCTCTCAGCGTGCTGGGCGAGCTCAGACACAGGTTGGCAGTCAGCAGGGTCGGGGTGATACGGGAGAATTGTATCAATCGTGCTGGAGGGCTCGCGGCCATAAAGCAAAAAGAATGGTGAGAATTCGGTAGTGGCTTGGCAGGCGGTGTTGTACGCGTATGTGACAAACGGAAGTACAACATCCCAATTGCAGTGGTCTGAGGCAACGTACATAGACAACATGTCACCAAGGGTCCGGTTAAATCGTTCAGTTAAGCCATTGGTCTGTGGGTGATAAGCGCTAGTAGTGCGGTGAATAATTTGGCATTCAGATAGGAGGGATTGCAGCACGTCCGAGAGGAATACACGTCCCCGATCACTCAGGAGTTCACGAGGTGCGCCATGGCGAAGAACGAAGTTGTGTAGTATAAACGATGCAACGTCTTTTGCTGTTGAAGCAGGCAAGGCGGCGGTTTCAGCATACCTGGTTAAATGATCTACGGCAACGACAATCCATCGGTTTCCAGCACCAGTGCATGGAAGGGGCCCGTATAAATCGATGCCGACGCGGTCAAACGGGAGGGGTGGGCATGGGAGTGGCTGGAGAGGTGCTGTGGAGAGGTGCGAGACTGGTTTGCGTCGTTGGCAGGGGATGCAAGAGCGGACGTACTTGCAGACGAAGTTGTACATGCCCCGCCAATAATATCGTCGACTGAGCCGCATGTACGTCTTAGACACTCCACCGTGACCACACTGTGGGTCATTGTGGAAAGCGGAGCACAATTCTTGACGAAGATTACGGGGTACGACTAGTAACCATGTGCGGCCGTCGTTGTGGTAGTTGCGGCGGTATAAAAGTCCGTCGCGGATAGCGAAATGCTGTGCCTGGCGTCGCAGTGCGCGAGGTGCCGACGCTGTCGGAGGGCTTGACAAAAAGTTCAAAATGGTGGCGATCCATGGGTCGTTTCGTTGTTCTGAGGCCATGCCAGGATGTCAAGCGGCGACATATCTTGATCGCGAGTAGAAGTGCTGTCGTCTGATATGAGGGGAAAACGAGAAAGGGCGTCAGCGTCAGAGTGTCGGCGGCCAGAGCGATAGACGACGCGGATGTCGTAGTCCTGGATTCGGAGAGCCCAACGAGCGAGGCGGCCTGACGGGTCCTTCAGGTTCGACAACCAGCAAAGAGCGTGGTGGTCCGTTACGACGTCAATAGGACGACCGTAAAGATAGGGGCGAAATTTCTGAAGAGCCCATATGATAGCCAAGCACTCTTTTTCTGTGACGGAGTAATTGGTCTCAGGTTTCGTGAGCGCACGACTGGCATAGGCGACCACGTATTCGGTGTTGGCGTCCTTACGTTGTGCGAGCACAGCACCAAGGCCAACACCACTGGCATCAGTGTGAATTTCTGTCCGTGCGCTGGGATAGAAGTGGCGCAAGATTGGCGGAGACGTAAGCAGGCGGCGAAGAGTCGTAAACGCGTGATCACAGGCTTCCGACCAGGTACACAGTTCATTGTCGCCGTGGAGAAGTGCATTCAGGGGTGCGATGACATTAGCGAAATTGCGAACGAAGCGTCGAAAATATGAGCATAAGCCAATAAAGCTGCGTAGTGCTTTCAGGGTAGTGGGCTTTGGGAAATCGGATAAGGCTCGGAGTTTAGCAGGATCGGGGAGAATGCCTTCTTTGGAGACAACGTGGCCTAATATAGTCAGTTTTCGAGCCGCAAACTGGCACTTTTTCAAGTTAAGCTGCAGGCCAGCATTCTGGAGACAGGTCAAAACTTGATGTAAACGGTGCAGATGAGTCGAAAAATCTGGGGAAAAGACGACAATGTCATCAAGATAGCATAGACAAGTGCGCCACTTCAGGCCGCGCAGGATGCCGTCCATCATGCGTTCAAAGGTCGCGGGCGCGTTGCAGAGACCGAACGGCATTACAGTGAATTCGTACAATCCGTCTGGTGTTACGAACGCCGTTTTCGAACAGTCAGCGTCAGCCATTGGCACTTGCCAGTAGCCAGAGCGGAGATCCAAGGAAGAAAAAAACTCCGCACCCTGCAAACAGTCCAGGGCGTCATCAATACGGGGTAACGGATACAGTATATACATTTGCCCTAACTCACCGTCGCCTTGATCGCTACGTCTATCAGGTCTGCGCAGAAGCAGTCGCAAGCTGATACACCTGTTACCCAACAGCGTGCACGCGGTGCATGCGAGACTGTTCATTTCTGCATCTGCTCTTCTTAACTCGTACACGTGGCACTGTTTAACGAACCGGCCTCTCCGTTTAACTGCTCACGGGCAGCAATGTGCTGATTTCGCTTCTTTTCTAAGGTCCAAGAATGCATTGAAGATTGTTGTAAGGCGTTTGTGAAATACTTATCTGCGTGATAAAAGGAGTAACTTTATTAATGTCCTTCAGAACGCGCTCTAGCAGATAGCAGGCAGCTCCCGCGTCGGAACATAAATACTATGTCTCTGTGCTTCGTCGGGTGCCCGTTGGAATGCCCATATCCGTTCTTCGAGACCATGGCTACTAATAGCAGCCTCCTATTTCGACGGCGTGATGCCTTTGCCGCCGCATAACGTGGGGCACCGCTGGATCAAATGTTCTAAGTTGGCTATTTCCGTGCGTAATCAACATCCATTGATGAGAAAAAGAAGGCCAGGCCTGCGCTGAAACCGCAGCACAGTCACAGCGAAAGCTGGAAGAGCGGCGTTTCTAGAGCCGTTGTAAGCTCTCTTGGGGCTACAATACAAGTACACTAGAAAGGTACCCACTACGCCATAAATAACAATTTTTGTGAAGTTGGGAAGCACCTACTAAGCCATTATTCGTTATTCTGCGGAGAAGCGAGGCACCAGCTACACGTCTGTGAGGCATTATTTGCACTTTGTTGAAGCGACGACTGATGACGATGAAGAATTATGGCTCAACCGTTTGTAATGATGTTGGAAGTTTTAAACGGCCCACCAGATATGTAATTTGCATTGGGTGACGCCCGGTCGCTATTTCCCTCTCCCATCATGCTGTATAACATACGTTGACGTTTGAACATGTTATGAAAATTCTTAGTTCAAGTTATCTGAAAGAGCCTTCACATAAGGTGGCTGAGCGCGCCTCCAGTACCTGAGGACGAGGGTGGATTTGAAATCGACCTTTAAAGCGGAAACTCGTTTTGAGCCTCAATTTCACCTCTTTTTGAAATAGAAGATATGCGTTGTGACTGAAATAGTACAGGGCGACTACATCATTTCCCTTCATTGGGGCGTTTCTAACTCAAATACTTCAAAAACGGGCACAGGATCGGCGTATCCACTAGTGACGGTCTGACCAATTGGAATTGCGAGCCATTGAGTTTTGGATTTGGCTCCATTGGCGGTGGCATGTCGTGGGCGCCTTAATGCGAAAGCGTTTTACGACTCACAGGTCGCGAAATCTCGTGAAAACGAAGGGCTTCGCTAATGCCCACATCATGACTTTATATCACTTGAGGAACAAATTAAAGTGAGCATGAAGGAAATAAACGTACATTAGAGTGATGAAAGCACGAATTGAACTCTACTAGATGGAATTTAGTGATTTTAATGTGATTTAAAGGTATTAAATACGGGGAGTAAAAGGTGAATCGTCAAATAACCAAACGCGACAGTGGAGGCATTCCTATGCGAGCTCCTTTCTGGTAGCTAGGGCTGTCAGATTTTTTTCCCTTTGCATCGTACATACAAAAGATTATTGTAAATTACGCAATTGAATCAATTATCATGGAAACGTTCAAAAGCATGGAACTCTGAATACTGTGATGCAAACGGAGAGACGCAGTATGCTCTGAAGTAAAGGAAATTCTAATAGAGAGCAACGTTCATCAAAGTACCAGCCAGGGTCGGCACCAAGGTGGGGGTGGGTGGGCATGGAGGGCGGGGCGCTCGCCCCCTAATGTTTCGCTTGCCTCCCCATCCCCTTTGCCCACTCCCAAGAACAAACATAATAAAATAGACAGCAAGAAGCATGCAGAGAACCTCAACAAGTCGCCTAAGATGACTCCAAGGGGAAAGTCATCGTGTTACTTTTCTTCTCAGTCGATGTGTCCATCCCTCTATCCGCCCCTCTCCCAAAGCTTTCTTAGCTTAATGTTGTTTTCCATGATCGTAGGCACTCAGAACTTCATGCACCTCCCCTCATATTTAGATCCTGCTGCTGTTACTCACCTTTTATGTACCCCACGAATGATAGGAGGTCTCCCTGACAGTTTCAAACTTTGGGGCCTCCTGATTCTGTGTTTTGTAAGCCCGTATTTGTACATGCAATAAAGATGAATAAACTCCAACTTCAATTTTAGCTTGAACCTCGTTTTTGCATTGCCTCCGTGATCGCCTCACGTTTGACCTCCTTGCTTTGACCAAGCGGCGATGTCCTGTGAAGGTTATCACGTGACGTCAGGAAAGTTTGCGATTTCTAACATCATGATGACTTCGTATGGTAACTTCATCACATGACGATTTTTGACCTCACTCCTGTTGCCGCCGATGGTCACTTATCACGTTCGATGAGGCATCTAATGCTTTCGCCTTTACGAATCCTGGCGCCACCCCTGGCTCCAGCCTCGAGCTGGCCCAATGGTCCAACGCTTTCTGCATAGTCCACATTTAACTGGCGTCCACTTTCTACTGCGAACTAAAAGCACTATCTGCAACAGCATTTTGAACAATTAACGAATGAAAGCTTTGCACACCGAATCGGAGTAAAACACTCAGCAATCATCCTGAAGTCTGGCCTCTGATCTCCTTCCAAATATATAAGCATTACGCAAGGGCCGTTGCATTCTACCATCCCTTCGGCGGGCAAGTTCTCTCATGTCAGAGGTTGCGAAACTTGATCTAGTAGAAGCCAGTGCTAGGACGATTAGGTACCTGATTAAAGGGATAATAAAGTGAAATAATAAATTAGTGTAGAATGATAAATCATACTCTGAAAGCTCTAGTGTTAATTTCATCGTCACATGTTTATTAATAAATGAGAGAATCGACATCAAACTTTTCTCATTTCACTTTTCGTCCGAAATATCCGATGGTGAAGCCATAGATTTCAATGTGCTTTTTTTGTATTTTGGCCGCATTGGCTCAACGAAAGTTCTGGAATATCGGTATGTTAACTCTCGGGCTCCATCAGAAGGCAATATACTTGATTTTGACAAATTAAAAACTTCGCGACCCCTAGTACACGCTATCAAATATGTAATGTCACGGCGACTGGGGCTGGAATGTTAATGTGGCGTCGCCACCCGAACTTTTTTTTGCTTGTTTTCTCGCCGACCGAGCGTCTTCTCGCAGCAAGCGTGGTGTCTCTGCTATCGAGAGAGTAATTTATTAATACGAGAAAAGTCGTTTTCGATTTTACTGTCCCACTAAGGCACTAGCTGGGTAGCGTTCATAGCTACTTCAATGATAATTCAGTACCTTATATTGCACCCAAAACTTTTGGCACTTTTTTACGTACCAATTACCGTAGCCAGTTGCGACGGTAGCAAAGAGAGTGCTTAACACTTTACTCATTTATTATTAAATAGTTTACTTTATTACTGTAATTACGTGACTAAACTAGGTGCCCAATGGTGCCAAAAAACTATTGGGCACCGTTTGTACGTGTCTGGAGGCTGGAGCAAAGCCTTTTTGTGCTGATAACAAACTATTTTTCCCGTTTTTCTTAGCTCTCTCAAAGAAGCTTAATGCGATTTTGCATTTAGTTCCATTTAGTGCCGTGTGGTGGAACCCGCAGTTGCACCGCATGTAACGGCTTCCTTTCCGCTACAGCTGAACAGTTTACTTTATGATAATGTGTCTGCAAAGCACTCTGGTGAAGAACACAGGCACGACAATTTTCTTGCCCTTCAGTCTGCTCCTCCGGCTCCACTATCCATCCACGCGCGCGGGGAACCAACTTTATTCTGCAATGAATTTCGCGCTGTTCATTACCATCGATACCAATTACCATCGATAGCTCGATAGTGATTTAACTATTGATAGCGTCGATAGTGCCATCGATAGTTCTGCTTCGCTACCAGACGGTTCAACTGTTAGTTCCTGTGTAGCATTCGACTAGGAGCAACTTTAAACGAACTGGAGTAAGTGCAAGGGGGTAAAAGTTAAACCGCTGTAGTTACTCCCGCAGTTGGTCCAAAATTGTTTCAAAATTTGTGGCTCCCCATTTAGTAGCCTGAAGGACTAATGCTGTACTCCATTTAGTCCTTTTCGGCTTAGAGTGTACGACGCAAACGCAGCGCGGGCAACGATGCAGCATGGCCCGCGGCTCAAAATATATTTAATTTCTCCACGTATGGCGTGCCGTGCGTTTCGCCCAACGCCGCGTGCGTTTGTATTCTGCCGTTACTATACTGGCGAATGAGAGACGCATGGCGTAATTGTCTAAAGCAGCACGATGCGGAGCGAGGGGTCGCAGGTTAAAATCCCCGCTCGTGTGCTTCGGAATTTTTTCCACTGAATGTTTATTTGTGGCTTTCGTTCATATATACATATATTACATATACGTTACATTACGGCGATGGCAAAAATCGACCGAGAGTGTCCATACAATTGCTATTGCAATAAAAATGCTTCACCGTGACTGCAGCTAGGAAACCAAATTTCCGTATGAATAGACATGAAACATGACGCCTGATTTAAACTTGTATGCCTTTTATTTTTTTAACGACTTACCCCTTACACAACAGTTACATAGCAGGTGAGACAGCGCATACCAGAAACTGCATACGCTTCAACCGGGTCCGCAATGAAGTAGTTTATCAAAGCACCTCAGTAAAGTTCTCCGAAAATATGTGTAGATGAAGTACGGCTTTTTTCTAAGTCGTCAAACACTCGATCGAATGTGATAGGCGCCAAAAACATTAGAACTTCATACTATGAAGCCCAATGGCAATTATTGCAAAATGCCTGTGCTACGTACAATCAACCGAGCTTGTGATTAATTTAAGATTGTTTAAAAAAAGGAAGCAAGAAATCTAGAAATACTTAAACACGTAAACGACGTGCGTAGTATGGGTACAAGGTTGGCACAACTTGCTCCTTTTGCATTTACACGGCCGATTATGGATTTGCCTAAAACGACTCAAAGGCGAAAGCCATTTTTTGCTTCTCAGTCGATTATATTGATTCCCCCCCACCCCACGAAACATTTCTGTACCCAGAGTGGGTTAGCACTGCCTCCGAGATAGGAAGCAATGGATGTTTTCTGCAGCTGACGTGGTTTTGGAAGGCCTCGGGGATCGGTCAACGTTTGACCAAGCGACGATGCCATGTGGCGACGTCATATGTGACACGCACCATTAGACGTCATAGTGGCGTCATGAAGACGTCACTAACTTTGACAACATGTGGCATCATGATGACGTCATCACAATATGCCTTTTTTGTATCACTAGCGTTGAGACCGACGGTCAATTTTCGCGTTTGATATTAAGGGAAAAGCCTAAGGCTTTCCCCTAATAAATTAGGCAGAAACCAAGGCCGTAATAGTCCTGGCCTTAATGCCTTACCCAGAACCTTAACATATTGTCACGCTGGATGAGTTCGCTGGAGCCAAGAAGAAGAGGAGGTAGAAGGGCGTACGAGCAGCGGTCAGTTGTGGGGCTGACCGTCCTGTCCCTTGCGCTGCACTAAGCATCTCTCACTAGTCTCACCCTGTAAATAAATCCATACCATCTTTACAGTTTTGGTGGAGGTGCGGGGTACGTAACACTGGACGACCGAGCTCTACCGCCCCCTCGACGCAGTAAACGGTTGGCCGGTCTACCACCGGGAGGCGTTGCCATGAATGATGCGGACAGACGTGATGACGGCCACGAAAGAATCGCACAGGAGACTGCTCGTCCCAGACAGGCGGGCTGCACTCCTTATCGGGAGCCGCGCACATTCTCGGGAAGAGAAGATGAGGACGTCGACGACTGGTTGCGGCACTATAAGAGGGTGACCCATCTTAATGAATGGAGCGCCTCTGCGCAACTCTCGCACGTTGTCCTGTACCTTGCCGGAGCTGCACTTCTGTGGTTTGACAACAATGAGGATGTGCTGACAACATGGGAGACCTTCGTCGACGAGATAAAGAAGTGCTTCGGTGATTCGCTCTCCAAAAAGAAAAAGGCCGAGCAGACACTTTCACGGCGAGCACAGCTACCTGGAGAGACGTGTACGACCTACATGGAAGAGATCCTGAAGCTATGTGGAATAGTGAATCCAAACATGTCGGATGAGGACAAGGTGGGACATTTGCTCAAGGCAATTGCCGAAGATGTTTACAATTTTCTTATCTCTTAGGAAGATGTAACGACGCCATCTGACTTGAGGCGCCACTGCCGTGCCTTTGAAGCTCTCAAAACACGCCAGGTACTTCTGAAGTTCGGCCGACTGGACAACGTCACGAATGTAGCAAGTGTAGACATCTCTTCCTCTGACGACCTCGCCGCTCTGATACGGCGTGTTGTCAGAGACGAACTGGCTCACTTTCAAGGTGGAGATGCCAACCGCGTGTGTCACCAATGTGCACTAGGTGAGTGCTATCTGGAAGTACCGGTCTCCTGGTCGCGACCTGCATACACCAACCGCGATGACGTCCATATGGAGAGCACCATGACACAGCCTCCAGCGACGACTTTTACGCGTCGACAGGACGTGCCGCCTCGACAAGTGTCTTCCGATTACGTAATGCCCAGGAGACCTGTGTCCTACAACAACGAGAACCACCGCAACCCACCTGTCTGCTTCAATTGCGGTGTTCAGGGACACATCTCGAGGTACTGCAGACGTCGTCCGCAACGCACTGCAAGAGATCGTGCGTATCCGCTTCGCATGCAAGACGCCGCACCCTGGCAACCATCTGCCCCAGCTACCCCTTTTCGTCTGCCACCTTGGGAATACATGCCCAGGAATTCGTCTCTGGTGTCTGACCGCAGCCTAACTCCGCCACCAACCCGGACGCGTCGATCGCGATCACCGCGCCGCCCGCCTACACCGCCCCAGCTGGCAAACTAGCTGGTGCGACCGATGGAGGTGAGGTCGCAGGACGGTCATCTTCGCAAATTCCTCCGCCTGTCGTCATGTCAAAGAACAAAGTGTGTGTTTGTATTGAGGGTGTTAGTACTGTTGTCTTAGTAGATACTGGTGCTTCCGTGTCTGTGATGTCCCTTTCTTTCAAGAATCGCCTAGGACAGAAAGTGATGTTTGCCTGGGACGGGAAGTCCACATTTCGTGGAGTTGGCGGCGAATTGTTGCGACCTGTGGGAGTCTGTTCAGTTTTGATTACCGTGGGTGAACAGGCGTTTCGAACTGAATTCACCGTACTAGCACGCGCTACTCATGACGTAATCCTTGGCATCGACTTTTTGCGAGACTGTGGAGCGACATTAGACTGCAGAGCTGGTGAAATATCTCTGCGAGCTTATATACTACCGCATGAATGTGACGAAATGCCATCTGATCGAGTTGAGGTATTTTCCGTGTCCAGTGATGTGCTTTTGCCTGCGCAAACAGCAAAATTTGTTCCACTTACTTTATCTCGCCCACGTGAAGGTTTGTCCTAAGGACTGATTGAGCCGGACTATTCTAACACGCTAAAGAAGAGCCTTGTAGTTCCTCGTTCACTTGTTCAACTCGTAGACGGTTCTACTCACGTGTGGACGGTGAACGTGTCCTCCGAGTCCGTTATTCTACCTGCTGGGTTGAAGATAGCGTACTTTGAAGAAGATACCGCTGTGAGTATTCGTGCAGTTGCTGTCAGTACCGACAAAACTTCGCCACTATCTGGCCACTCGTCGAAGTTCAACGGCATGATCAACAAGTCGCTCCCCTCATCCGACCAACGCGCGCTCCACGAGCTTCTTCTGCGCTATGCTTCCGTCTTTGACTTTGCGCAACCTGAGCGTCTGCCTTCACCACCGCAGTCCCGCGTGCACCACTGCATCAATACTGGGGCCGCGGCCCCCATTCGACAGAAGCCGTACCGCGTCTCTCCGACCGAGAGGAAGGTGATCGACGACCAAGTTAAGGAGATGCTACAGAAAGGTGTCATCCAAGAGTCATGTAGTCCTTGGGCAGCTCCCGTTATACTGGTCAAGAAAAAAGATTATTCGTGGCGATTCTGCGTCGACTATAGACGCCTAAACGCAGTAACGAAAAAGGATGTCTATCCGCTTCCACGAATAGACGATGCCATAGACTGCCTACATTCCGCATCGTACTTTTCATCTGTCGACTTGCGCTCAGGCTACTGGCAAATACCCATGAACCCACAAGACAAAGAGAATACCGCTTTCATTACGCCGGATGGCCTCTTTGAGTTTAATGTAATGCCCTTTGGCTTTTGTAATGCTCGGGCAACCTTCGAGCGATTATGGACACGATTCTTCGCGGCCTCCGATGAGAAATATGCATGTGCTACCTTGACGACGTGGTCATTTACGGTAAGACATTCCACGAGCGCAACCAACGGCTTGAAGTTGTTCTCGACTGCATCCGCCGTGCGGGACCGATCCTTAACTCGAAAAAGTGTCACTTTGGTGAGCGTCAAACTCTTGTCCTTGGTTTTCTTGTCGACAAGGAAGGTATCCGTCCCGACCCTCAGAAGCTTGCCGCCGTCCGTGACTTCGAGCAACCGAAGACAGTGAAAGACCTCAGCAGCTTCCTTGGACTGTGGTCGTATTTCCGCCGTTTCATCAAGGACTTTCCACGTCTAGCTCATCCATTCACGTATCTGCTTCACAAAGACACACCCTTCGCATGGACTGCTGAGTGCGAGTCTGCGTTCAGTGAGCTAAAGTTTTTACTTACCCCTGCTCCAATTTTACGCCATTTTGATCCGGAGGCGCCAACTGAGCTTCACACCGATGCTAGTGGTGTGGGCATTGGAGCGGTACTTGTACAGATACATAGTGGACGCCAACAAGTTATCGCCTATGCAAGCCGTACACTCACAAAGGCGGAACGGAACTATACCGTCACCGAAATGGAATGCCTCGCGGTCGTGTTCGCCATTCAGAAGTTTCGACCATACCTGTAGGCCATCCCTTCAGGATAGTCACCGATCACCATTCACTTTGCTGGTTGGTTGGACTACGCGACCCCACCAGCCAGTTAGCTCGCTGGTCATTACGGCTGCAAGAATACGACTTTTCCGTCACGTACAAGAGTGGTCGCTGTCACACCGATGCTGAATGTTTATCTCGACTTCCGTCAGCAAGCACCCGAGATGGGGAGGATGACTTGGACGAATATCTGCTCGGAATATCCACACAGTTTCCCGATGCCGCCGCCTTCTAGCGTGAACAGGAGCAAGACCCTTCCGTAAGGACTCTTCTTGATGCCGCTCGGTCAGCAGCACGGAGTTCACCTTTCACCATATCCGCAGGTTTATTGTACAAAAAGAACTATTCCGCTGAAGGTGCTCCACTTCTCGTCGTGCCCCAAAATCTTAGACCCGAGATCCTTCGCGCCATGCACGATGATATCACAGCGGGTCACCTAGGCATTGCTCGGACGCTGCACCGTGTGCGTCAGCGTTTCTTCTGGCCCAAGCTCTGGAAGACAACAAAACAGTACGTTGCCAGCTGCGCTATTTGTCAACGCCACAAACAACCAACAACACCTCCGGCGGGTGCCTTGCAGCCAGTTAAGCCACCAACCCTTCCCTTTGAAAAGATCGGCGTTGACTTGCTTGGCCCCTTCCCTAAGTCATCCGCTGGGTGTGGCTGGATTATAGTGTGTGTGGACTACCTGACGCGATATACTGAGACGGCAGCGCTCACTTCCGCTACAGCAGCTGACGTCTCATTCTTGCTGCTCCACTCTGTCATTCTTCGTCACGGTGCTCCGCGTGTTGTGATTAGTGACCGAGGACGACAGTTTACAGCGGACGTTGTTGAAGAACTATTACGCCTTTGTGGGTCTGACTATCGGCATTCGTCCCCCTACCACCCTCAAACAAACGGCCTGACTGAGCACACGAATCGTACATTGGCCACCATGCTTGCCATGTATGTGTCCAATGACCACAAAAATTGGGACTCTGTTTTGCCATTTGTTACGTACGCATACAACACGGCGAAGCACGAAGTCACCGGGTATGCGCCTTTCTTCTTGCTCTACGCT
Organism: Rhipicephalus sanguineus; assembly: GCF_013339695.2. Taxonomy (NCBI): domain Eukaryota; kingdom Metazoa; phylum Arthropoda; class Arachnida; order Ixodida; family Ixodidae; genus Rhipicephalus; species Rhipicephalus sanguineus. The sequence goes on from NC_051182.1 coordinate 47,521,406, forward strand.
CGCCATCCCCAAAGCTTTATCGATACGATACTGCCCTGGGCTCCACACGAAGACTTCTCAGTAGCCCGGACTTTATGTCGTGCTGAAGAAGCTCGTCGACTGGCTCGCCTCAGGACTATTTCGTCACAAGACCGAGCCAAAACTCGTTACGACGCTCGACACACGCCTGTCACATTTGCTCCTGGAGACATTGTTTTGCTTTGGACGCCTGTGCGGAAAAAAGGATTATGCACGAAGTTTTTGTGCAGGCATACCGGTCCATACGTCATATTGAGACGTTTGAGTGACGTCACGTTCGTCATCGCCAAAGTGTCCTCTGACAACCGGCGGTCACGTATAACCCAAGCAGTACACGTTGCCCGCCTGAAGCATTACCACCATCGGGCTACGTAACTCGTTCGGATAGCTTCGTCTGCACCCGGGGAAATTGTCACGCTGGATGAGTTCGCTGGAGCCAAGAAGAAGAGGAGGTAGAAGGGCGCACGAGCAGCGATCAGTTGTGGGGCTGACCGCCCTATCCCTTGCGCTGCACTAAGCATCTCTCACTAGTCTCACCCTGTAAATAAATCCATACCATCGTTACAATAAGTTTCTACCAAAAAAGAATTTCGCTGGAAAGACCCCTTGTTTGGAAACTCAATCTCTTCCGACCATTTTTTAATGACACCGTTAAATTTGCGAGTTCGCTGAATCTCTTCAACCCTGATTCGTTCAAGCTGCTAGTTGAATGAGGTAAGAGTACAGAGAACTGACTCTGCGGCCATCGGAGAACCTTCCTCGGCAATTTTAGGAATCCTTAGATACGTCATCAAACGCCAAAATTGACCGTCGACATTTGACCGTCGTCCCACAGCGTCGGTGTCAGCACGAGTGATGGAAAAAATCATCACGTAACAACATCACCACATGACGTCATCATTACGCCAACGATCCTGACGCCACCATGACGTCATATAAGGTGACGCCATATCATGACGTCATCGCGTCACATTGTCGCTTGGGCAAAGGTGGGTCGATCACGGAGGCAATGCAAAACCAAGTGAGGCGCAGAAAGCTTCGAATACCTCCCATCTTGCAGGCTGTGTGAAATCGCTTTAGGTGCGGAATGCTTTAGGGCGTGATCGATACAATCAACTGAGAAGAAAAAGACGATGGCTTTCGCCTTCCAATCGTTTTAGGCAAATGCATAAAGGACAGTGTCACTTTTTCGTCTCTGTTTTCCTTCGACTAATTACTCTATTTCAATTTGAGCGCTGCAGTTGGCGTTTTCTACTACTTTCGGTAGACCTTAGATGTAGATCGCTACATCTCGAAAATTTGTAGCCGGTGCTGTATTAATTAACTTCGTTATATGGGGAAAAATGTGACGTAGGTATTAAAGCAATCTGGAGGCAACCCTGATCCTTGACACAGGGTCCGGTAGTGGCACTCACACGCTGGTGGTCGTGTGAGCTGTTGTATTGCTTGGGTTAGCATTCTGTTTCATCGAAGTGCCGGCATTCGTGCCTGAATCACGGTATGCGTTCATTGAATGTAGTTAATTAAATGATTCAATGATATTAAATTCGCGGAATTTTGTTCAGTGTACGTTGATTCATTCTTGATTCACTCTAGTGAATGTTCAACTCTAGTTTGGTCTTCTAATCGTACGGCGTAATTACGTTGGTATCAGACGTCACGAGAAGCTTGGCGCCTTTCGCGTTATAGATATTTTAGGGCTGCCGAGTTGTATGACACCTTCACCTTAATAATTGGCGTAACGATTGACAAAGCCATATTGCCGAATGCCAATGGAGCCAGAGCCTATGCACCATGGCTCTCAGTTCAAATTCGTCGCAGTCACCATTTGGTCTATGTCAACCATGTGCCTGTTTTGGAGGTATTCATGTGAGAAACGCTCCAAAGAAATAAACCGCAATAGGCGCTCTGTGAAATTTCTGTCACGACGCATGTCTTTTATTTGAAAGAAAACAAAAGTATAAAACTTACGCCTGAAACGCTTCTCTTCCCTAAAGCCAGATGAAAAAAATCACAGCATATCCACGGGGTGAATGATGATGAGTGGGGCGAAGCTACGGAGGGAATCATCTGTAAACCGTGAAACTCTTCCGTGAAATGCGCCCAGTACATAATATAAAGAGTGTGAAACATCGTGTATATATTAAACATCAAACTTTTATTGTACTGTTGGTTTACGTGGTCCATTCATTATCACTTGTGATCGGTGAAATGCAAGGAAGAAGTCCGCTCCCGAGCGAAAGAGCGCCAAGAGCGACCGCATTCCCCGCTCGCCCTGTGCGAATTAAAGGCAAGGCTAGAGGGAAGACAGGACGCGCGTTCCACGACGCGAGGTCGGTAGCATGCCCAACGAAAGCCAACGGAACGCGATCGTGCAAGTGCTCCGGCTTCGCATCGCCTCATGGTTCCATTTAGCGTCCCAAAACCAAGCATATTGCTCAAGGTGTGTCTTGCGTTTTTCGTAGAAATAATTTCTTTATCATGTACATTAAGACGAAAAGTTGAAAGCTCACTACAGTGTATCGCCCGCAAAGTATGTCTTTTAGTGTGATTTAACTCTCGTACGGCAGGGTCCTCGTGCCGTTGCCGGTCCACCTCGCCCGTTGACGATCGGGCGAGGTGGCTACATGCAACTACTACTACTACACTTTAAGAAAAACATCTGGCGTTCTTTCGTTCTGCTTTTACAAAACATCTGGCGTCTTTCGTTGGTTTATTTCATCAATCAACGGCGTTTTGAACAAAATTTTTATTGTTTAATCACGCACAGGAGAAATCTCACCAGGCACTACCTTGGAGGTAAACAATGGCTGCTAATGGCAATGAGAGACAGAAGAAGTCGGCTTTTAGCTAACACTTACACTTCTACTTCTACTAACGTTTCCTACTGGAACATGCCAATGGCTGCTAATGGGGAATGAGAGACAGAAGAATTCGGCTTTTAGTTAACGCGCACGCTGCGAATTTTTTATTGTTCAACAACGCGCAGGAGAAATCTCCCACCGGCACCACCTTGGAGGTCAAAGCGTAAGACTTGTTACTCACTACTACGACCACGACGACTACGAGGGACAAACGGGTGCCGCCTTAAGGAGCTTCGCCCCTAAAACCTACTCTCGTCGTCAAGTATTGAGGACGAGCGCGCTCACGTTATAAAAAGGCTGTTTGATGCAACTTTAATCAATGATTTTAAAACTTTCTAAGCGATCCTAATCCTTCATTTACGTGTATAGTAGTGGCACTCGCACTTTGGAGTTTGTGTGCCCCGGTGTGTTTCTTCGATAAAAGTTGCGTTTCGTCGAGGTGCCAAACCGGATTTCAGAGGCCATTTAGAAAGATGTGCGTGGTTGAGGTCTGCTCCGCCAGGTGCCGCTACTATCCCAGCTGCCCCAAACAAAATCGCTTGCCCATTCATTGAACTAAATCAACTATTTTCATTAATTATTTTCAGAGTTAGTAGACCCTAGTGTAAACATATGGCGCGATATCACATGTATCCGATGTAGCCTTCAACTGCAACCCCAACTATCGATTTCGTATTATTTCTATTTTTAGAAGACTTTTTCTGGATATTCGGCAAACCGGAAATAATTGCTCGAGAGCAAGTGCTTGGAAGAGAAACAAGCACGTCACTCATTGCTCGTTACACTAAAACGCTATGTGACAGTAACTCAGCAAGGCCGATCGTTTGTAGAAACTTGAGCACAGCCACCATAGTGTTCTGATGTGAAGCTTTAACCTTCCAGCATTTCAAGATTCATTTCTCCTCAAGCGACTGGTCGTCGAGGTCTCCCAACGCTGCAGAGAGGGACATTCTAAGTCAGACTCTTTATTCCAGACACGCGAACACAGATACACGGCTGAGGAGAAGAGCGAAAAAGAAATGGAGCCAGCTCCCCTCTCTAAAAGCCGTCGAACCAGCGGCGCTGGTGCCCCTTTTCTTCAGGCTGTTGCATTTCAGTACTTTCTTTTGCAAGTATTTTTAAGTGCTTCTATGTTTCGCAAGTGTTTTGTGAGTATTTCTGTGTTGTATCGTTGCTGTTTATTTTACATTAGCCAATGGGGCGCGCCATTCCACTCTTGTAGCCAGCTCCGTTCTGATCAGATTTCACTTAAGACTTCATTGCTGCATATTTGTCATTTGGATCTAGGCATGCGGAACCCACATGACGAAATTCTCGTTTACGGCCACGCGGGAACACCACGGTAGCGTTCAAGTGCGGCCGTGGCCCTTCGCGCATCTCCACTCTCCCGAAACATCTATTACCAGCACGTCTGCGCTGGAACGCGAGCAGCGCTGCCAATGATGCTGCTTTGAATAGCATGCCCACTTCCAACATGCTAAGCGTTACGATGTCACACGCGAAGGGTCCACTAAGAAGAGCTTCGCTGTTTAGGGGTGCTCGCGCCTTTATTGTGCTCCCTTCTTCCACGTATGGGCACTCTGCGCTTCTAACTCTCCGCTGACGAGAACGCCTCTAGCGGCGGCGCGCGCGTCCGTGGGGCGATGGAAGCTTTCGCACGCTGCAGCCGGTGACAGCGTTCGTGCCAGCTTCTTCGTGTCTTTCCGCAGTTTTGCGAAGCCGTTCTTCTTTGGTGGTCGTTCTATGGCTCGTCGCAGCAACAAGGTTTGTTGTGTTATAGGCTGTCACAATACCTGCAGCAGTTCACCTGGAACAAAGCTTTACTGCTTCCCGAAGACTCACTGGGAGAAGGAGAGGCGCCAACGTTGGATACAACTTGTTCGTCATGACAAGATTTTTGTCATTTTATTCGGTGCAGGGTGTTTGGTTTATTCAACGAGAGAGGCGCCCATCGAATGAGACATTGTTTCAGACCTGCCATAATTGTGATACACCTATTAGTCATGGTGTCCAAATGGCGATATGTCTTTTTTAACACTGAATCGGTATCGCGAAGACATTGTTTAAATCTAGTTCCTATTTTATGCGCAGCGTTGATGGAACAGACTGGAAGCCCACAGAAAATATCACAATAGAAAAATAGCAGCAGGCATTTCGTGGGTATTGCTAAGGCCAGTAAACATGAGTACCCAGCATACCTTCCAACTATTTTTCCATCCCCTTACAAGGCTGGAACAGCTCGCTCACGCGAATGTCACGAAAATTGTGGTAGCATTTATGCGTGTTTTGAATGTTTAGACTTGACAGCGATGACTATTGCTTTCGTTTATATTCCTTTAGTTTATATCTTCAGGGACGGTGTACCTGTTTAGCGCTTGTCATGCTCGTATATTATTTTTGTCAGCTTTACATAACCCAATCTTCGTGCTAAAATGTGACCTCTATGCCTGCTCTGCGAGTCGCAGGTCGCGTCAATGACGCATCTCTTTCGAGAGAGCTTTTAAACAACAAAACAGAGTGAAATAAAACGAGATCATTGAATAAAAATGCTTCCTTACTCTCAACGTCATAGTCTTCAACGGAGCGTTTATGCGCGTTTGGGACATACGCCGACTTGTCACCACGCTTCCGTCCTGAGAGACAAGTACTTTAACATTATGTACTGTAGCGCTCATTATGACTTGCAACACGAAAGCGTGTGACCTCACGAGTTTAAAGATTTCGCATTCCTTCCACTAGCCCTCATTTATACAACTAAACGCTGTTCTCTCACTGGGAGATGTTCCCAAATAAGAAAATAATAATAATCACAGAAATGAAGCATGTACAAGCCGTGCGCAATCATTAAACTCGTGACGCCACGCGCTCCCGTGTTGCAAGTCATACTGAGTGCGACTGTACAAGACATTCCTCGTACAGAAGCTTGCCTTTATCAACCTTTACTCCCTTGAAAAATTTATCCAAACCTTCGACAGTCTGAAAACCATCCAGCACTTGCAGGGGAACGCACGCAGACGACACCATGCTTGCACAAGCAGCCGCGTGTGTGTTCTGGGAGCGAACGCCATCACCCCAGGGACGCGGAAACGGCCGCGTTGGCGCTGAACGCCGCCGCGCTGGTGGAGCCGCCTATGCAAGCGCAGTGTGCCCATACATCGGTGCCACGGCACGGGTAGAACAGAAACAGCACAGACTAATGATATTACACGAAAAACTCTGGGAGGTGTCTCAGGGAGCTGTAGCGAGGACTATGACAGAGAACATGTTCGATGGTTTCCTAGCTGCCGCAGTGATTGCAGGCAGCACTGTCAGTCATACGAATGGGGCAAGCAAAGCCTTTTGCATGTGATACTACCAGCCACAGACAGGAGAAACACAGAGATAGAGAGAAAACAAGGTTTAAGGAAAGAGAGCGATATTAAACACAGTAGACCTCCAATTGGATACCCTGTAATGGGAAGGGGAAATTGTGTAGGAAAGAATGGAAGATGAGGCTGCAACATTGTGCTTATGCAAAATGAATTACTTTAGCAAAGAAGAAAGCGGTAATTATTTTGGTTCGCTCTTATCTGAGCATTTAAAACAGCTTCTTTAGCATAGCACTAACGCACCAGTTATTGTGAAAGGTTTCGTGCGCACATTCCGCTTTGGTGCGATCCGCATTTCCAGTTGATAATTCTGATCCTCGTACTCTCGCTTTCTCTGCCGAATATATGCTTTCCAAGATGTAGCCCAGAGAGGATGTTCTGGTCGCTTTTCAACGAGAACTCATTTAACTATTCCACGGAATTCTCGGTAATTCTTGGTTCTGATTCAATTACCGCGCAAATCGCCGCATTAGCCAGGAGTATGTCCGAGTGACGTATCGACCCTGAGGCAAAGTGTTTCGTTTCTTTTCTCCCTCTCTCCCTGAACTATACGTATCTATCCCATAGATGTGTCAGCCCTTCTCTCTTACTCTAGATCTCCGATTTGAAACTTGGGCATTTCCCTATACCCAATTCTCACAAAATTCTCCCCATCATCTCCCTTTCTTACTAGCTGAAAGCCACCGCTGACGTTAATCGGATTGTAACTCTTACGGACGAAACACTTTTTAAGGCCGTAAAATATCGTCTTGTTACAGCGCGGTAAAGAGTAGCAATAACCAGACAAAGGGCCCGTAATTATGGTGAGAAAAAGCTCGTTCTCTTCTTCCTGGACGTATTCGCTGATTTTTCCTACTGTTTACCAAGCTGTACTATCAGTGATTCGGTGACAAATGAAAAATGAAGAGCGGATCGCGTCCCCCAAGTATTAATAACTGTATAATGCGCGCCGTCTAGTCATCACCATTGACAGGCACGCACGCCCGGTTAAGCAGCACTGCGCAATCTAAAGCATGAATCTGGCTCACGAGCGGCAAACCGCAAGAGTGTATCTATCTATAATCATAAGGATGCGAACTGTACTACGCGCACCACTGCTGGCGTTTCATTCGGAGACGATAGCATGTGTGACACGTTTTAACATGCATCCAATTCGCCTAATCTACGCTAGTTGTCCGCAATAACCCGCTGGTCAATGAAGTTATCAATTTTATTTTGTCGGCAAACGTTTTGCGTACACAGGTCCACATGACTAAAATTCGGAGTGAAGTGTGAACTAGAGCACTGCATGGGGCCGGGCCGGCGCGAAAGCACGGGCCCAGCCCGGCCCATGTCGGGCTGTCCGAAGCGTTTTCCGGCGGGCCCGGGGTGGGCTCGGGCTTGAACGTGCGGGCCTGGGCCGGGCCCGGGCTTGAAGCCGCAGGTCTGGGCGGGGCCTGGGCTTCAGGCTGCGGGCCGGGCCAGACTCGGGACCGTTCTTTAAAAGCCTAAGTCGGGCCTTCCAGCACACGCGAACGTTATGCATTGCATAGTCTGAGGCATTCTGTGCCAAGGTGAATGACACGTGCAATGAGCTGGCTCTTAGTAAAGCTTAGCAAAGAAAACAGAAAAACAGTTGACGTTCTATTTTCTTTCTTTTCCACAAAAACGAACATGGCTTCCGCGTGTGAAAGAATGAATTATACAAAAAACCGTTCTACAAGCATTTTCCCCGTTACCATTTTTGCGATTACACTCGATACTATTACATTATTATAACGCTAATGCGAAGGGTATGTGTCAATGCTAGTGAGGTTATTTTATGCTGTATGCATTTCGCCCCCATGAAAACGCTGCTGCCGTGGCCGCGGGAATCACACCCGCGTCCTAGGACTTGACAGCGAAACAGCCTAACCGCTGAGCTACCACTGTGGGTAAAGCAACATTTCGATGCATGTACACACCGGATTTTCCGTCCGATCGCCCGCTACAATGCGCGAGGCATAATTAATAATCATCATCAACAACTAACATCCTCTAGCGGGTCCGGGCCGGGCCTGGTCATGAACACGCGCTCCCTGGAACGCCCGGGCCGGGCCAGGGCTGGGCTCCGGCTGACTTCGGTCATGTACGCCCGAGCTTGGAACCATGTGCCCGGGCCGGGCTCGGGCTAGCTTCGGTCATGTACGCCCGGGCCTGGGCCTGGCCCGTGCCTGGAACCACGGGCTTCATAAAGCGGGCCCGGGCCGGAAAATCAGGCCCGCGGAGTGCTCTAGTGTGAATTTTCGTTCAAATCTGTTTACATAACGCTAACTTTTGCGAATAAGCCGTAAAATTGATATCCCTTCGCTTCCAAAGCAGCGTAGACACTCTTTAACTCGCTTGGCGGGACGTTCGCGCTTTCACGTAAGCTTATTGAACGCCATCCAGCTCGGTGAGTGACGCTGCGAACTCCGTGGCATGTTCGCGACCGCGATGGCTCTGTGTACATAGGAGATACGTTAAATGTTGACGTTTCTTAACCTCCTCTAATGGTAGCAGTCATCTAAGGAACTATCATTACAAGAAAATACAGCTATACTCGCGGACAACTTCTCTTGGCAATGAAGCGAAGGCTGCAGAGCCACAATTAATGCACGTATCCTTCCGCTAATGAATGTAGTCCGACAATTGCGTCCGTGTTTTCTGCGTGAGATATGTAAAATACTGCTTCATTTTCTACATGTAGCTTATTGAGACGGAACGCCGCGCATACAAGCGATATATTTGCATTTCTTTAATGTACGCGTTGTCACTGCGATTTTGGGCGCGTGAAAAAGTCGCGCCTCTTACCCGTACCTTAGACGCTAAGCAGCGTTTGCGTCGAAATGCTACGCTAGCCATCACTTTCCATGGCGTTACGAGACGTGCTCCAAACCGGACTACTTCGCGTAGCAGTACATGTGCAGACGCTCCGCCCCCGTAGCTCTTCATTGCGAAGAAAAGTTGTCCGCGAGTATAGTAAACGAGGAACGCCGTGCGACGCGAGCGAACGATGACGAAAATGCTGCTGTTCTAGCCAGAGCCTAGCTATGGTGGCTAGAGGGGGAGGTGTCAGCATCGGCGGGGCTGCGCCGTGCAAGTCGGTGAGGCACTCTTTCATGATACCGACAGGTGGCCCGCAGCTCATCTCCGAGATGCCTGTCTGGCGAAGTGGTCTCGTGGATTCACTCCGGCTAAAGGCCCATTCACACCGGCGACTAGCACCGGTCGCGCGACCATTTGCGACTGCAAGTGAAAAAGTGACTCAAAGCAGCCGATGTTCAGACCTGCACCTATATATGTCGCCACATAGAATTCACGTCTGCTCTTGTATAGCTCGCATTGCCGTTGCCCCGTAAAATAAGGTGACGTCCTGTTCCTGCCCATGTGATTGGCTCAGTACTTTGCGACTGCAGTCGCGCGACTGAAAAATCGAGCAGCGAGCGACTGAGCCAAAACAGTCGCTTTGCGAGCAAAACGGCCATTTGCGACCATTTGCGACCAGTCGCTTTGCGACTTAGTCGCGCGACCGTCGCTTGTCGCCGGTGTGAACCAGCCTTAAGCGTGTGTTATGTGACCTGTTGCTTCGCCTGCTCGGCTTTTGTTTGTGCGTGTTGGTACCTGATGGCAAAGCCGTTGCCGTAGCCACCGCGCTTCGCGGGAAACCTGAATTTCCTATTCAGCGAACGCGTCTATGGCACGCTGTCTACTAAAGCGAGAAACGCATGTGGCGTTTTTTTACGACCGAGAAACGTACGTCTGTCGCAGCTTTTGCGAGCGAGAAAAGCATGTCACGTTTTTCGCGACTGATATACGTGTGCCGCATTGTTCGCGAGCGAGGAACGCATGTCGCGTTTTTTCGCGAGCGAAAAAGGCAACGTGCGGCAGACGCCGGTGTTGCTGCCGATCTCGTCAGCATACAAAACATTTTCTGTCGTGAAATTGCGTGGTCCCGTCGATAGATTATCCGTCGCCGTCACTGGACCAGCGGACGCCTGCCTTGAATTACTTTATGTGGTCGACCGCGCCTCGCAAGAAATCCGAAAGACCAGGGGCGTAGCCAAGGGGGGGGGGGGGTTGGGGGTGTTCAACCCCCCCCCCCCGAAATTTTTCAATTTTGCTTGCGTATATATACACGCTCACATACAAACGCACGCACGAACATACACAAAGTATGGTTGAACCCCCCCCCCCCCGAAGAAAATTTCTGGCTACGCCGCTGCGAAAGGCGTCTGGTACATCGCGCCGACGGCTCACCTGCGAGTTTGTTGTTTTCATGTGCTGACGCTACGTGATGGCAAAACAACAGACAGCAGAGACATTGTTTCGCCCCTGGATCCACTACGGGATATGTCTCAGACAGCTTTGTTCCCCAACGTCGCTGCGTACCTTTCCAAGAAGTTGCCAGCGAAACGGGGGGCAATAGCTCCCCGCAAGCGACCACCCAGTGCATAAGCCGAGGTGCAGTGTTTTCCAATCGGTGCACTCCAAACAAAGCTACAGCAGTACGAAGCAATTGCCAAAGCTCTTGTTGGGCGAGCTTCATTGTCTGCCTAATCTCGAGAAAAATTTTGTTATACGGGTAGTGCGCCCCGTAAGAAATCGCGGACAGAAAAAGCGCTTCCCGTGCGTACCAAACACCTCCGCTAACCTAAGACAGCGCGCGGATGGAATCTCGGAGCCGACAGACGTATCATATCGGACAATTAGTTTAGTTAACGGTCTATTAACCGCCAGGATGAATAATGAAAATTACTTGAATGGGTTCACTGAAAGAGTAAACGGTTTTCTTTTTGAGCAGCTGGGATTGTCGCGGCACCCTTGGAGCTGACCTCAACCACGTGTTTCTTTCTACGCGGCTTCTGACATCCGCTAAGGCACCGCGACGAAACACTATGTTAATCCAGGTAACACACGAGGCGCACGAATTCGGAGGTACGAGTGCTATTACCATAGACCTATGTCAAAGTTCAGGATCGCTTAGAAAGTTTTAAAATCATTTGTTAAAGCAACGCATGGTCTAAATAGAGGAGGAGCTGGCCATGCTTACCTCAATAGCCTCGATGTAGCGAGAGCGCACGCCTTTAATTCTCGATGTCGTGAACGAATTTCTCATCGTGCTTTAAGGAAAAGAGACGTTTCAAGCTGAAGTGTTAGTCTTTTTTTAAAATAAAAGACGCGCGAATCGACCGAAATTTCCTAGAGCGCCTTTTGCGGCTCATTTTTTTGGACTGTTTGTAACTTCTGTACCTCGTAAAGACGCACAGGATTGGCGGAGTCGCAAACAGGGCTCCGATGAACCGAAAGTCAGAGCCATCATGCATCCTATTTGGCTTCCTTGGCAGTGCCGCTGGTGCGCTTTCTAGCATAAAGGAGTTTTGTTCGCAATAGTAAATCTTAATAAGGCGAAAGGGTTACATAACTCAACGGTTAAAAATATCTTTAACACTAAGGGTACCAATGTTCTTGTGGCATCGTATGCATGTGTAACGCCATCGTATGAACAAATTAAGGGTCATATAAAGGAAATCAACGTACAATAAAGTGAATCAAGAGCGAATAGACTTACATTGCATTGATAATAGTTAATTTAATGCGATTGAACCACATAAAATTCACCAAATAATGAATAAATCACGCATACAGTTATTCAGGCATGAATCACGGCACTCCTACTTGAACAAAATGTTAACCCAATCAATACGCCATGTCAGACCGCTTTATTTATGTTTTCGAAAGGGGCCCGCCACGATGGTCTATGTTTATGGTGCTAGACTGCTGACCCGCAGGTCGCGGGGTGGAATCCCGGCAGCGGCGGCTGCATTTTCGATGTAGGCAGAAATGCTTGAGGCCTGTTTATTTAGGTTTAGGTGGACGTTACAGAACTTATTACGAGACCCCTGCACTACGACGTCTCTCATAATCATATCGTGGTTTTGGGACGTTAAACCCCAAAAACTACAATAATTATATATTTTTGAAAGGGTGTTAGGGGGTATGTTTGCTTTAACACCCCATTCCACTTTTGCCATAAGGGTGTACATTTCATATTGTACCCTTGAACATTTATGCATAAAAAGTGTACATCTATCAAGCATGCCCATGAAAAGGGGTTAGTCCTGCTTGTTACGCCCTTTCCATGCACTCTAAGGCAAAATTACCCGAAAGAGGAGTAACAGAGCCCAACAGGCGCACCCGATGAACGGATATACCATTAAGGAGAAACCACAGTGAGACGCGCACCGTGTGCATTGCAGTTAGTCTGCCAAGGGATCAACCGCGCGGTTGATGCAGACCGTGTGCAGAGATACGTTTCGTGTGCAAACCATTTTCGAGTGAACTAACAGTCATGCTCTCTCTTGGGTCAGTCTTCCCACTTGTTTTCGTGGTGGCGTGTTGGTGGTAGTTTCACGCTCGGAAAGGTCGACAATCTAGGAACTACGCTGCGGTGCCTTCGATGTACACGTATGCGTGGATGAGCGTGTGGTGCTGCTTTTATGTTTCACCGACGTATGAAGTCTGGAGCTGGTCTCGACACATCGCGACGCTGCGCTGTACAACTCTAGTCACGGCGCTGCGTCGCCACCGGCTGGGATTGGCGGCCGAGAAGACAGAAGGCCAATCGGATCCATGATTTCAACCTGATACCGGGAACAAACCTGCGCTGGATTCTTTCACAGGTAACTGATCGCTCTTTATTCTGTCGCACCGATGGCGTGCGCAAAACTGATTGCGATTGCCGGTAACAGACTTGATCTTGTATATCGTGCGCGCAAAATGTAGTGCGGGGGCCGCCTTGGGCGTCAGCTCGCCTGTGTTTTGTGACCGCCTGGCCGCCATTGCCTTCGACCCCCCGGGCGCTCGCTCACCGAGGATTCACCGTGGTGATGCGCTGCAAGCTCGCGGCATTGGGCAGAGGTCTCGCCGTGGTTCTGCGATCCGTCCGAAACGCACTGCGGTTGCAGGCAACGAGCTCGATTGTATGTCACGCGCTTGAATTGCGCCGGCAAGGATCTGCGGGTGCTTTAGCTAGCCGACTTCAGCTGCACTTCGGAGCTCTATGGAAATTGGACGCCGTTACCGTCGGCTTCCCCGTCTCTCGCTCGCAAGCAGCCCAGTGCCGTTCGTGGCGGCGGCCCCGTGTTCGCTCGATGTATACTGCTGCTCGCTCGAGGAAGTTTGTAGAAATTGTTCGGCATTACCGTCGGCTTCCTCGTCGCTTGCTCGCAAGCAGTTCGGTGCCGTTCGTGCTGGCGGCTCCGCGTTCGCTCGCTCGTCTGCACGAGATTCGTTGGTGGAAGCGGCGGCTGGTGGGCATGCTCGCGCTGTACGACGCCGCTCGCAGACAACTCGCTGACAATTTGACAGAACGGCGGTTGAGCTGTCGCGCTATGTGGCTCGAAATGCGTCTTTGATTATGTATGATGCTTAGGTTAAAATAGTTGCATGCCATAACGTAGACGTGTGTTTTTATTTCACGTTGCACGATTTTGCCATGTGCGTGCGTCTTCATCCTCTTTGTAACGTGTGACTAACTATTTGCAAACATTTTGTGCTTTCCCGGATGCAGCCGTTGTCCAAAATGTGCACAAAGCACCACGTGCAGAATGCGCTGTGTCCGCTGGGGCGTGCAATACCAGTCATCTCTGGCTACCATTGGAGCAGCTTCACAAAACGGATTGTACGAGATATCACAACGTGGCTGGACCTGTACTGGACATTTTACAGTGAATGAAATGAAAAAAAAGCAAAAACTTCATATGTACACAGAAAATTAAAACGTTTCATGGTCTGACTTTTGGTTTTCGTTGTCGCATTGACTGCGAAAGACGTCACACATACATGAATAAATATTTATTTCGCGTGTTCTTTTCCGCGCCATTTGTTGCTCACCGCGGAAAAAAAGAAACGCGAAAAAGTATTAAGCCTTGTGGATAGGAACTGCATAAAATAGTATCTGGGTATCCACGGTCCACTTGAACTGGGGATAAAAAGTTCATCGGAATGGAGCATTTGAATGGACTGGCCGTTCGTCCGGCGAGATGCAACTGCGGGGACTAACGGTTGCCCGGTAAAGTGTAAATGTGAGGACTAAATGTTAGTTCAGTTAGGTTATCTGTGGGGACTAACACACATCTGTGGGTCCGGTAAGGTGTAAATGTGAGGACCGAATGGCAGTCCATTGAGGTGATCTGTGGGGACTAACAGTTAGCTGCTTGGGGACGAATGATTAGACCCGGTGCCTTTAGTCCTTAAAGGAATTAGTGGTTGTGACACCCCATTAGTCCCCAAAAGTACGAACCACACACCCTTTTAACACCCTTTTGTCTAAGAGTGTGGGGTGCATGGGTGTCAGTTATAGACACCAAAAACACCTATATGGGTGTTATATAGTTTACAGTGTACCCCAGCAGATACCAAATTAAATATAGCAAGGTCGACTTTTCTTCGCCACATGCGCACTTAAGCCCCCCTCAAAATCACAGATGTCTGTTTTTTAACTTTCCTGTCAGAAGTAGTTCCTACTCTGATTTACTAAGAGCTCGTAAAGCGGGCCGCAGAAAGATGCTGCGCAATGTTCTCGGCTGGCACATAGTCATTTTTCTGGGGTATTATCTCATCTAGCAAGCGTCTCCAAGGAATGAGAGTTGAGGAAATTAACCACACTCGCAAATTTAGCGATGTATTTAGAAAAAACAGAGGCACATGTTGAGAATCGAAATGTGGAGGGTTTTCAGTGAAATTCTTCTTGACAAAAACATGTGTTGAGGATCCTGGGTGCCGAATTGCGGCCAAGACAAATACGGCCTTGGTTTCTGCCTAACTTATTAAGGGGAACGCCTTAGATGCATCATGAAACGAGAAAATTGACCGTCGGCGTCCCGCGGTGTTTTCGTCAACGTAAGTGATGCGGAAAATCATCATATGATGACGTCAACATACGACGTCATCATGTCGCGACTGTGACTTCACACGACGTGACGTTATATGATGGCGTCCACACATGACATCATCACTGTGTCAAACGTGGACTGATCCAGGAGGCACAGCAAAACAATGCTGGGTGCAGATGGCTTTCGGATGGCGGCGCGGAAGGATCAATACATAGACTAGAAAAAGGAGAAGATGGCTTTCGTCTTCTAGTCGTATCAGGTGAGCGCATAAGGAAGCGTGTGTCTTTTTCAGTCTTCGTGGTTGTTTGCGCTAAACTTAGAAACAGCCAGTTCATGATTTGAGCGCTTCGCAGTTGCTAAACTCTGCCCGCCCTGGACCCATATTACGCCCGTCTTTTACGTATTTACGTCATTTCCGCATTCATTTTCTTTTTCACCTTTTTTCCATTGCCAAAGGATTCACAAGCTCAGTTGTCCGTACGTCTCACAAGTTGTTTACGATGCTGGCTGTATATGAGACACGAGGCTGTAATAGTGATGCAGAACTATCGATGGTACCATCGATACTATCGATAGCTGAGTCACCATCGAACTATCGATGGTAAAAGATGCTATCGATAGTGCTATCGATAGTAAGTACTATCGATAGTTTAAAATCAGCAGCGCGAACTCATTGCAGAATAAGTTTGGTTCCCCGCGCGCGTGCATAGTGGAGCCGGAGGAGAAGGCTGAAGGACATGAAAGTGCACATGTTTGCGTTCTTCACCTGAGTGCTTGGCTGACACATGGTCATAAAGTCAAACTATTAAGCTGTTGCGGATAGGAAGCCGTTAGATAGGGTGGAACTGCGCGGCTTCAGTTTTATATTGTATTTCATGATTGCAAAATAAAAAATTATCGTAAGCGTGGTGGTTTAAGAGAGGATCTACTACTAAGATTTTTGATACTTTCTTTATTAGTCATGTTAATTATACGATTCCATATTTGCAATGGACTGAGACAGAGAAGAAGAGGATTGATACGCTCGTCAGGGTCGGGCTCAAGAGGATTCTGGGAATTCCGCAGGCGACTAGCACTGAGCGGCTTCTGGAGCTGGGTTTTCACAACACGGTGGATGAGCTGATTGAGGCGCACTTTGCGGCGCAGGTGGCTCGTCTCTCCAGCACTAAGGCTGGTTTCAGGATCTTGCATTAGGCTGGCATTGCGGCTCCTAGGGTGGACATGTCTGACGCAGTTCAGCTCACACGTGACGAGCGGGAAGATATCAAGTTGGATCCTATTCCGCGCAACATTCATCCGGTGCACCATGCATGCCGTCGTGAGGCTCTAGCTCGGGCTATTCTACGAAGTGTAGGTGGAGATGCTAAAGCGGCTCTTTTTGTGGACGCTGCGGAGTACGGTACGCGGCGGGCCTTCGGGGTGTCGGTTGTCGATGGTGAGGGACAGCTGGTGGCCCGGACCACAGTCTGTACAGATCAGGTGACAGTTGCGGAGGAGGTCGCCATTGCGTTAGCTTTTCAGGCAGCAGAGGCGCCTTGCGTGGTTTACTCGGATTCAAGATCGGCCGTTCGGGCCTTCTCTGGAGGTTTGATTTCGCAGCAGGCGACACGGCTCATTCGTAATGCTCGCAGACAGGCGAGATGGGTTGGTGGTCAGCATCTCTCTTGGTTTCCAGCGCACGTTGAGGGGATTAATGGGGTTAATCATAATGCCAGCGCTCACACCCTTGCACGTGAATGCACGAACCGCGTAGGGGATGGTAGGCGTCTGGGAGGGACATTGAGCTCACAAAGGATCCTTTGACAACCTTCCATGAGATTACGTCTAGCTACAAGCTTGGTAGAAGGTGTTTTCCTTTTCCTAATGCTAGGCTCAACAGAGTCCAGGGAATCACTTTTAGACTCCTACAGACGGGTACATATCTCTGCCCGCGAACGTATCGTAGGATAGAGCCGGACTTTCAATAAAAGTGTCTCCGTTGTGGCCTCGAGAGTTGCTCGCTAACTCACATGCTCTGGCAGTGCCCCGCGAATGTGGGGGCGGAATTATGTGACGAGGACTCGTGGCGGCGGAGTTTACACAGCCCCGACTTGGGTCTGCAACTACTGGCTGTCCGGAGGGACCGGGCCATCGCGGAGGGTCTTCACCTTCCGGTGCCGACCTGGGTGGAGCCGCCGACTGGTTGAGGGGGTCTTAGGATTTCCTTAGACTAGTCCCTATGGTCATTAAATAAAGTTTTTTGTATGTATGTATGTAAGAACTAAGTTTGTTCATTGTAAGATGTAAATGGTTGTTTTTTAATATTGCGCACTGATTGCGGCGAGACCAGTCGCCGGCCGTCGAGTAGTGTGACAATCGGTGGAACGCTTCGTCTTTTATACATCAGTCATCAAACCTTCCAGTGTTAGCGTTATTGCTCGCGTAAGCTCTCGAATAAACTTGAATATTCGCGTCCGGCGCGTAACCTTAAAATGTCAAACAATCGCGAAACTTCTCAAACATTGCGGCACGGTCTGCGTCAAACGCAGCTAACAGTCTGTGGGTGAAACCCGAATAAATCAAAACAAAGCAATAAACACACGTGGCAGTATTATCGCTACTAATATTACCAATGGTACTACCGATTCGACTATCGATTGTTTATCGATAGTAGTACTATCGACAGTATGTTCACACTATCGATAGTTCCAAAGAAACTATCCGTACTATCGACAGTCAATTTACCGATAGTTCTGCCCATCACTAGGCTGTAAAGATTTTCCCGCCTATCACATTCGACCGAATAATTGATGACAAAGAAAAAGAGCCGCACTTCAGCTAAGCGTATATTCCTTCCTATCCACATTAGCCATCTCATTTTCAAAGGTCCTAAGCGAGAGCACTATACCATATCCAATAGATCAGGGGTCTCGAACTCATCTCATCCAGCGGGCCGCCACCACTAATTATAGTCCCGCAGGGACCGGGGCAGTAAAGAACGTTGAAAAAGGTGTTAGGGCAAAGAATGGGATCTTGAACAAGATATCAGGTAACGTTGTTATCTGAAATTTGAAAGGAAGCTTTCAAACATCTCATTTATAGGTCATTTCCTCAAGTGACTTGGAGTCCGGAATCGAGCAACATCAATACCGACCTGCAGAAACACTGAAATCGGGACGCCAATTATGCAATGTAGTTTTTGTTCCGCGGTTATGTTTCAAAATATGCTGACCACATGTAATGGCTCCGGAAAAGAGTGCCTCAGGTGAGTCACGTCTGTGCATCTCATGGACACACTTCTTAAAGGAACACTGAAGGCAAATAGCAAGTTGACGTCGATTGTTGAAACAGCGGTCCAGAAACCTCGTAGTGCCACGTTTGTGCCAAAGGAGTGCTTATTTTGAAATAAAATCACGTTTTAGTGGTCCGCATCGCGTTATCGCGTTTCAATTCACCCGCCTGAAATCAGTCACACGTCACTGCTGCCGTGCCCAACGTTGTCCGCCTTTACTGCGCGGCGGCGTATACTGGCGGCGTGCACCATTCGGGCATCCGGCAACATCACATGAATGCAGCTTTTTTTCGATATTTCTGTCAGAGCGACTTTCACGAGCGCGCAAAACACACACGGCAGTACGCGATACCGAAACTACCACTGAGACGCGACCGCGTGAGCGAAGCAGGGCGCCGGGCGAAACGCAGTTGGGCGAAAGCGGAACCTTTGAACCACGCGCGCCGTTCCCCATGGCAACGTCAAAGAGGTTCTTTGAAAGACGATAGCCTTTCTTGGGGAACTTAAACGCAGAAATTTTGGTCTGTCTCTATGTTTGTCTGTCTGTCTGTCACGCGATTCGGCCACCCGGCCAAAGTTGAACCACTTGCTTACCGCCCACCAGCTTGAACTGATAAGGCTGTTCATACTTTTGAACGTTGTCGATCAAAAAGTAAATATTACGCATATCTGAGGCGCAACATCACTAGGCAAGTATTAGATGGTGTGTTCCTTTAATAGAAAATACATAGATACGCAATTCTAAGGACCCTAGTTTCTTAAGCTGCGCGGAAAATCCGGCTGCGCTGAAAATGCGCCGCGCCGACGAAAGCCCTCTGCCACGGAGGAAGGAAAGAACTTTCCTCATCCGTGCCCTCTGCACAAGCACGTTTCCCGACGTATTGCCAGATAGCGCCTATAGGCGATGCGCAAAGCGCCGACGACGCCATCTGCCGCCAAGGCTCGGAAGCGCTGACGGGTCCCGGCGAGCAGTGTTCCCGCGAGCGTCTACGCGAGTGCATGGATGGATGTGTTTTCATCGTGATTTAACGACTCTGTCGGGCCTCAGCGATGTCGAAAAATAACTGCTGCGTTGTCGGCTGCTCAAACACACACAAAAAATCGCAGGAACTTCTACTGGTTTTTGGTGCTATTTCGCGAGCGAGAGCGACGACGGCGGTGGATTGCGGCTGTACGACGTAGAAAGTAAGCAATCGCGCTTTGTTTACGGCAGTGTTAGAACGGTTACCGTGTATTTATTTCTCCATTTATGTCGCTACGTATTTAGCGAACGCTACTATTTACACTTGGTCGCCTCGCCCGCATTGTAGAGGCTACAATGCACTTCAGGTTGTTATTAGTGATAAGACGCGATGCCTAGGCTCTCTTGAAGAACGAATGGCGCGAAGCGCAATGCCAGAGAACGTGGGGAAGGTGACGGCTCCTTTACAAAAGCGCCGTGGAATCACACGTGTGCTGCACGAAATCGGCTGCATTCTACCTATTGATGGCACTGGAATGCGATCATCGGTGCAGAATGTTCGCTGTGCGCTTCTGCACCGATGATGGCAAGTGTATCGTTTATTTTTTCACAAGTTTATCGTGCTGGTTTCAAAGTTTTACCAACGCTGACCCTTCGCGTGGCCGCACCTGTGAAATCTATACACCGGTGCGACAGCACTCCCTCAGAATCTACTATAAGAAACACATGGCACGTAAACGAAGCTACTGTGTCGAGAAAAAACGTTGGCTCACGCGTCACCGCATGCAGACATTATTGATCGCGACGTTATAACGAAGGCGGTGTACTTACGATAAGCTCCACTTCGTAGGGAAGCTTGTTGACGCTTGTCAGTGGCAAACACTTGGCGCGTATGGTGACGTACATTGTCGTCCCACACAGGTTTGACATCGCACACATGTCCACTATTATAAAGTGCGGCTCCTTCGCGCACACTATCGCCGCAAAAGTAATTATCTGGGACGCGCACAAGCGGCAAATCGCACGCGCGCAAATGAAGCGTCTGCTACGCGACCCACCAGCGATTCCAACGGCCGGCGCTACGCGGCTTTCAGTGGCGCCCCTATAGGCGCTGCGCACCGCGTATATTCCTCGCAGCGTAGAGTTGCTGCATGTGCTACCCTTAGGTAGCAGAGTTGCGCATCTGTCTTCCAAACGGCCACTAGCAACCATGCGTTGCAGAGAAGCTGACGCTGGGGCCAAGTTTTGTATTTCTCGATGGCGCCGCTGCAGCGAACTGGATTGACACTAGTCATTCACATTAAAGTAAGTCGCCGGTCTTCGACACACCAAACATGTCGACCGGTGACCCGGTAGGCATGTCGCCTGCAAAAACAGAGTGAGTCTTCGCGACATGGCCATGTTTGCTAGCCAGAACAATACGCAACTCTGCTACCCAAAGGTGGCATATACAGTAACTCTAACGCAGCGCTCCTCTATCGTCTTTCGACGACATTTGCAGCGAAGCACGCATATACGCGGCCAATTTTGTTCCATGAGTCAAACAGAAACGAACCAACAGCATTTTATTACGTCTCTTAATGCACGGAAGGTTCTTTTTTTATTGCAGCTAGATTCATTACTAGTGAATAATTGTAGGCAGACTCTTATACGTCACCCGGATCATTTTGAAAACTTGCCGCTCGTGGCGCTCATCGTGTGATACACTTAGATTAATTTCTCTGTAAGTAGGGCACTGCTGTTGATAATATTGCCGTTTTAGACGTTGTCATACATGAGATTTCACTCACATAAATTGTTATTTGCCTTTAGTGTCCGTTTAGGTGTGAAACAGTTTTTAGCTAACCTTAGCCAATTGGACCGTTTCTATCTATCTATCTATCTATCTATCTATCTATCTATCTATCTATCTATCTATCTATCTATCTATCTATCTATCTATCTATCTATCTATCTATCTATCTATCTATCTATCTATCTATCTATCTATCTATCTATCTATCTATCTATCTATCTATCTATCTATCTATCCGCTTACGTCTGGGTGCTCTCGTGATCGCCTCCTAAACTTGGTGTAGACCTAATTGGCATGGTAGGTTAAGAGGGTTTTCCGAATATCACTGTCTGGTCATGACACGAATAACGCGCAAGTGCTGTCGCGTACGTCGTCAAACCCTTTCTCCAGACACGTGTTGCACATACCCGTATACCACGGGACACGGTAAGCGGGTATGCGACAAATGTTATTGAAAGTTTACATCTTCCCAGGAACGGCGAGAACAGACGTTGGCAATTTAAATGCGAGAGCGTAAAGAAAAAAACGACATCGGCAGCGTTGACCCAACGAATGCAAAGAATAAAAATCGCGGTCCCAGCTGGATTCGAACCGAAGCATTCTGCGTGACAGTCAGATATTCTACCAAAGAGCGACGCCACGTCTTGAACCGGCTTTGGAAAGAGATCCTATGCAAGCGTAATGTGGGTGCAACGTCAGTTGTGGTCGCAATGCAGACTATCTAATTTTATAACAAAGCGATAAACGTTACATATGTTCTTCTATGACAGAGGCGTCATGGCGGGTTAACGTCAAATATGGTTCCAGTGCAGGCTCCGCTTGTATAGAAGCATACTAAACATTACATTTGTATTCCTACGATTCATCAAGCTATATTCAAGTGCTGCTGTACCTCGGGCGAATACGCTAACGAAAGTGAACGTATAATATTCACATCATCACACCGTAAAGTGCACTTAGTTTCGATAACACTGACGTCTGTGCTCTAAAGTGAGTGCTGAGTTACGTCCGACCATTAGTTATCACGCCAGTGTAGTCGACGTGCCTGGTAAAGCCACGATGTGCAAGCAGCTACTACGCCGTTCTACCTGGTAACGCTTGGCTCAAAGCCAATAAATACATCATAGAAAACTACTCGCTCGTTTCTTTGCATGAAACCGATTGCGAAAAAGCGCAGTCTGCTGCTTTTTAGATGCGAAGTATCTTAAGGCGGAGCTCAATCCGGTGGTGGTGGTGTGCGGCGTGACCGCCCTTACTGCGCATGCGCATGCCCTCCCCACACACCTCCTCTCCACTCCCCCTCACCATTCCCCCTGTCCTCTTCTCCTCTCCCCTTTCATCTCTCCACTCACCCTCTCCCATTTCCCTCTCCATATCCCTTCTCCCATTTCCCTCTCCACTTCCCCTCTCCCCTCCCCCTTTCCGCTCTTTCTCTGAAACGCGGGCTAGACATGCCGCAATTCTCTCCTGCGCAACGCCGCGATGAGCTCGACCGCATGCGCGTCCCCTCCCCTTCTCTCTCCTCTCCTACGCTGCACCCCTCTCGCCCACCTGTCGACCGCGTTCCCCTGTCGCCCTGTGAGAATTAACGGCCAGGCTAGATGGAAGATACGACGCGCGTAGCGTCCCTCTTCGCGTTCCACGACGCGAGGTCGTAGCATGCCCAACGAACGCCAACGGAACGCGATCGTGCAAGTGCTGTCCGGCTTCTCACCGGCTCATGGTCCCCTTTAGCGGGAGATGGTGTAATTTTTTTGAACTCTTCGCATTATGCCAGAATATGCAGCAGAAGCATTTTTTTGGCGGCATGCGCAACGAGTGAAACTCTTATTGCGCATCCAAGCAATTCCGGTCGAGTGCTTGCTTCCGATTTTCCGAATATTCAGAAAATACGTTTTAAAAAAAGTTGGTCCTCCAAGTTTCGAGCTTCATTGGTTACATGCGATATCGGAGCACAAGTTTGATGATGTTAAGGGTCAGACAAATGGCAGGATAATAAAGGAAATTCACTGAATTAGTTCATTGAAAGAGCAGAAGCTTTTCTCATATAGCAGCTGGGATCGTTGCGGCACCTGGCTGAGCAGATCTCAACCACGCGCTTCTTTCTACGTGGCCTCTGAGATCCGCTTCGGCAGGGGCGACGAAGCGCGAAGTTAACCCACAGAAACGCTCCAGAGCACACGAACGCCGAGTGCCACTACCAGATACCTAAGTCAAGGAGTACGATCGCATGCAATATTTTACAATCCTCGTTTAATGTTACCTCAAACAGTCTTGATATATCTTCAATACTTGACGAGGATGGATTTTTCATCGGTGTTTAGAGGAGAGAGGCGCTCCAGGCGTAAATTTTAGACTTTCGTTTTCTTTCAAATAAAAGACATGCGTAGTGATAGAAATCTCACAGAGTCTCTAGTGCGGTTCGCGTCTTTGGGGCGCTTCTAACTTCAATGTTCCTAAAAACAGGCATGCGATTGACGTAGCGGCAAGGGTGGCTCTGACGAATTGGAAGTGAGAGCCATTGAGCGACAGCGTCAGCTTTGTAGTAGTTCCGTCTCCAATGCTCCAGAGAGTGGCATACAGTGAAGCCTCGGTGATACGAATCTCACGGGACCACCACAAATATTCGTACCATTACCTAGAAATATGCATCCTGAGCATCACCAAGGTAGAAGGATAGAAAGGGCGAAAACACTGCATAAAAAATTCAGCAACGATCGGGACGTGATCTATGTAGATGCAGCGGAATACGAGAATGGCCGAAACATGAGTGGCGGAGGAGGTGGCTATAGCAATAGCACTAGCCTCCACAAAAGCCCACGTCATAATCAGAGACTCCAAAACCGCTGTTAAAAATTATGCGAAGAGAAGGATCTCGCCGGAAGCGCTAAGAATTCTAGCTAACTTTCGCGCCGAGCGGCTTGTTCATATTATATGGGCGCCGGCTCACTCCTCCCTCCCCGGGAACGAAATCGCGCACGACCTGGCTCGAGAATTGGCAGGCCGAACAGGTGCAGCACGAAACCCGGGGAGGGAGAGAGACCGCATGGTTCGTTACGAGGAGATCATAAAACACTACAGGCTAGGAAGGGCTCGCTTTCCCCCGGCACACACCTCGCTAAGCAAGCAGCAGGCGACGGCCTGGCGCCTCTTACAGACGAACACGTTCCCGAGTCCGGTCGCGTATCACTACAACTACTCGGAGTTATACTCCGATATGTGTAGGTTTTGCAATCGAAGGGCGGACCTGAATCATATATTGTGGGCTTGCCTCAGAATGTCAGGGAAAGACAGAACATACACTAACGGAGAGCAGTGGGAGACCGCACTGCTAAGCCCAGACCCAGAAGTGCAGCTCCAAGTCCTTCGGCAAGCCGAGGGTGCCGCCAGAGCTCAAGGACTCATGGCTGCCACCTAGGGAAGGGAGCCCATCCCTGAAATCTTGCCGTCTTAAATAAAAGTTATTTCCTCCTCCTCCTCCATCCGAAACCCGTATCACCAGAAAGCGTGGAAAATTAGCATGCGACAAAAGAAAGCTGGCGTACATTTTCATTTATTGTTTTTCAGGGCCACATCAACGTCAGGAAGAACCCTGTATGATTGTCAGTTAAGTTTTTAGGTGTCGGAAATCATACCAGTACTCGTAAATATACGCTCCCTAAGCGCGTATTTGATTAATGAACCAGGTGCGTTGTGACCCGCCACAGCTGTAGCCCCTTCGAAATTTTAGTATGCTTTTTTGCATGACACCGGAATACTGCAGCGAAAGAAACACTTTGACGCGATGTATCAAGGCCACAGAACTACAGAACCACGGTCCTGTGCTATGAATTTGTTATCGCGGATGTGTTGGGGATGTTTTTTGGGAGATTTACGGCCGTGCCCGCACAAGTGCGACCTCAACGGTCGCGCATGCTGACGTTGTGAGGGCTTACTCCTTCGCCAAGACCGTCCTCGCCTTCTTTCGGCCCTCGCCCAGCTTTAGAAAAGCGTTTTTCTTACACTGTGATTCTGACGATTTGGTGGTGCGGAGCGCATGCCCACGCTTGCGTTCCCGCGCTGGCACGTGCATGGCGCGTCTTCCGCGACAGCGCGGACAGCCCCTCTTCGTACCTGGGCGGTAGCGTACGTTCGTATCAAACGTCGCTGGATGAAAATCAATTCGCAA
The DNA here is from genome assembly GCF_013339695.2 of Rhipicephalus sanguineus. Classification (NCBI taxonomy): domain Eukaryota; kingdom Metazoa; phylum Arthropoda; class Arachnida; order Ixodida; family Ixodidae; genus Rhipicephalus; species Rhipicephalus sanguineus. The sequence goes on from NC_051182.1 coordinate 47,546,745, forward strand.
CAACCGTACTCCGTTACACTGCAGGCCAATGGGCCTTGTCCGGGACCAACGAAAAATTCGTATCACCCCGAAATTTGTATGAGCTGCGATCGTATCACCGAGGTTTCACTCTAGATAAAGTAGGGTAAAGGAAATTTAGGAGTGCACACTGCCATAGACCCCAGCGGCCGAAATCGGCCATAGCGCACTTCATGTTAGGTGATCGAGAGCAACAGACCTGCGCTTTCTGTTTCGGTTTCACTGGCGCAAATTTTGGATTACTCTGCGTAACCGACGTTTGGCTATGGGGAAAGTTAGTGATTTCAGACCAGTTTTTTCGCCCAAATGGCAAAGACATTGTTTGTCGTTTTTTTTAGCGATTCCCTACTTTGTCTAGTTGTAACGTTCGTGCGAATTCAGGTCGTGACGTAATGATTATTTCGATTATGTTACAATAGAAAGAGATGCAGGTAATCATATTTCACGACGGCTTTATTTATCGCGCTTGTGTTTTTCTTTTGGAACATGCGGTCAATTTGTATATCAATCAAGGAGACAGAGTATCTGCAATGTTTTTTTTTTATTCCAAGGCAAGGCGGTGGTATGCGGAAGAAACTCGCCCCTGGCTTCTTGTGGGTTCTGCCATTGTTCAAGCACCATGACACACTGCAGTAGCTGCCGTAGCCTGGACCGCCGGGCGGCATGCGATCAGCGCGCTCTGAAAATGTCAGTAAGTGGATGCTTCGTTGTGAAGTTACAAAAAAGATATGTGCATGTCATAACTGTACCAGGAAACCCCTTTGAATGATTAGTGAATCGATGCACGACACAAAACCACTGACACATGTCTGACCCATAAAACTCGCACTTAAAAAGATAGATGTTAAGACCTCGTACAAAGATGTTCATAAGTTTCCAGGCCGCTCTCTTGGGGGCAGCTTTCCAGAACGCCACAGGGATCGCAGTGAGCGGGTTTATGAATTTAATGACGATGTACCTAAAATCAACCGTTGTCTTGGACATACAAAAAAGTGGCGTTTGCATCGGGTCGTGCCTGGCACCTATCTTAAGCAATATCTACCTTGCTCAAAGAGATCACAATATTCTGTCCAACCTCGATGTGTCCGTACTTGAAATAGTGTGCAGATATATAGATGATTTCTTGATTTTCATTGATTGTCCGAAAGAGTCACTTGAACAAACTGCGGAAGAAGTCCTAATTGTGTTTAGGGAGAACCTACTTCCGTTGAAGCTGACGCACGAATTACCCGAAAATGGTTGCTTAAGGTTCTTGGATATCAAACTGTGCCTTTCTAGCGAACATGTATGTTGGTATTTGAACCGAGGAGCGGAAAACCACTTCTGTCATTCCATTCCGCTCATTCATAGTTAGTAAAAAGAGAAATAGCGAATGTGTGCCTCGTCAATGTCCTTAGATGGTCGTGTCCGCATTCCATGCAAAAAAGTTTTGACGCCCAGGTTAGCCGCTTGCTATCTGCAGGGTATGGGCACACTGCGCTTGCCTAGGCGGCTCCACCAGCGCGGCGGCGTTCAGCGCCAACGCGGCCGTTTCCGCGTCCCTGGGGGGATAGCTTTCCCTCTCAGGCCACACGTGCGGCTGCTTGTGCAAGCACGGTGTCGTGTGCGTGCGTTCCTCTGCAACTACTGGCTGGTTTTCAGACCGTCGAAGGTTTAGATAATTTTTTCTGGGGAGTAATTATTGATAAAGGCAAGCTTCTGTAGGATGGCATGTCATGTACATAATGTTAAAAGAACTTATCGCTTCAGACGGAAGCATGGTGACATATCAGTGTGTGTCCCGACCGCCCATCAACGTTCCGGCGAAGACCATGAAGTTCACGGTAAATAAGCATTTTTATTCAATAGTCTCGTTTTATTTCATTCTGTTTTATTGTCTTGAAGTTCTCTCGAAACAGATGCGTCACTGACGTGACCTGCGACTGCAGAGCAGGCATAGGCTGCTAGTGGAAGCACGCTGCGGCAGTGGCCGTGTACCTGCAGAGATATAGAAAACTGATTTTACCACGAATATTTTGTTACGTAATGCTAACCAAAATAACATACGAGCATGGCAAGAGCTAAATAGATACGCCAGCCCTAAAGATATGAACTGTGAATTGAGTACGTATAGAACGAATGGAATACTCGTCGCTGTCAAGCCTAAACAACATGGAAAACACCCATAAATAATACCGAACCATTCGTAGCGCTTCCATGAGCGAGCTGTTCCAGCCTTCTGTAAGGGGATGGAAAAATCGTTAGTAGGCAGGCTGGGTGCTCCTGTTCACTGGCCTTGGCATTTCCCCCGAATTCCCTACTAGAAATTCTGCGATTTTCTGTGGGCTCCCACTCTGTTCTGTCAATGTTGCGCATGCAATAAGAACTACAATTAAACAATGTCTTCGCCATACCGATCCAGCGGGAACAAAAATACATCGCCATTTGGAGATCATGATTAGTGGGTGTATCACAATTAAGGCAGGTCTGAAACAGTGTTTCATTCCAAAGGTGCCTCTCCCATGGAATGAACGTAACCTCCTGTACCGAATAAAATGAAAAAAGTCTTACTTGTCACGGCGAACAAGTTGTATCCAACGTTGGCGCCTCTCCTTCTCCCAGTCAGCCTTCGCGAAGCGGTAAAACTTTGTTGCAGGTGACTTGCTGTATGTATTGTGGCAGCCCACAACACAAGAAACCTTTGTTGCAGCGACGCTGAGCCATGCAACAATCGCCAAAAAAAGAAACGCTTCGGAAAACTGCGGAAAAAGACGGAGGTGCTGGCACGAATGCTGTCGCCGGCCGCGGCGTTCGAAAGCTTCCATCACCCCAAGGACAAGCGCGCCGCCGCTAGAGGCGTTCCCGTCAGCGGAGAGTTAGAAGCGCAGTGTGCCAATACGAAGGCTTTGGGTTTGGCTGTGGCAGAAAAGCTGTTAAAACAAATCAGACGTGGTGAAAATGACCATGTGCCAGTTGCGCATGTTGAAAAGAAAAAAACTTGCTGTACTTCCGTACATACATGATCTGTCCCACAAACTTAAGAGGGTAGGGCAACGTGCTGGCGTTAAGGTAGTGTTTTCCGCACCGGAGAAGTTGTCCAAGCTTTCCATGTTTGCTTCGAGTGGCAGCCGTAATGGCTGTTCTGTGAAACACAAAAAGCAGTTTGTGCCCTGTACCACTGGCGTGGTATACGTGATTCCTCTGTCCTGTGGGAAGAAATACGTGGCGCAGGCTGGTAGGTGACTAAACGACCGTCTAAGAGAGCACCACAACAATGTGTACAACACGGTTCAAGGCCACTTGGGCATTCATTGTCGTGACTGTGGCTGCGCGCCCATCTCTGAAAAAAGCGAGGTCCTGGCTAGGCATAATTTACAGTTGACACGCGAAATCATCGAGGCAGATGTCATCAGAAAGTTCGATAGCAGTTGCATCAGCTCTCCTTCGATAGCACTTTCATCTCATGAAATATCATATCTAAACAGACCATGAGTGATACGCCCGTGTGCGCAGTGGTGGTTGCTCAATGTATAATGTTCAAAAAATCGTCATTTCGGCCGGTTGTGGCGCATGTCAGCGAAGTGAAGAAATGTCCATCCTTCCCTTTCTGCCAATAAAGTGTTGTAAGTCAGCGCTCTGTGTGCGTCGCCTTTCTTGTCCTCGTCTTCTCTTGCGCTGTATCCCCTCCGATACAAAGCTTCCACTAGTGGCGCAAGGCTAGCGAAGATGATGGCCACTTGGCTGGTCCAGATTTGTCTCCTGAAAACCAGCATTTATTCGTGGTCCGAGGTTTCGAGAAACGCCTCGTGAAGCATCTGAGACCCAGCAAACGCTCCTCAATGTTTCGCACCGAGCTCAGCGCACAGACGCTCGCGTCGCTGGCAGACGCAGCACGCGTCGCCTCGGCTTGACGCCGTGCACCTGTGCTATACCGAATATGTTGCACAATGTTCACGTCTAGCCACCGCATAGAGCCGAAAACTGTTTTCTTTTAGCGAACCTCACCGTCCTTTAAAGCTTCAGAAAAAAGTTACAACTGTGCGAATAAGACGCCATGTAAGAAACACAGAAACACGCACACACACGAAGCGCAGCATGTGTGTGCGTGTTTCTGTTTCTTACATGGTGTCTTATTCGCACAGTTGTAATTTTATTCTGAAAGAGTGACCCAACTAGCCCAACAACATGTCATTCTAAAAGCTTCGCTTGAGAACGTGTCTCACCTGTTCTCACACACATGAAAACACCGCCGCAGGCGACGTTGACGAAACCTTCTCGCTCTCATGCATGTGCTTGTCGCTGGTATGGCGGTATGGCTGGTACGTGGATCGTAGATGGTGTTTATGGCAGTCCGGTTGAAGAAAAATAAGGACGTAAGGTGCGTTGAATAAATTGCTTTTATGTGTAAAGAACATGCCAAATTTGGGCGTATAGTTATTGTTTTCTAAAAACAGTTCTGTTGGATTGATAACTTTTTTTTGCGCTTGCGTCCTCTGGAGTTTGGCGAGAGCACTAGTTCTTTACGTAGTCGTGACGTACTTCCCGAGGCCAGATTTTGCGGAGTGCCCTCTCATAACTTTTTTTATTTCTCTTGTAAAGGCGTTTATTGACGGCGGGATCGACGGCGGCGATGCGCAGCGACGACAGTAACGACAGAGCGCAGACTCGCAGACTCTCACGAGCAAGAGCACGAGGGGCGTGCTCTCCGAGAAGAGGCGAAGAGGGCGACCCACTAGAAGGCGCTCAAGAGGACGGCCCATTACAGCGTTCTAATGCTTCTGTACAATTACCCCGAGTACCTAACAGCTGGTCACTATGAGCGGGTCATGGTAGGGCTTGAGGCGCTCCACGTTCACAATGTCGCGCCCTCGACGGCGCATGTCCGAAGATGGCTCAATGGGTTCAATCAGGTAGTTGACCGGGGACGTGCGTTCGACGACACGGTAGGGGCCTTCGTATTTGGGCAGCAGTTTGGAAGAGAGGCCAGTTGCAACGGTTGGGAACGAGAGCCACACGAGCGCTCCAATGCTCTTCTGCTGCTCTTGTTCGTGCGTTGTGAAGGTCTTCGCAAGCTCGCGACATTCTTCAGCAAGCCTGGCTGTGTCCGAAATAGGCGCACATTCAGATCGATCCGGCCTGTAGGGAAGGATGGTGTTGATTGTGTGCGACGGGTGCCTGCCGTACAATAAGAAAAATGGAGAGAAACCAGTAGTGCTCTGAGAGGCGGTATTGTAGGCGTACGTGACGAAGGGCAGAATGACATCCCAATTTGTGTGGTCGGCTGCGACGTACATTGAGAGCATGTCGCCGAGCGTGCGGTTAAAGCGTTCGGTGAGGCCATTCGTCTGCGGGTGGTAAGCAGTAGTTTTGTGGTGAACGACGTTGCACTCTTTGAGAATGGCTTCGACGACTTCCGACAAGACACGGCCTCGATCACTGAGCAGCTCCTGGGCTTCGCTGAGGGCTTTCGCAGTTCGATGGCGTCGCAGCCCTTGCCTCGTGGACTGCGACGACTAGTTTTCCTGGTCGCGTGCGACCGGAGGCGGGCGCATCGGCGACAGTGAGCGACGTCGGGGAGACGGAGAGCGCCGAGTAGATGGAGCTTGGCGTGACGTCGGTGACAGAGGCGTAGGTGGGGCGTAAAATGTGCGGTTTGACTGGCTGGTGGCGGGCGACACGACTTGAGGCGGCTGGACGCGATTGCAATAACGTGCCACGTGGCCGGCGTAACCGCATGCGAAGCATATGGGACGGTTGTCAGGTGTGCGCCATCGGTTTGCTGGAGCAGGGCCCGCCCATGGCGCAGGACGTGATTGACGGGGTAGCGACTGATATGACTGCATCGTGGGCTGCCGTCGTGGCCTCTGCATTACGTCGGCGTAGGTAGCCGGCACAGCCGCTTCGAAGGACTGATGTCTAGCGGCGGCTTCGGCGTAACTATGTGGGGCTGCCGTAGGTATTACTGGGGACGTCCTTGCGACAACTTGGGCGTAACTCAGTGGCGCAGGAGCGGGATGGTGCTGGTGGTACTCAGGCATGACCTGCGCGATTTCCTGCTCAATCGCTCGACGGAGGGGAGGGAGAAGAGTGGTTGACGGCTGGTGAGCGTACTGAGGTTGAGCAAAGTCCAGCAGAGAGAACTGGCGGGCGATTTCCTCGCGCACGAATGACTTCACCTCTGCGAGCAAGGCGGAGTGGTCGGATATGGTCGACAATCCAGCGAGCTCGGCGTCGCGGGATGGAGAGCGACGGGTCATCGACCGCTGCCAGCGCAGCTCCTCGTAGCTCTGGCAGAGCGTGATGACCTCGGCCACTGTGCTGGGGTTTTTGGCGAGCAGCATCGTGAAGGCATCGTCGTCGATGCCTTTCATAATGTGCCTCATCTTGTCAGATTCCGACATGGTGGCGTCGGCTTTCTTACACAAATCGAGGACGTCTTCAATGTAGCTGGTAAAGGTTTCGCCGGCCTGTTGAGCTCGTTCTCGCAAACGCTGTTCGGCCTGCAGCTTACGAACGGCAGGGCGGCCAAACACGTTGATGATGGCGGTCTTGAAAGCGGACGACGTCGGGAAATCGGATGCGTGGTTGTTGTACCACATGCCGGCCACACCCGCGAGGTAGAAAACCAAGTTGCTCAGCTTGCCTGCTTCGTCCCATTTATTGGGGACACTCACCCGTTCGTAAATCGTGAGCCAGTCCTCCACGTCGGTGCCATCCGCGCCGGTGAAGATAGGAGGGTCGCGGATACGGGGGACACCGGGACAAGCGGTCGGGGCAGGAGGCGGCGTTTGCTGAGCGGCGTCTTGCGGCATGGTAGAAGGCACGGTACGGGATCGAAGCTGCAGGGGCATCAGATGGAGACCGAAGTTGTGGGGACGGTACAGCACTCTCCACCACTTTGTAAAGGCGTTTATTGACGGCGGGATCGACGGCGACGATGCGCAGCGACGACAGTAACGACAGAGCGCAGACTCGCAGACTCTCAAGAGCAAGAGCACGAGGGGCGTGCTCTCCGAAAAGAGGCGAAGAGGGCGACCCACTAGAAGGCGCTCAAGAGGACGGCCCATTACAGCGTTCTAATGCTTCTGTACACTCTGTTAGAGTGGTGAGTGCTACCTTGTACTCCTAGGTGTAACTATATATAACGCGAAAGCGTTGCACAACTCAGTGGCCCAAGAATCTCCTTAACACGAAGGGTACCAAGCTTTTTGGTCTGATGCCCATGTAAACACGTCGTATGGTGAGCAGAAACATAGAGTTTGAAGTTACCATAAAAGAAATCAACGCACACTAAAATGTGAATCAAGAGGGAACCAACTTGCATTCAAATGAATGCAATGCAACTGAATCACAATAAGTTCACTAATTTCAATGAATTAATCACGCATGCCATGATTCATTTCGTCGCACTGCCGTGTTTTACGCACGAATCACGACACAGCGTCGAAACACTGTTTATCCAAGGAATGCACCATGTCACACGAATGCAGACGTGGGAGTGAACCACTAGACGTTATGTTAAAGATAAGGGTAGCCTCCAGATTTTCGTTAAACGTACGACACGTGCTTTTTTATCATATAACGATGTCAACACAGCGTCCGCAATGAATTTTCAGGATGTGGTAATGTTCTCGTAAAATCCTCCGATATTAGTGAAAGACACCAACTACAGCGCTCAACTTGAAGTAGAGCAAACAGCGCAAAGCAAAGAAACAAAAAAGGATCACACGTTCCCATATGCATTTGCCCAAAACGACAGGAAGGCGGAAGCAAGCCACCGTCTCTATCTTCTCAGTAAATCGTATCGATCATGCCGGAAAGTTTTCCGCACCCAACGTTGTTTTGCACTGCCTCCAGGATCGGAGACAATGCAAGCTTTCTGCACCTCAGCTGGTTTTGCATTGCCTTCGTGATCGGCCCACATTTCCCCAAGTGACGATATGATACGACGACGTCATCATATCACGTCACTTTATGTGGAGTCACATATTTGTTGAACGTTGACGTGACGATGAAGCCGTGTGCTGGTTCCGTTACGCGATGATTTTTTTGCATCACTCGTGTTGGCAACGACACTGCGGGACGACGGACAATTGTCGTGTTTCTTAGGAGCATCTAAACCCGTACGCACACGTACACGATATAGCGCGTCAGCGCGTGGCGCGAAGACTCGGCGTCATTTCGCGTTTCTATGGAGGGAGAGGGCGCGCAGCGACACGTTTCATGGACTGCCGCGCGTTGCCGAGCGTCACCGCAACAAAGGCAACGGAACCGTATTCCTGTATCATCGCCCAGGGCGGAATGAGAATGGTTTGGCTACACTTCAGTAAAAGCCTCTTCAGTAAAAGGGTCACAATATCAAAACCACTCATGATATGTTTAGCCTTTACCGCCTACATGCGAGCATACTGCGCGTGAATATAACGCGGCATCGGCCGTCTCAGCGAAGCGGCTCGCTTCACTTTCATGTTTGTACTTCACATCGAGGACATTGAGGAGACTAAGTGCATATAGTAATGGACAATATTTCAATACGAATGTTAATTGTGTAGGCCTAAATAAGCGCCGTATGACGAGTTCGCACTGGATCGCAAACAGCGTCGGCCGAGGCGACCGCCTTACTAGGCCTACCAAGCTGGTAAAACATGCGTTTAGAAGTCGAGGTGCGTTACTACAGCCAGGACTATTACGGCCTTGGTTTCTGTCTTCTCATTCACATCCTCTTTCCCCTTCCCATGTACAGGGTAGCAAACCGAAGGCTTCCTCTGGTTAAGCTCCCTGTCTTTCGTTCATCTTTCTCTCTCTCTCTTTATTGAGGGGAAAGCCTTAGATGCCTCATCACCCGCGAAAAGTCACTGCCGGCTAACCGCAGCATTGCCAAAAACTCACGATCTGAAGACGTCACCATATGACATCAAAATGAAGTAACACGTCGCTGAAGCTTCCGACGTCATCGTGACGTTAATATGGCGTCACATAACGCGAGGTCACATGATGGCGTCATAACATGACATCATTGCCTGGCAAACGTTTGTCAATTCTGAAGGCACTGAACAACCCCGTGCGGTGCTGACAGCTTGCAATCCTTCCGATCCTAGAGGCAGTGCAAAATGACGTTGGGTGCTGAAAGGTTTCGGGCAGGATCCTTACAATCAACTGAGAAGAAAAAGAATAAAATGGTTGTCACCTTCCAGTCGTCTGAGGCAAATGCATATGTGACCGCGTGACATTTTAGTGTTATCCTTCAGCGTTGTTACCCAAGAGTCTCATAAAGGGCTTTGCAGATAATAAGGTAGAGAAATACATTGACCCAATGGCGTGTTTGCATTGAGCATTCAATTGCGTTCGCCCGAGAAAAAGAGTCCGCTTCTCCAAAGATTGCGGGCATTACTATTTCCTTTTCTTTAAGTAATGACTCCGAGGCAGTCTGTGAAACATCCATTATTTCATGGACGACGATTTCAGAATGATTAACCTGGATGGATACAGCCACACTAGCTCTTCAAAGCATTATTCCTCCTTAAAACACTCCTGCGCCTGCATGCATGGCGGTTGTACTTTGAATCAAATAGCGCATCTAAACTACCAGTACACAGCAAGAAAACACACGACAGCGCTGTTCCCGTTGTTTGTCCTGGTCGTTTACGTGAGCTGCTTGATTTATACTGTTGCACCAGCAAGCCCAAGTTCTCAATATTGCTGTATTTAGAGGGTGGCAGTCAGGAGAGTGCGATTATTTCAGCAAGTTTGTTGCCCATGTTTAGCTATTTAAAGAGCAGGAAGAAAACGCGGACGGAAAATATGACCACTGCAGCACACGTGGCATTACTCTTTTGAACTTTGCCGAGTAATGGGACGAAGGCACTCCCAGCTAACGCAAGAGATGATGGTGCATAGCTGTGTGTTATAGACACCAAAAACACCTATTTGGATGTAATATGGTTTACAGTGTACCCAGGCAGATACCAAATTAAATTTGAGCAAGCTCGACTCCTCTTCTCTACATTTAACTCATACTGCGCATATTCGCGTGCGCTCTTAGCACTAGCTGAAAATCACAGATGTTTGGTTTTAACATTTCTGTGAGAAGTAGTTCCTACACTACTTTACAAAGAGCTCGTAAACATGGGCGCAGAAAGATGCTGCGCGATGTTCTCGGCTGGTGCGCAGTCATTTTTCTGGGGTCTTATGTTATCCAGCAAGCGCCTCTAAGAAATTAGAGTCGAGGAGATTAATCGTACTCACAATTTTAGCGGTGTCATTAGAAAAACATAGGCACAATTTTAGAGCCGAAATGTGGGGTGTTTTCAGTGAAATTCTGTTCGACAAAAACATGTGTGGGTGATCCTGGGTGCGGAATTGCGGCCAATACTAATACGGCCTTGGTTTTTGCCTAACTTATTAGGAAAAAGCCTTGGATGCATCATAAAATGCGAAAATTGACCGTCGGCATCCCGCGGCGTCTTCGTCAAAGCAAGTGGTGCAGAAAATTATCGTGTCATGACGTCACCATACGACGTCATCATGACGTGAATGTGACGTCACACGACGTGACGTTATACGATGACATCGTCACATGACATCATCCCTGTGTCAAACATGGACCGATCCAGGAGGCACTGCAAAGCCGTGCTGGGTGCAAAAGGCTTTCGGAGGGCGGCGGGGAAGGATCAGTGTATCGACTAGAAAAATCCGGCAGATCCCACGCACTGTGGGAATTGATGTAATGCGATACAGCCAGCAAAGAGCTGCATACATCGCCTTGTTTACCTTTGACGCAAATGAAGGCATTCATTGCATGACATCTAGTTCACTGTGTATCGCATGTTTGTCATGCATTCCAGCATGTACAATCTTTACTATAATGAAACGTATATAATGAAACGTGGGCACCATGAGCATAACATGTAAATCGTGCCCTAGACGACAGACATATTATGAATGTCGTGTTAACACCTGTCATTTATGTCCGTCGTACAGTCACGTCACCGAATACCAGTTTTGGGGTGTACAAAGCTAGCGAACCGGCCGCGAGCGCACCATGAGCACGGCATATAAATCATGCTGCATGGGAAATGCATGTCATGATTGTCATGTTGCCACCTGTCAATTATGCTCGCCGTACAGTCACGTCATGCAATACCAATTTTGGTGTTTATCAAGCTTGCGAAACGGCCGCGAGCGTACCATGAGCGTGGCATGTAAATCATGTTCGACATGGCATGCATGCCATGATTTTCATGTTACCTCCTGCGATTTATGTTGCTCTTACAGTCACGTCATGCAATAGCAAATTTCGTACATGTCAAGATAGCGAAACGGCCACAAGCGCACCATTTACTGCACGGTTATCTTTCGATAACCGTGCAGTAAATAGGGTTTTCGAGTATAAGTATCTAGGGGTCATTTTTACTCATAATATGACATGGTCCAAGCACATTGACTATGTATGTAACAAAGCATTAAAAAAACTAGGCTATCTACGTCGCACTCTATCTAAATCCCCGAAGGAAACTAAGCTTCTCTTATTTAAATCACTCATTCGTCCAATACTAGACTATGCATCTGTCGTTTGGAACCCGTACAAGCAGTGCGAGATTAATAGGATAGAAGCAATTCAGAAAAAAGCGGTAAGATTCATATGTCATCGCTATGACCGTGACTTTTCACCCTCTTCTACTCTTTCTTCACTGAACTTAACTTCGCTCTCTTCGCGTCTCCGTATAGAGTCATTAAAATTCTTGCATAGCATCGTGACGTCTTCAGTTAAACTATCAAATGAAAAGGACTACATAAACTTTGCACCTCAGTCAACGACAAGAAGCTATCACAGCTTAAACTTAACGCCTTACTTTGCTCGAACTAACATGTTCAAGTTCAGTTTTTTCCCCGTTCTATTGAAGACTGGAATTCATTACCTGGTTGTATTCGTTCACGCCCATCGCCCAATTTTGTAGCCGACATCCACGACATGCGTCTGTAATATACCCTCGTCTATTTGCTGTTGGTGTGATCTCTTGAGTAGCATTGTTTCTTTAATCTATTTTCAATCATGTTCATCACATGTTTGTGCACTTTTGACCTTGTATAATCACACATCTGTATTAGTTTGCCTGTTTACATAATTTTCATTGATGTTTGTTAAAATTCCGCGTATCTTTGTATACCCACTCCTGCCATAGCGCACTTAGCGCTGCAGTATGTGTAAATAAATAAATAAATAAATAAATGAGCGGTGCATGTATGTCATAGCATACATGAGACGCATCTCATGATTTTCTGTTACCACCTGTTATTTATGTTCGCTATACAGAAATGCTTCCTCGTACCAATTTTGATATATGTCCATGTAAATAAACGGCCGCGAGCACCCCGAGACCTTGCCATGTAAACCATGCTCTACATGACATGCGTGTCATGATTTGCACGATAGGAGCTGTCACTTATGTTTGCCAGACAATCTTGTCACGCCATACCAATTTTGGTATATATTGTCACAACGCAGAAACAGCAAAAGTTGGATATTGCACAGCTTACTTTAATTATGCGAGGCACTAGAAAAAAATTGGCCGCGTATCTGCGTGCTTCGCTGCAAATGTCGTCTAAAGACGATAGAAGAGGCGCTGCGTGAGATATGGACGCCATCTGGCAATACGTCGGGAAACATGAGTGATGTGTTGCGGGCTGGTAGTCCCGGCGCAGCAGCAGGCGAAGACCGGCGGTGACCAACGCGACCGGCAGGGACGCCAGCGAGCCCAAACACGTGGTTTGGCGCGAAGCGCTAAAGCAGAAGAAACGTCCGCATTGAACGAGTACTCTCCACACACCCTTTTATTTACACGTCTCCTGGGTAAAACAGGAATGCCAGATCTGCGCCCCACGGCATTCGTACAATGCAATACAGAACAGAAACCGAAACACAACAATGAGCTCGTGCAGAGGGCACGGAGGAAGGCAAGTTTCAGCGCAGTCGCATTTTCAGCGCAGCTTAAGAAACTAGGGTCTCTAGAATTACGTGTCTATGTATTTTCTAATAAAGGAACACACCACCTAATATTTACCTAGTGATGTTGCGCCTCAGATATGCGTAATGTTTGCCTTTTGATCGACAATGTACACAAGTATGAACCTAGTCAGTCGTTCAAGATGGCTGGCCCTTGGGCAAGTGGTTCAACTTTGGCCCAGTGGCTGAATCAAGTGACGTGCCGACAAACAGAAAGACAGAACAAAATTTCTCCGTTTAAGTATCCCAAGAAAGACTTTCGTATTTAAAAGCGATCGGGCGTGAACACCGTCTTCATCTCTTGCTGCGCGAGCTCTTCTTTGTTGTCGCTGTGCAGATCGGATGGGGCATTTGCCTCCCTCCAGGGAGAGCATCGTCCCGATGCGCTGCTACAAAAGACGGTGTACTAGACGCATAATGCAAGTTAATCTGCACAATAGGGCTTCATTCGTACAACATGCACGATTTCCGATTTGTGCTGGCGAGTTGGCGAGTGACTGTCCGGGATAACCTCGTAGTCCACGTCACTTATGCGTCGTACAGCACTGTAGGGACCAAAATACGTCTTCACTAATTTTCACAAAGTTCCCGTCGGCGAAAAGGCTCCAGACCCACACATTCTCGCCTGGCTGATAACTGACGTATAGATGTCGCAAGTTATAACGCTGTGCGTCGTAACTCTGCTGCCGGAATATTCAGACGCGTGCAAGCTGCCTCGCCTCTTCAACTCGTCGAGTAAGAGTTTCAGCGTCCGTGTCTCTATCATTGCAGTCATGCAGTAACATAGCATCAAGTATCGTTGTCACTTCGCGGCCATGAAGAAGACTAAATGGCGTCCTTCGCGTATTCTCCTGCTGAGCTGTATTATAGGCGAACGTGACGTACGGTAGAATGTCTTTCAAATTTTTTTGATCCACGTCTATGTACGTATTCAGCATGTTGGCAATAGTCTTGTTGAGGCGTTCTGTTAAGCCGTTGGTTTGTGGGTGGTAGGAGGTAGTTCTTCGATGAGCTGTTTCGCTGAGCTCAAGCACTGTCTTCAGGAGCGTGGCCGTGAAAGCGGTACCTCTGTCCGTTATTATGACTGTCCGAGCACCATGCCTCAGAACGATGTTTTCAATGAAGATCCGTGCGGGTTCTTCATTGTTTCCAGCACGCGAAGTCGGAAATGGTCCTAGAAGGTCCATTCCGATTTGGGCAATCGGTAAGGTGGGCACTTCAACCGGTTGTAACAATCCAGCTGGTTTTAAAGGTGGTGATTTCCGTCGTTGACAATCGAGGAACGTGCGCGCGCAATGCTTTACAATGGCTGGAAGCCTTGTCCAGCAGTATTTTTTGTTGGATTCTGGCCAATGTGCGCGTGTATCCGAGATGTCCGGACGTCGGCTCATCGTGGCAAGCTCTCAGCACCTCTTCACAAATGGACGTCGGGACGACAAGTTGGTGGGTGCTTCCGCTGGAAGAAAAGTTCTTATATAGGACACCACTGCGCAAGCAGAATGACGGCAGGCTCCTTGCAAATGTCGTAGGAATGCTCGTAGTCCGGCCATTCAAGAAATTAATAAGGGGAAGCAATTCGCTGTCTTCTTTCTGCTTACACAAAATCGTGGCCGTGTTGATTACTCCCACAAACGCCATGTCATCATCTTCTAAGACATCATCTTGCTTTATCGGTGACCTGGATAAGCAGTCGGCGTCGGAGTGTTGCCGTCCCGACTTATACACGACCGTCATATAAAATTCTTGAAGGCGTAAGCTCCAGCGTGCTAGCCGACCAGATGGGTCCTTCAAGTTGGTCAGCCAGCAAAGAGAGTAGTGGTCGCTGATTACGTGGGAGCAACGGTGGTAGAGAAATAGGCGAAGCTTCATGAGTGCCCATACGACAGCAAGATATTCCTTTTCCGTTGTGGAGTAATTGGACTCGGCACAGGAAAGCGTCCTTGTACTTGCGCATGCCATCAAGCGCTCGGCTGAGTCTTGCCATTGGACGAGTACAGCGCCTAAACCAACATTTCTGGCATCTGTTTGGATCATGGTAGGAGCGTCCTCGTCAAAGTAAGCAAGCACAGGTGGTGTCTGCAGGCGCTGACGCAGATCATCGAATGCCGCTTGTTCATCGTCACCCCATACGAAGAGAATGTCTTCTCTCGTTAGGCGTGTTAAATGCCTTGCTATATGCGAGAAATTGACAATAAATCTGCGGTAGTATGCGCAGAGGCCAAGAAAACGTCTCACTGCCTTCTTATCCGTTGGCGCCGGAAGTTTTCTGACGGCCGCGATCTTGTCGGGGTGTAGACGAACACCTCCATGGCTCACAACATGTCCTAAGAACTGAAGTTCCTCGAAACCGAAATGACATTTCTCAGGTTTCAGCGTCAGGCCGGCAGATCGTATTGCTTGAAACACCGTTAGCAGCCGTCTTAGATGTTCGTCAAATGTTTCTGAGAAAACAATGACGTCGTCTAGATATAGCAGACAAGTCTGCCACTTAAGGCCTGATAGGACGGTAGCCATCAGCCTCTGAAATGCTGCTGGAGATGAGCACAACCAGAAGGGCAAGACTTTAAACTCGTAAAGCCCATCAGGCGTTACCCCCAAGGTCGCGGGTTCGATCCCGGCCGCGGCGGTCGCATTTCGATGGAGGCGAAATGGTAGAGGCCCGTGTACTTAGATTTAGGTGCACGTTAAAGAACGCCAGATGGTCGAAATTTCCGGAGCCCTCCACTACGGCGTCTCTCATAATCATATCGTGGTTTTGGGACCTAAAAACCCAGATATTATTATTATTATCAGACGTTACAAAAGCAGTCTTTTCTCTGTCTCGCTCATCGACCTCATATTGCCAATACCCACTTTTGAGGTCCATCGGCGAAAAGAAGCGTGCATGGCTCAGCCTCTCAAGCGAATCGTCGATACGCGGTAATGGGTATCGTCTTTTTTTGCCACGCGGTTGAGCTTGCGGTAGTCGACAGAGAAGCGTAAGCTGCCGTCTTTCTTTTTAATCAGCACTACGAGTGATGCCCAAGGGCTTTTTGACGGCTGGATGACGTCATCGTCGAGCATTTTCTGCACTTATTCTTGGATTGCTTCACGCTCTTTCGGTGTTACGCGGTATGAATTTTGTCGAATTGGTCTTTCCGTCTCTTCCGTTATAACCCGGTGCTTCGTCCGTGGCGTTTGATTTACCCTCGAGGTCAATGAGAAACAATCTTTGAACTGGTGCAGAAGATCTACAAGACGCTGCCTCTGCGCTGGTGATAACTCCATGCTCACGTCAACAGGTGGTGGTGCTGAAGCGGCTGGTATCTGTTCCTGTTGCACTTCAAAACCCTCGCGGACGTCTACAATCTCGTCGAAGTAAGCAACTGTGGTGCCCTCTGCAATGTGCCGACGCTTGTTGCTGAAGTTCGTCAACAGGACCTCTGCTTGCCCGTACACGATATGGACGAGACTTCTGGCAATGGCAACACCACGAGTGAGTAAAAGCGTCGATACTTGTTCAGCGATACCTTCTCCAGTATGTTTCGTGTTGCACGTGACAGAAAAAAAGGCGGCACGATAACGGTTGTACGGTCACGTCGTCGATGACACGCAGGGACTTGCGCTGTAGCGGTGCGCTATGATCCGGTGAAAAGGTCAGGACACCGTCCGGTATATTGATGATGGCGCCGTATTCATTCAAGAAATACATCCCTAGGATTTCCTGTTTACAACACTCGGAAAGCATAACGAAAGTTGCGACGAATGACGAATCTTGCTTATTCCCTATCTTGATTCTTGCGGTGCACTTTCCAGAAGGTGTGAGCAGGTGCCTCCAGCTCCTCTAATGTGCGGTCCCGTCCATTCCATTTTCATCTTCATGAGCTTATTTGCCAGATTCTCACTCATTATTGAAAAGTGTGCACCAGCGTCGACAAGTGCCGTCACGTCGTGACCGTCAATTTTAAGTGGTAACAACCTAATCTCTCGTCCAGTCATTGCCGATTTCCTGCACTTTGTTCAGCACTTATGGGGGATTTTCAGCTTTTCGACGATTCGCAACCTTCCCCCCTGAGGTCGCTGCTTTTAGTTTTCCCGGCGTGGGCTGGGAGACCTCCCTCTCGCCATGTCAATGGGGGTACGTCTGTTAGAGGCAGAAAAACGTCCTCGAGAAGGCGAGCGCGAAGGGAACCCAGGAGGATCATCTCGCGAGGTCGTCATACTCGTGTCGATTGAAATGGCGCCGAGGAGTAGTGGACGGAAAGCATTGGTACCCTGCGACGCGTTAAGGGCAATACCGAACGATGTGGCCTGCTTCCCCACAATGAAAACACAAGGGCCTGTAGTGGGGTACGCCAAATGTCGGTTTTGCGAAGTGGTGGTCGCATCGGCGTCGAAGTTTCCCTGTAGTACCAAGGCGCTGTTGGCGGCTGTGGCTGGTGGTACTGCTTCGGTGGCGGCTCTTTCGATGGCTGTCGAAGGACGATGTCTGCATACGATGGTTTTACAGTGTCGCTGTTCGGCTCTGGAAGCGAAAGCGCTTGTCTTCGGTGACTGACGCAATTGCGCAGTCATTCGGCGTGGCAACGAGCTTCTTCACCTCTTCTTTACGATCTCTCGTATTATCAGTTGGCGCAAAGAACGCTCGTCAGGTGTTTTCACTGCGATCGCGGCTGTTGCGCTGACTGGCACATTGTTGTTTAGGCGGTCATACTGGCGGTAGCGTAGGTGAGGTGCGCGTGCGATGGCTATCGCCTCCTTAGAAAATTCGTCGACGCTTGTAGGCGGGTTGCGCACGAGACCAGCAAAAAGCTGTTCCTTAACGCCGCGCATGAGGTGGCTGTTCTTTTTGGCTTCGGACATATCCGGATCTGCCCGATGAAATAGACGGGCCCTGTCCTCAACAAACATCGCAACAGACTCATTTGCCTTCTGAACCCGTGATTCCAGGAGTCCCTGTGCATGCTCTCGTCTTTCGGTGCTTGCGAAAGTGTCCAGGAACTTCCGCCGGAACTCGTCCCACGATGACCACACGCGATTCGTGAACCATGTTCGGGCTCCGTCTTGAAGAGGGAAGTACACGTAGTCCAACTTCTGTCCGGCGTTCCACCCATTAACGTTGGCTACGCGCTCGAACTCCTCGAGCCAGTCATCTGCGTCCTCATATGTGTTGCCGTGGAAGTGCACCGGAATTTGAGGGTTCAAAACAGTCACCTGTGTCGTGCTTGGGCTGGCCATGTCTGGGGTACTGCTTACGGGCGCGGTCATCCTTTTTGGCTAAGGACCAAACTCTGTGCTGAGGCCCAACAGGCGGCGGCTGGTGCGGAGAACGGGTTATCGACGCGCGGAAGTCTTTCTGGGCTAGATGCGGGGCTGCTGGCAGATGCCCCAAACATGTACCCAGCGCCTCCACCAGTGTCACGACGCAGAAACAGCAGATGTCGGATAAAGCACCGCTCACATTAATTATGAGAAGCACTAGAAAAAAGGGATCGGGCGTGAACCTTGTCTTCATCTCTTGCTGCGCGAGCTCTTGTTTCTTATCGCTGTGCAGATTGGATGCGGCAATATCAAGTTAACGATACGGCCGCAAGAGCACCAATGCCGTGGCATACAAATTATGCCGTTCATGACATCCATGTCATAATTTTCATGCCATAACCTATCATTTATGTTCATCATACAGTGATGTTGTGCCATACCAATGTTGACATACGTACCATTAACGAAACGGCCGGGACAGCACAAAGTCGTAGGCGGCTGGCTAGATAGACCCATATTTCGCCCCTCTTTTACGTCTTTACGTCATTTCCGCATGCCTTTTTTTTCATCTTTTTTTTTAATTCCCAAGGATTCACAATCTCAGTTGGCTGTACGTCTCACAAGTTGTTTACGATGCAGGCTGTATATGCGGCAGGAGGTTGTAAAGATTTTCCCGTCTATCACATTCCACCGAATGCTTGAGGGCAAAGAAAAAGAGCCGCACTTCAGCCACGCGTATTTCCGTCCCTATGCCAATTATCCATCTCATTTTGAAACGTGCGAAGCGAGAGCATATACCCTATCCAATAGCCCAGGGGTCTCCCACTCACCTCAGCCAGCGGGCTGCCATCACTAATTGTAGTCCCGCAGGGGCCAGGGAAGTAAATAACGCTGAAGCGGGGGGGGGGGGAGGGAAGGATGGGGCGGAATGGGAGCTTGAACAAGATATCAGCTAACGTTGTTATCTGGAAATTGAAAGGAAGCCTTTCCCACATCTCATTTATAGCTCATTTCGTAAAGTGGTTTGGAGCCCGGAATCGAGCAATATCAATACCGATCTGCAGAATTAGTGTAATTGGGACGCCGATTCTGAAATATAGGTTTCTTACGCGATAGCGTTAAAGACCTCGTTTCGCAGAAATTGCGGTGTCATCGTCGGCGTCGACGTCTTTGGTTGTGAGCGTAAAATCATCACCTTGTCCGTGACCGAAAAATCGAGAAAGATGCAAATAAAAATAAATTGGTTTGCGTGAGAATCGAACCCAGGCCGTCTGCATGGCAAGCAGCTGTTCAACCACAGAGCTACGCCATTTTTCCTGTCTTTATTGCAGGGCTTCACTTTTGAACAGTGACAAGGACGTACATTCTGTCTACAATTTCTTCATATGCAACAGTGATTCCATGCGAGGAACCCAGTCGGGAAGTGACGGACTTCGTTTTTTGAATTGCAAAAAATAGAGCTAAGCCATTGCTTGGAACTGTACTGAAATTAACTTTCATGCTTCACAAACATACGCGTCCTGTGTACTGGTGTCACAGTGCAAGATGTATTATCGCAGTAAACAAGCATACAATGCAATCGTGCGTCACACCTTGTGAATTGCATAACGCGTTGGTAGTTTTAAAGCCGGCCACCATTACAAACGGCACACATATTACTGCGCGTATTCCATTACGAACGTAGTGGGTGCATCGCAACTTCGAAAAACTATCACGCGCGTAATTGCTGCTGGTTTAAAGCATGCCACTCGTTGCAAAAGCCATACACATTAGTGCGTGCATTCTCTTACACAGACGTAGGGGGTACACTGTTGTCATGAAAGTGCTGTTGAAGATGGCGGAAACCTTTACCTTATAAAGATGTTTATTGGCGGACACTCGGCGAAGATGAACGACAGCGACAGTCAAGGCGGGGCCGACTCTGCGCGAGCTGCGCGCTGTCCGAAGAGGGCAACCCATTACAAGGGGCCGGAGAGGACGACCCACTTCAGAGTTCCAATAAGCTTCGCTACAATTACTCCGGGTGCGAAAAGGGAGCCGCCTGGCGACCTAACAACTTATCACAATGAGCGGGTCATGGTACGCCTTGAGGCGCTCCACGTTTACAATGTCGTGCCCTCGACGGCGCATGTCCGAGGATGGATCGATTGGTTCGATCAGATAGTTTACAGGGGATGTGCGTTCAACAACACGGTAGGGGCCTTCGTATTTGGGCAGTAGTTTTGAAGAGAGGCCAGGTGCAGTGGTAGGGATCGAGAGCCATACGAGCGCTCCAGGAAGGAACGTCGGCTCAGAAGTGATTCTGTCACCGCTAATGCTCCTCTGCCGCTCTTGGTCATGCGTAGTGAAGGTCTTGGCAAGTTCGCGACATTCTTCAACAAGTCGGGCGGTAGCAGAAATCGGCGCACACTCAGACCGATCCGGCTTGTATGGAAGGATTGTGTCGATTGTGTGCGAGGGGTGCCTGCCATACAATAAGAAAAAGGGAGAAAAACCAGTGGTGCTCTGAGCGGCGGTATTGTAGGCGTAGGTGACGAAGGGCAGAATGGCATCCCAGTTGATGTGATCGGCGGCTACGTACATGGAGAGCATGTCGCCGAGCGTACGGTTAAAGCGTTCGGTGAGGCCATTCGTCTGCGGGTCGTAAGCAGTAGTTTTGCGGTGAACAACGTTGCACTCTTTTAGAATGGCTTCGACGACTTCCGACAAGAACACACGGCCTCGATCGCTGAGTAGCTCCTGAGGTGGACCGTGACGGAGCATGAATCGGTTGAGTAGGAAGGAGGCCACATCGCTCGCTGTAGCCGCTGGGAGGGCGGCAGTTTCGGCGTATCTCGTGAGGTGGTCTACAGCGACGATGGCCCAGCGGTTACCAGCAGACGTCAGAGGAAGTGGTCCATACAAATCGATGCCAACACGCGCAAGCGGCCGGTCAGGGCAAGGTAGAGGTTGCAGACCTGCCGGCGACAGGTGCGTTGAAGTGTTGCGGCGCTGACAATCGATGCAGGAGCGAACGAACTTCTGCACGTAGCGGTACATCCCTCGCCAAAAGTACCGTTGGCGGATGCGGTGGTAAGTTTTCGATACCCCAGAATGCGCACACTGCGGATCAGCGTGGAACGATTCGCATGTCAGAACGTAGCCTTCGGGGTATTACTAGTAGCCACTGGCGGCCGTCGCCGCTGTAATTGCGTCGGTGGAGGAGGTTGTCGCGAACGGCGAAATGGTGGGCTTGACGACGCAAAGCGCGAGTGGATGGTGTTGCCGATGGATCCATCAGCAAGTCTATCAGTGAGGCAATCCAGCGATCCTTGCGCTGTTCGGTAGCGATTGTCTGAATGTCGATGGAAGAAACGGCAAGGGGAGACACTGAGCTGTGGGCATTGTCGTCAGGCAAGGGAGAGCGCGACAGGGCGTCGGCGTCAGCATGCTGGCGTTCGTTGCGGTACAGTACGCGGATGCCGTAGTCTTGCAGGCGAAGTGCCCAACGGGCGAGACGGCCTGAGAGATCTTTGAATGACGACAACTAGCCCAGCGCATGGTGGTCGGTGACGACATCAAACGGGCGACCATACAAATAAGGTCGGAACTTCGTAAGGGCCCAGATGATTGCCAGGCATTCTTTCTCCGTGACGGTGTAATTGGTCTCAGCTTTAGTAAGCGTGCGACTTGCATATGCCACGACATATTCCGGGAACCCAGGTTTGCGCTGTGCAAGGACAGCGCCGAGGCCAACTCCGCTGGCCTCCGTGTGTACCTCTGTAGGGGCCGTAAGGTCGTAGTGGCGTAGTATCGGAGGAGACGTCAACAAACGACGGAGCTTCGCGAAAGCGGCGTCGCACTCTGACGACCACGTATTGAGAGGCCCGTTGCTGCCAAGGAGCTTTGTCAGCGGCGATATGATAGTCGCGAAGTTTCGTATGAAGCGTCGAAAGTAGGAGCATAGTCCTACAAAACTGCGCAATTCTTTGACGGACGTAGGTTTGGGGTACTCTGTCACGGCCCGAAGCTTGGCTGGATCGGGGAGAATTCCGTCCTTGGACACGACGTAGCCTAGTATTGTCAGCTGCCGTGCTGCAAATCGGCACTTCTTTAGGTTCAGTTGTAGCCCGGCGTCGCTCAAACGCGTCAAAACAAGTCGCAGGCGTTGAAGATGCGTGGAGAAGTCCGGGGCGAAAACGACGACGTCGTTGAGGTAGCACAGGCACGTGTGCCATTTCAAGTTGCGCAGAACGGTATCCATCATGCGCTCAAAGGTCGCGGGCGCATTACACAGCCCAAACGGCATGACGTTGAATTCGTACAAGCCGTCGGGTGTGACCAACGCTGTCTTCGGTCGAGCGTTATCAGCCATTGGGACTTGCCAGTACCCTGAGCGCAAATCGAGCGCCGAAAAGAATTCTGCTCCTTGCAGGCTGTCAATGGCGTCGTCTATTCGAGGGAGGGGATAAACGTCCTTACGGGTGATGCGCCCTCCCAGCGGACAACGGCGCCTTCGCCGCACGCGATCGGATCGCGTGAGATGGTGACCAGGAAAGAGAGGAAGAAGAAGTGAGGAGCCGCTCGATCAAGAGGGAGAACGCTTCTTGTTTTTGACAAGTTAGCCCTCAATAAATAGTTCTCACAAGACTACCTGAATTGTTCGTTACAATTCTGGTGGAGCTGCTGGGTATGATCTCAAGCCCTGTTCGAGTTAGAGACGGAAGCCCTGAGCCACGCCGACTGGGACCCAACGAGCTCACGCCTGTCCACCAGCGCACCAGCCGTCGTCTGCGTGGTGAGCCACCCGAATTTCCTCTTTTGCGGGAGCCTGCTAAGGAACCACCGGCTGTCTGCGGCGGCAGTACCGAAATGACATCCCCAGTCGCCGCAACCCACGTCATCGTTGATCAGCCGCGGACGCCCGAGCCTTTCCATGGCGATACGTATGAAGACGCCGAGGATTGGCTTGAAGGATTTGAGCGCGTCGCCGACTGCAATGGATGGGCGGAAGACCGCAAGCTGCGCCGCGTTTATTTCGCGTTGCAAGACAGTGCACGAACATAGTTTGAAAACCATGAAGGAGCTTTCCGGTCATGGGACGATTTCCGGCGGGATCTGCTGACCACGTTCCCGAGCACGGACCGCCGGGAAAGAGCTGAGGCCGCTCTGCAAGCGAGAAGCCAGCGGAACAACGAAAGTGTGGCAATGTACGTCGAAGATATGTCCCGCTTGTTTCGCCGCGCTGACCCGAGCATGAGCGAGGACAAGAAGCTTCGGCATCTGATGCGCGGTGTGAAGCAGGAGCTCTTTGCCGGTTTGGTGCGGAGCCCTCCACGTACCGTCGCGGAATTCCGCTGCGAGGCGACAACTATGGAAAAGACGCTCCAGCAGCGAGCAAGGCTCTATAACCGAGAAGTAAACGCCACATCTGTGGAAGGGGTGCCCGCAGTATTCGGGAACAGCATCGATGTCTTGCGAGAACTCGTACGATCTGTAGTTCGAGAAGAGCTCCAGAGGCAGCAGCTAAACAGCAACCCAACTACAATCTCCTCGTTAGCAGAAGTGGTTCGCGAAGAAGTTAGGCAAGCAGTCCGCGAGCAGCAGCCCCAAGCACAGCCTCAAGCGTCGTTACCGGTGCAGCCAGCGATCTCGTATGCCGAGGTACTCAGAGGAACACTTGGACGTACCTTCGTCACGGCAACTACACATCTACCCGAACCTCGGTTCACGCCGCCCCCACCTGAGATAAGAGTCCGGAAGGCTGACATATGGCGCACTCCCGATCGAATCCCGCTTTGCTCTCACTGCGGTGAAGCTGGCCACCTGTACCGGATGTGCGAATACCGCCGAGCGGGACTTCGGGGTTTCTCCGTAAACGCTCCTTGCCCAAGAAACGGAGAACGCCCTTTTGCGATCCAGGAGTACTTGTCGACGCGTCAAAGCCTTCACACCTCACAACAGCATCAGCCTCGCTCAACAGCGCCACTGAGGTATAGATCACCAAGCCCGCGTCCATCTTCAAGTTCCCCAAAGCGACGTTCCCAAAGCCCGCTTCGGGAAAACTAAAATCGGCGACCTGTGGAGGTAAGGCCGCTGCCGACACAACAGAACCTTCAACGCTGATTTCGGGATATGACGACGGACACGAGCACGGGTGCAGAAACAGTAACGTTGCTTCCGATTTGTGTGTGCTTATAGACGGCTGTGAAATTATTGCTTTAGTGGACACAGGTGCAGACAATTCAGTTATGAGTAGAGAGCTTGCCAGAAAACTGAAAAAAGTGCTGACTCCTTGGACAGGACCGCAAGTGCGAACGGCAGGAGGACACCTGATCGACCCAGCCGGCAGGTGTACTTCTAGAATTGGAATACGTGGCTTCACGTACGTCGCCAACTTCATTGTCCTGTCGGAATGCTCAAGGGATTTAATTATTGGAATGGACTTTTTGCAGGCGAACGGTGCAGTTGTAAATTTGCAGGAAGCGTCCGTGTCCTTCTCCACGAAGCGCGCCATTGCGACATTCGAATGTGAGGAGCAATACGACGCGCTCCAGATTGTGGATGACGACGTAACGGTACCCCCAAGATCCAGTGTATCTGTCACCGTAAGAAGCAACGTATTCAGCGACTATGAAGGAATTGCGGACAGCAACACTAGGCTTCTCCTCGAAAAAGGGATCTGTATGGCACGAGGTCTTGTTCAGCTGCGTAATGGGTGCACGAATGTCTTTTTGACTAATTTCGGAAACGAGGTGCAGCACATGGCGAAGGGAACCGTCATCGCCCGCCTGAACGAATACGTTGAGATTACAGATTTGGGCTCTTCTGATATGGCACCACTCAATTCTGACAACGTAAACTGCATACTCGCATCCATCAGCATCGACACAGCCTTATCACCGGAGCAGAAAAGGCAAATCGAGAGCCTTGTACGAGAATTCGCCTCCTGTTTCTCAACGTCATCAAAAGTCCAGAGGACATCTATCGCCAAACACCGCATCATAGTTGAGGACTCGGTGAGGCCTATTTGCCAGCACCCCTACCGAGTGTCACCAAGAGAGAGAGAGAGATCATCAGAAGCCAAGTTGAAGAAATGCTTCGAGACGACGTCATACAACCGTCAGCCAGCCCGTGGGCGTCGCCTGTGGTGCTAGTAAAGAAGAAGGACCACACTTTGCGCTTTTGCGTAGATTACAGAAAGTTGAACGTCGTCACGAAGCGGGATGTCTATCCGCTCCCAAGGATCGATGACACTCTTGACAGATTACGGGATGCGAAATTCTTTTCCTCTTTGGACCTCAAGAGTGGATACTGGCAGATAGAGGTGGACGAAAGAGACCGCGAGAAAACAGCGTTCGTCACTCCAGATGGGCTGTACGAGTTCAAGGTACTCCCGTTCGGCCTCTGTTCCGCACCTGCCACGTTTCAGCGGATGATGGACACTGTACTATCCGGGTTAAAATGGCAGACCTGTCTCGTTTATCTCGACGACGTCGTAATCTTTTCAACCACCTTCGATCAGCATGTGGAACGACTACGAACTGTTCTCACGGCCATTAGTTCAGCAGGGCTAACGATAAAGCCACAAAAGTGCCATTTTGGTTTCCGCGAACTCCTTTTCCTGGGCCATGTGGTTAGTTCTGAAGGCATCCGCCCTGACCCTGAGAAGACTGCAGCAGTAGGCAAGTTCCCAAGACCCACGGATAAAAAGGCTGTCAGGCGGTTTTTAGGGCTTTGTGCCTATTACAGACGCTTCGTAAAAAATTTTTCCAAGATTGCCGAACCGCTAACACGTCTGACAAAAGAAGATGTGCCTTTCGTCTGGACGAGTGTCACGGATCTCCGGATAACAGCCGGACAGAAGGAACAGACGAGGCGAGAGCGTTACCCACACCCATTTTAATTACACACAAAAAGAAAAACACACATTTTTACCCCAAACCACTGCAAACATATAAAACATAGCGGTACTAAACAAAGAAAAGCTATCATACAGACAACAAACAAGTTATAGAAGTCGCTAAACCGTATGAAGCGTTCGTCGCTTAACTCACAGCGTTCAGTGGCGATGCGAGATGAGTGGAGGCGTTGCGTTGGTCACTGGAATCGTCGGTGTACAAGTCGGTGACGAAGGCGCTCCCTGTTGTGGAACGCGAGCTGGCGTTGTCGTTGAGGCGGGAAGGCATAGGGTTCATTGACCTGTGCGTCGCAGGTACTTGAGGCTGGCCAGCGTTTCCCGGGAACAGGACCTAGCTCAGGCAAGGGCTACGGAGCGGTGCCGTAGAACGCTGCGCTCGGTGCACAAGCCGACGACGCTCCCTGGCCGCTGAGGGTGTTCGCGCATGCCATCCATTTCCTAGGACGTGTCCTTCGATGTCTGGTGACTACGGTGCGATGCCGTAGAGCGATGGAGCACGAGCCTACGGTGCGATGCCGTAGAACAAAGGCAGCCGGAGCGCCCGGAACACAGGCCGGCGACGCTCGTGCCCGCCTCACGCGCTCACGATCGAACACCCAGGGCCCTTCTGCCCACGTCATCTTCCTCTTTTATATGTTCGACTTCGTTTTTCTCTTCTTCTCGTCGTGCGGTTATACGTCAGGCTACGCTTGACGTCTTCCTCTTCTTCTATCACATTTTCTTTGTCACCTCCTATATGTGACAATGGCCCCCTTCTTCAAGAGTTTTCTCCGAAAGAAAACTGCTTCAAACCTCCGGTACCTTGACCCGAGTCACAAACCGATCTTTTCCAAGATCTGTCTTGAGCTAACACTAGAACACCAGCACACTCCTAATAAACTTACCACTGAGTAGTTTCAGGGACACTTCACCAAAACACTAGAATCATTCACAGTTTGCATTGTTCAAAAATAACTTTGTAAGCACATGATGGTTAAGTCAACACTAAACTAGGTTTGCTCTATGCACAGGCTAATTACATCACACAATTCCTTCAGTGCATGCCAACCAATATAAGCGTTCAAGCTTAAGTCGTCTCTTTCGGACCTTACGCGACTTTCTTCGGCGTTTCCTTACTGAGCGCCGTTGCGAACGCCCAGTACCACCCGTGCTCTTATTCCTTCTCTCAATCATCGCACGCCGCATCCACACAACTCTTCTATAATCTGTCCTAACTACACGTCCCCGGCTGAGCACTTGCGCATCTCGTTTGTCATTCGGATATGTACGGTTAACTTTCGGGGCGGTTTTCTTTCTACAATGCTTTGCCTGAGCAACCCCGTGGGTATCAGCCAAACCAATGAATTTCTTGCTCTCCAGTAATACTACGTCTTGCATACGACCTGTGCTTTTCTCCTCAGGACGCGTTCCTTTCCGCGACGTGCTTCTCTCGATTTCTGCGACGCCAGTCAAAGCAGCAACCGTTTCTTGAGGTCCCTGATCATCATCTTCAGTGCGTCGCTCACTACCAACCTCATTACTGGATCTGCAAGACACATCTGAGTCCACTTTTTTGTTACTCCTAACTACGAGACAATTTTCCTTTTTACACTCTCCACGGTAACTAGTCATCTGTTCCACCGGACCACAGCTGTGGGCCTCAGGCTCTGTAAGTTCCCGCAGGAACTCCACCTTTGGAATTCCTCTGCTATCATCTGTGGCCTTTGCCAACCTCATTTTGTGCTCCCCACCTTGACCTAAAGCTGTCCGCTCACACCAATGCAAGTTAACATCCAGGTCTTCTCGTCTGTCGTCTAAAGGAGCAATCACTTTTCTGGGACAGACTCGCGTCGATGTTGGAGGTTCTGTCTCTGCTATGGAGCCCCTATCATATGTGCTACTCTCACTACCTCGCTCTAAAGTCCGCTGTTTCCACAGAATTAACTCCTTCTCGTGCTCAATCCTCCTGATTTCACGTTCCT
Organism: Rhipicephalus sanguineus; assembly: GCF_013339695.2. NCBI lineage: Eukaryota > Metazoa > Arthropoda > Arachnida > Ixodida > Ixodidae > Rhipicephalus > Rhipicephalus sanguineus. The sequence continues at coordinate 47,574,847 of NC_051182.1, forward strand.
CCTCTTCGCGCCTCTCTTTACGCCTCTGCTCGCGTGCCTGCGTTCGTTCATCTCTCAGCCTCTTTTCCTCGCGATCATAGAGGCGTATTGCTTCTTCACCCGACAACCCAAGCTTTACTGCTAACTCTAAAATCTTCGTCAAGTCCATCCTCCCTGCCGAATAGAAATCCGTGAGACCCACAACAAAAAATAAGAAAAAGGATCCTGGCAGGCTCGCCACTTATTTTTGTCACGGATCTCCGGATAACAGCCGGACAGAAGGAACAGACGAGGCGAGAGCGTCACCCACACCTATTTTAATTACACACAAAAAGAAAAACACACATTTTTACCCCAAACCACTGCAAACATATAAAACATAGCGGTACTAAACAAAGAAAAGCTATCATACAGACAACAAACAAGTTATAGAAGTCGCTAAACCGTATGAAGCGTTCGTCGCTTAACTCACAGCGTTCAGTGGCGATGCGAGATGAGTGGAGGCGTTGCGTTGGTCACTGGAATCGTCGGTGTACAAGTCGGTGACGAAGGCGCTCCCTGTTGTGGAACGCGAGCTGGCGTTGTCGTTGAGGCGGGAAGGCATAGGGTTCATTGACCTGTGCGTCGCAGGTACTTGAGGCTGGCCAGCGTTTCCCGGGAACAGGACCTAGCTCAGGCAAGGGCTACGGAGCGGTGCCGTAGAACGCTGCGCTCGGTGCACAAGCCGATGACGCTCCCTGGCCGCTGAGGGTGTTCGCGCCTGCCATCCATTTCCTAGGACGTGTCCTTCGATGTCTGGTGACTACGGTGCGATGCCGTAGAGCGATGGAGCACGAGCCTACGGTGCGATGCCGTAGAACAAAGGCAGCCGGAGCGCCCGGAACACAGGCCGGCGACGCTCGTGCCCGCCTCACGCGCTCACGATCGAACACCCAGGGCCCTTCTGCCCACGTCATCTTCCTCTTTTATATCTTCGACTTCGTTTTTCTCTTCTTCTCGTCGTGCGGTTATACGTCAGGCTACGCTTGACGTCTTCCTCTTCTTCTATCACATTTTCTTTGTCACCTCCTATATGTGACAACGAGTGAGCAAGATACTGCATTCCATGAACTACGACAGCGGCTTCAAAACGACCCGGTTCTTGAACACTTTGATGACGAAGCGGAGACAGACATACACACGGACGCAAGTAACTTGGGACTCGGTGCCGTCCTCGTTCAATGGCAAAACGGAGAGGAGCGAGTGATTGCTTACGCTAGCCGCACTCTTTCGAAGGCGGAAACTAACTATTCGGCGACAGAAAAAGAATGTCTCGCGGTTATTTGGGCCATAGGAAAATTCCGACCATACCTATACGGTAGACCATTTCGAGCAGTGAGCGACCATCACTCGCTGTGCTGGCTCGCGAGTCTCAAGGACCCGTCTGGGCGACTTGCAAGATGGAGCCTGAGGCTGCAGGAGTACGACGTAACCGTAGTATACAAGTCTGGCCGCAAGCACAGTGACGCTGACTGCTTGTCACGAGCACCTATCGGATCTGCGTCTGCGGAAGATGCAGATGACTGTCCGTTTCTTGGAGCCGTCACCACATCAGAAATGGCTCAACATCAGCAGTCTGACGATGATTTACTTCTGCTCATCAGGTATCTGCAAGAACACCCTGTCCGTGTTCCACGAGTTTCACACGGGGATTGTCATCGTATGTGATGAGAAATAACGTCCTGTACAAGAGGAATTTTGAGCACAGCACCGAGAAATTGCTACTTGTCATCCCTTCGAACTTGCGATCCGAAATCTTGGAAGCCTGTCACGATGACCCCTCATCAGGACACCTCGGAGTGAGTCGAACATTCGCTCGCATTCGTGCCAAGTACTACTGGCCAAAATTACTGCATTCGGTACAGCATTATGTCAGAACTTGTCGGGAGTGCCAACGGCGCAAGGCGCCTCCACTAAAACCGGCCGGCTTCCTTCAACCAATAGAACCCCCAGAGGCCCCGTTCGAACAAGTAGGAATGGATCTGCTTGGTCCATTTCCGACATCATCATTAGGAAAAAGATGGATTATAGTAGCGACAGATTACTTAACCCGATATGCCGAGACAGCCTCTTTGATCAGGGGGACAGCCATCGAAGTAGCAGAATTCTTCGTCACTTCCATAGTACTACGACATGGTGCCCCTAAAGTTGTTATTACAGACCGAGGAACTGCATTTACAGCCGATTTGACGCAGTCCATAATGAAGCTTACCCACACTTGCCACAGGAAAACAACAGCTTATCACCCGCAAACGAATGGGCTGACCGAGCGTCTCAACAGAACGCTGACTGATATGTTGTCAATTTACGTAGACTTGGAACACCGTACATGGGATAGGATACTACCGTATGCCACATTCGCTTATAATACCGCATTGCAAGAGACTACCCACGTGACGCCCTTCCAGCTTGTTTATGGCCGAACAGTCACCACGCCTCTGGATGCAATGCTGCCCGTAAACGACAATGCTGAACACAAACTTGACATCAGCGATTTTACCCAGAGGGCTGAAGAAGCACGTCAGCTGGCACGACACCGCATTCGACAACAGCAGCGCATCGATGCGGACCGATACAACTTGCGGCGAAGAGAAGTCGAGTATGCACCAGGTGACCGAGTATGGATATGGACTCCCGTACGAACCCCTGGCCTCTCCGAAAAGCTTCTTCGTCGTTATTTCGGTCCTTACCGTGTGGTCCGCCGAATGAGCCCCTTGAACTACGAGGTTACGCCAGAAGGACAAGGGAGTTCATCAAGGTGCCGACGTCGCACAGAAACTGTACATGTGGTCAGAATGAAGCCATATTACGACCGGCAGTGAACATTCTCTACTTTGTGCTGAATACCACTATCACCGACGCAGATAACGGCTAACACCGTGTCAACGCCCTCGCCGCCATACGCATCGGGACGATGCATTTGGAGGGGGAATAATGATGCAAGCCATGGAACAGTCTTTAAACTACGCGCGCCCTCCCAGCGGACAACGGCGCCTTCGCCGCACGCGATCGGATCGAGTGAGATGGTGACCAGGAAAGAGAGGAAGAAGAAGTGAGGAGCCGCTCGATCAAGAGGGAGAACGCTTCTTGTTTTTGACAAGTTAGCCCTCAATAAATAGTTCTCACAAGACTACCTGAACTGTTCGTTACAATATTGAGTCGGCGGTAGTCCACGCAGAACCGCACAGAGCCGTCCTTCTTCGCAACGAGAACGACAGGAGACGCCCACGGGCTGTTTGAGGGTCGAATAACATCGCGGCGAAGCATGTCTTCGACTTGCTCAGTAATTACACGACGCTCTGCTGGAGATACGCGATATGGACGTTGCCGCAGTGGTGGTTGGGCGCCAGTGTCGATGTGATGCGTGACAGCAGACGTGTGGCCGAGAGAAGTTTGCGCGACATCGAACGAAGAACGAAATTCTTCCAACAGGCAGAGAAGCTGGGAACGCTGGACCGATGTAAGGTTGTCAGCAATTGAGGAAGCAAATACATCAGCGGGTGACGAGTCAGATGTGGAAACAGCACTGAGCCTACGGGAGCAGGCACAGTGCGTGTCACCCGGTGCGTCCATAACTTGTGCGTCTTCGAGGGCTTCCGCTCGGCCGAGACATTCCCCTCGCACCAACGTAACAATGTACGGGGATGGGTTCGTAACGAAAGTATCGGTGTCGCCCTGAGTGACTTCTGCGGTCGCAAATGGCACCAGCAAACCTTTCCTGGTGAAAACGCGGTCAGAGGGGGAATTGCATGTACAAATACGGGCTTGCATAACACATACAGAATAAGGAGGCCCCAAAGTGCGAAACTGCCAGCGAGACCTGGGTGCCGACCCTGGCTGGTACTTTCATGAACATTCATCTTTCTCAGGATTGCCTTTACATGTATATTCACAACATGCTGCTTCTCTGCTTTTGCATTAAATTATTCAGAATGCCTTGCTTTTGAATGCTTCTATGATAGTTGATACAATTGCGTCATTTCCAATAATATTTTGTATGTGCGATGGAAAGGAAAAATAAATCTGAAAGTCCAGCTACCAGAAAGGAGATCGCAGAGGAAGGCATCCACTGTCGCGTTTGGTTAATTGACAATTCCCATTTGACTCCCCGTAAAGTATACTTTTCAATCACGTTAAATTCACTAAATTCAATGTAGTGTAACTCAGTACATGCTGTGATCACTTTAATGTACGTTGATTCCCTTCATGCTCACTTTAATTCTTCTTCGAGCCATATAACGTCATGACGTGGGCATTAGCCGAGCCCTTCGTGTTCTCGAGATTTTCCGACCGACGAGTCTTGACACGCTGTCGCCTTATTTGCAGGGAAAACTTCAGCGCACCAACACATGCATCGTCAGACGAGCCAAAGCCGAAACGCAAGCCTTGCACTTCCAGTTGGTCAGACCCACCCTTGCGGCTACGCCGATCCTGTGCCTGTTTTCGAAGTATTTGATTTCGAAACGCCCGAAAGAAGAGAAGTGATGTTGTCGCTCTGTACTATTTCAGTCACAACACATACCTTCTATTTCAAAATAAGGCAAAATTTTGGCTGAAAACGACTTTCTGCTTTAAAGGTGGATTTGAAATCCATCCTGGTCCTCAGGGAGTGAATGCGCGCTCAGCCACCTTATGTGAGGGCTCTTTGAGATAACTTTAAGTCAGAATTTTACTAACGTGTTTAAAGAGGCACAAAGGCGAGTAAACTGTTTCTCCCGTATTCACTGATTACCACAATTCTAAAATAACCACGCTTACCGCGAGAAGATCCTTCGTAAGTGAGAATATGTGCAAAAAAATGAAAAGTGCCTGCGGCGATGCAGCCGTGAAATCCACGTACCAAACGTCGTGACGTCATTAATTTTGACGGCGCCCGTACTCGGACCTATGCAGTTGAATCGGTAAAAGGAAGTGCATTGTCGTCTATACATTGTCCGATATAGTTTAATAATACTCAGTTGGGCTGTGCTCTGGTGTCCGCCATGTTCTTTATTCCGAACGCCCTCCTCCTCTTCCTCGTCTTCACCATACCCTCTGTAACTTCTTCACAACCTCCATGTACAACAGTAACACTACTACTACTACTACTACTACTACTACTACTACTACTACTACTACTACTACTACTACTACTACTACTACTACTGCTACTACTAATAATAATAATATTAATAATTATAATAATATTAATCATAACAACAATAATAATAATAATAAAAGGAACAAATGCACAGATCCCACGTACCGTGGGAATCGATTTTAAGAGAAGGATGCGCAGGAAGGTGACTGTGTCGCAATTATTCACATTGAGCGAAACGTTACGGAATAAGGCTAGAGAAGTGTGGAAATGGTATACGCAAACACATATTTTCAAGAGTAGAACATGTATTATATAACCAGTTGTGTACAGTTGCTTAACGATACCCACAGTAACATAGGTGTTACTAACACCAAACGCAGTACGCTGATATGTAGTGCTTATATTTTTCGAAACTGCATAGCGCGAATTCAAATAGGACAATGAAGGAACACAGCTGCACAGGACAAGCGCTACTCAAGAAAGCTTTAGTCAGATAAGTTTCTCTAGATATATACACCGCCGTGTGGCACGCGCAGGCGCATTGCACGTACGTTACAGTCAGAGCTGCATTTGTTAGAGTTCCGTTACAGTTGCTATGCTTACACTTAACTGTTATGACGGAGGAGGCAGGTACGTTTCACGAACACGTGTGCAAATGTGGAAGGGGTTCTTGGCAGTTGTTGAATAAGGTCATCATCACCGTGATCAGTGAGCACCAGCAGCTCGACAGGACTTTTTATCGGATCCGTTCGTGATCGCGCCTACGAACGGTCTAAGTGTAGTGAAGTGCGAGGTATAGTAGAGCTGGTGCAAACCGGGGATGGCTTATACAAAGAAATGATCTATGATGCCTTCTGTCCTGGACGTGGCACCGAGGTCTTGTGATGCCCTGTCCACATCCAAGCCGTCTTTCATGCCGTCTAAGAACCAGGAGTTCTTGGTTTAGATAAATCTATGCTGAAGTCATCGGTAATAATGAGGGACATAGTCCGCTCGGCAGAGTTATTGTAGGAAGCATTGACCCCGGTTTTACGTAATGTTCGTGGTCGACGCTGTGGACCACGTGGACGAGTCGGTGGTAGCCCAGCGTCTTCCAGGGGTGCTCTTTCTTCAGCTCCCTAACTTTCCTTGCGTCGGCTGCTGTGGTGTAGTGGTTACGGTGCTCGGCTGCTGCCCTGAAGGTCACGGGTTCGATGCCGGCCGCGGCTTTCACAATTCGATGGAGGCGAAATGCTAGAGGGCCGTGTACTGCGCCATGTCATCGCTGGTTAAGGAATACCAGCTGGTTAAAATTTCCGGAGCCCTACACTATGGCGTCTCTCATAATCATATCGTGGGTTTGGGACCTAAAAGCCCAACAATTAGTATTATTATCACTTTCCTTCCGTGTCGATGTGTATGTTCGCGGTTACTGCGTTGATTAAGACTCTGTTATCACCTGTGGCACATACCCGCATAACATGAACTCTGCTGACTGAGGGAAAGGGTTTGATGTCGTACGAGACAGGTATATTGCTTTATTCATGTCATCACCAGTGAATCGTGTTCGTCATACTCTTATCCTATGCTTTGCAAATTTTGGTATACTAAAACCTATGGAGACGACCGGGAGAGCTCCCAGACGCAGGCGGCTAGATAGATACGTAGATAGAAACGCCATAATTGCAGGAGGTTCGCGAAGAAATGCTTCGAATTTAATAATAATAATAATAATATTATTATTATTAATAATAATTATTATTATTTTTATTAATAATATTATTCGCACCATGCTTTATTATTACTAGTCTGCACCAAGGCTCCCAGTCGGGATGCATGCTTGCTATGCTCCTGCCCGTTTTTCGGTAAGCAGCACTTTTTCCGCTGTGAAAGTTGCTCTAAACGTGGTCATGTGAAGTGTGTAACCTGGCCTGATGAAGAGCTACAACTTCTGATGTGTGGATCGCGCTCATTTTGCTGCAATTTATGTGATCTGAGCTGTTCTTCTGGTAAGCCTAGAGAACACAACTCGGCGGCGTGCAGCGATGAGCATTGCAGCTCTCAAACCGGTTCCCTATCCAAGTGTGCCCATCCGGGTGGCGATCTCGCCAGGCTACGCCGCCTCCTCCTCGACGCGTTGGAGGGAATCTCGTTCCTCAGCGACGAGGTATCCTAAATACGCGAAGAAAACGAGTGCCTCCGTAAGGATAATTCCCGCGGTGTTAAACAGCAAACCCACGTGGTTGCCTCTCTTCGTGCAGAGGTCCGCTTCCTACGTGAGGATCTGACGCGCCGCAAGGCCGCCGTGGCATTGACGGCACCTGTGATCCTCCAGAGGAGGTGAACGTTGACCGATCTGTGACCTCCAAGCAAGCTGCGTACTCTGAACAACCTCTCTCAAAATTCTTTCATCTTGGAATTTGCCGCCAGGTGACGTAGACACATCCGAGCGTGCCAGTGTGATGCCTGCGAGAGCCTCTTCTGCAGCGGTAACTGAGGCTGATAGAAAGAAGAAACCCGCCTCCTTTGGAGCCATGAAGACATCCACTATATCTGTAGCTCAACGGCCACAACGGCCACAACAGCCAAAACCATTTTTGTTGCAAAGCTGAGTCCGGACACCACTGCTGCTGACATCAAAAAACACAATGCTTCATTGGATATGTCTTCCATCTCCTGCCGGCGACTTCAGACAAAATTCCAGTCATATTGTTCATTCTATATCGAAGTTGACGAGGAAACACTAAAACGCCTGAATGACCCTTCAATGTGGCCCCTCGGATGCCTCTTCAAGCCATTTCGTGAAGAGCTGCGCGATGACATGCTTCATACCTCTGAGCTAGTGCCTGGAATCGAAAGTGCCGTGTAACGTAGACATATTCTACCAAAATGCTCGGGGTCTGCGTACCAAGTCACTCGAGTTTTCTCTAACGTTCTTGCGTCTTCTTTTCCTAAAATTGCTATTTCTGAAACCTAGCTCGGCACTGAAAATCCCTCATCTGACTTCTTTCTCCCTACCTACACCACCTTCCGCGGTGACCGAGATTTCAGTGAAACCAAACAGAAAGACGGTGGCGTGCTGATTTCCATTGAGAATTCACTGAAATCCCTTAGAAAGAAAGACCTAGAAACTATCGAAGAATCGATCTGGCTAGAAATCAACCTTGAGCGCCGTGAAAAATTGTTGATTGGATGTTTCTATTTACCGCCCAGCATTTCCCCTGCCTCGTTTCATGATGTCATGTCTTCTATTGAACTTGGGATATCTTCTCATAGGGGGCACAGAATTATTGTTCTTGGGATATCAATGCACCTCGAATTGACTGGAGCACGCTTACCTTTCCTCATTACAATCATTTCACAGAGAAAAAGTGCAGCCTGCTCGTGGACTTTCTGGCGTTCAATTCCCTACTGCTATAAAATTCAATCGTCAATTCTAGTGCCAACGTCTTAGACCTGTGTGTGTCAAACAATCAACCCCTAGAAGTTTCCCGCTCCACCATTTTTCTTGTACGTCTTGACAAATTCCACCCCCCCCCCCCCCCCCCCCAGTTAACGTAAGATTATCTGCATCAGCCGAAACAACGAGCTGCAGCAGTTACGTAAACAAATCTCCAAGATTTGCGTTCAAGCGAGATGATTACAGGGGCCTCTATCCTTACTTGTCAACCGTTGAGTGGTCACAGGTTACTGACAAACCAAATGTTGATGACCAGGGTGACCGGTTTACGGAACTTGTAGTGAGCAGCATGCGTAATTTTATTCCCCAATATACACCTAAACAACGTAAATACCCCACAGGTTCTCATCTGAACTTATCAGTGCACTGAAGTATAAAGATCACGCACACAGGAAATCTAAATGTTCTCCATCGAGCGAGTAGAAGGAAGAGTACAGCTTTTCGAACTATCTCTAAACGCCTGTATAAACGGTATCATAGTTCGTATATTGAATTCTTAGACAAAAGCGCCTCTGACAGGCCGGCTGAGTTTCGGAAGTATGTACATAAACGGTCTAGCAAAAGCGGAGAGCCCTTCAGACTACTGGACTCAAATGGGGTAGAAGTGCATGCCGTCGCTGACTGTTTTGCCACGTATTTCTCATCCGTTTATAAGGCCTCAGACTCTAGCACTGATATCAGACAATAGCCCAAGGCAGTTAGCTCATCCAGTGCTTTGTCGCTGGATGAAAATCTTATCTGCGAATGCAATAAGCGCTTAAAACCATCCTTATCATGTGGCCCAGATGGCATCCCCTCCGCCATACTAAAAGCTTATGGTAGTATATTTGTCCCAGTACTGACTACGATATTTATTAACTGCCTGGACACTTCCACATTTCCTAACATGTGGAAAACTGCTCGTGTTTTCCCAGTATTTAAGTCGGGCTCTAAAACAGATGTTTCTAATTATCGCCCGATTTCACTACTATGTGCCACATCAAAGATCTTCGAACTGGCTCTTCACAAAATAATGTCTTTTAGTGTGAAAAACTCATTGATTCCAAATCAACATGGTTTTCTTGCTGGCCGATCAACTACCACAAATCTTGCTAGTTTCATGACGCAGATCTCCACACCTATTTCTCAGAGAGGACAGGTTGACGTAATCTACTGTGACCTGAGCAAGGCTTTTGACGTAGTCAGCCACACACTGATTATGGTTAAACTTGCGCACTTTGACGTTGACTTGTCGATTGTAAATCTCTTGCACAGCTATCTGCTCAATAGATCTTGTTATGTTGCCGTAAATGGCCAAACCTCCCTTTTGTATAAAGTGACTAGTGGGCTCCTTCAAGGGTCGGTGTTAGGCCCACTCCTATTTTTAATTTACGTTTATGATGTTTTTTGCCATTCGTAATTCTTCTTTCCTCTTGTATGCCGATGACATCAAGATATTTAGGGAAATTCATTCAGTTAACGACTGTCGCTTGCTGCAGTCAGATTTGTGTTCTTTTCCCTAATGGTGCAACGACAATAACCTTTCTCTGAATACCTCAAAGACAAAATTCATGTCTATCACTCGCAAAACATCTGCCGTGTCATTTCAATACTCTGTCAATTCTACGTCGTTATGCATGGTTTATGAAATCAGTGATCTTGGTGTTGTTGTTGATAGCACGTTAAACTTTTCTGCTCACGTTAAGCGTGCTGCTATGCGGGGTCTTTGCTCTCTGGGATGTGTTTGCAGAATATCTCGAGAATTCAGTTCTCGTATAGCCCTCCACAAATTGTACACCACAATATGTCTTCCAAAACATGAGTATGCGTCCGTGATATAAAATGCCATTGCTCAATCTAGCCGTAACACCATTGAACGGGTCCAGAAAAATTCTTCAGCATATATAACTATGGCTTTGCTAGAAATCACTCTGGATCTCGTTCAAATACTGCTGGATTATAATCATTGCCACCACTTCACTGCCGACGAAATCATTCTGATCTGTTATTTCTTTACAAGCTAGTTCATGGTATCCTATCATGCCCTGTACTTCTCAATTGTGTTAATTTTCGAATTCCGCGTAAATTAACCAGAAAGAATAGACCGTTTCATGTACCCGCCTGCTTCATCCAACGCTCTACCGTTCACAGAATACAATGCTCTATAATGTTAATTTTCTTGATCTTGGCGTTTATCATAACCCACAGTCATTGTTTTTATGCGAGCTTTTCCCTGTTTTGACATGGTATGGCACAATGTACAAAGTCTTCCCTTCTCCGTCTTTCCGCATAGTTGTATATATATGCAATATTGTTTTTCATTACCCTTGAATATTTCTCTTGTTGTCTTATTTTACTCCTCCCCTTTTGTGTTCATTTCTCTTGCCTTTTTGCTCTTGTTATTCCTGAAGACTGTCTGAATTGTATTGTTTATTTTTATTTTATTTTTGCGTGGGCCTGCACAAAGACCTTACGGTTATTCCTGGGCACGTTAAATAAATGATTATTGTTAATAATAATATTATTATTATTATTATTATTACTATTATTATTATTAGTAGTAGTAGTAGTATTAGTATTATTATTATTAACCCGTTGCGACACGGCGTCCTTGTTCGGGGACGCGAACTTCGGAGACGCGTCCTACGACGCGTGTTTCTTTAAAGGGACTGAAACCCAGTGTGCACATTCGTGCGCGCTTCCCGATTGGACAACTAGCGGTCATTTAACTTCATTGACCTGCGTATTGCTGCAGATGATCACTTTGCCGGAGACACTACCAAGCTAGACGATCGGTCGACGGGCCGCGTTCCATGACCAACGTCAAGAGTATTTTTTTCTCCGCTCGAAACGGGTACAACCAAAACAGAAGGTGTGCATGCTTTTCGAGCCCAATAGTTATTTCTTTTTATGCAAGTATTGAAGCTGACTGATGGCAGAATAATTAGATACTTAGTTACATGCTAATTAACGTTAATTACTGAAGCTCACACAAAACAACACATTCTTTGATTTTCTTTCTTGGAATTTAATAGTGAGCATCTGGAAATGATGCTATGCGAATTTTACGCATTTGCAGACAGTGCATCGTAATCCTAAATAATATTATTGTTATCATCATTATAATTATTATTGTAGATGGACGTTGTGAAGAAGTTAGAGAGGGTCTGAGGGAAGAAGGCAAGAGGAGGAGGGTGTTCGGAATAAAGAATAAGGCTGACACCATTGCCCGGCCCAACTGAGTATTATTACATGATGTATATCACCCCGTCAGAGGAAAATGCACTTCATTTTTACTCATTGAACTGCGTAGGTCCCAGTACGGTCACCGTCAAAACCTCTGACCTAACGGCGTTTGTGCGGGGATTTCACGGTTGCATCCCCGCAGACTTTTAAAGGCAGTCTTTCTTGGGGAACTTAAACGCAGAAATTTTGGTCTGTCTTTCTGTTTGTCGGCACATCACCCGATTCAGCCACCCGGCCAAAGTTGAACCACTTGCTTACCGCCCCCCATCTTGAACTGGTACGGCTGTTCCTAATTGTGAACGTTGTCGATCAAAAAGTAAATATTGCGCATATCTGAGGCGCAACATCATTAGGTATTAGGTGTTGTGTTCCTTTAAAAGAAAATACATAGATACGCAGTTTTAAAGACCCTAGTTTCTTAAGCTGCGCTGAAAATGCGACTGCGCTGAAACTTGTCTTCCTCCGTGCCCTCTGCACAAGCTCATGTTGTGTTTCGGTTCAGTATTGCATTGTACGAATGACAGGGGGCGCCGCTCTGGCATTCCTGTTTTACCCAGGCGATGTGTAAATAAGAGAGTTTGTGGAGAGTACTCGTTGAGTGCGGACGTTTCTTCTCCTTCGGCGCATCGCGCCAAAGCGCGTGTTCGGGCTGGTCGGCGTCCCCGCCGGTCGCGTTGGTCACCGCCGGTCTTCACCTGCCGCTGCGCCGGGACTACCAGCCCGCAACACAGCACTCATGTTTCCCGACGTATTGCCAGATGGCGTCCATATCTCACGCAGCGCCTCTTCTATCGTCTTTAGACGACATTTGCAGCGAAGCACGCAGATACGCGGCCAACGTTTTCTTTTAATTTTTTTGCGCATATTGTCACTTACGAAGCGTCTTCTCGCGGTCAGCGTGCTGATTTTAGAATTGTGGTAATCTAATATTATAAGAGAAATGGTTTACTCGCTTTTGTGCCTCTTTAAAGACGTTAGCAAAATTCTCAATTCTTATCTGAAAGAGCCTTCACATAAGGTGGCTGTGCGCACGTTCAATCCCTAAGGACCAGGATGGATTTCAAAGCGACCTTTAAAGCTGAAAGTCGTTTTAAGCCTAACATTTACCTTTTTTGAAAAAGATGATATGCGTTGTGACTGAAATAATACACAGCGACCACATCACTTCACTTCTTTTGGGCGTTTCTAACTCAAATACTTCGAAAACGGGCCCAGGCTTGGTGTAGCCGCAAGGGTGGGTCCGACAAATTGGAAGTGCGAGCCATTGCGTTTCGGCTTTGGTTCCATTGGCGGTATATCGGAGACATCGTTGTTCCTGTGGGAACTAGTCCAGAGACCGTCGTCGACGCGACGGCCTCAATAGTTGGTCTGTCAGAAGTACATTGTGTTCAGCATGTGGGAGGCATGAACTTCCAAGTCACCGTCAAAAGTATGGCTTCCATGACTCTAATCGTCGACGCTGGCTACCTGACCATCGGTGGCGAGCGCATTCCCGTCGTTCCTGTTGGCCCACAGGTAACTAACGCCGCCGGCTTATTGCTACCGTCCTTCGTCCCCAACGAAGTCCTCGTCCAGGCTTTGTCCCCATACGGCAAGGTGTTATCTGTAAACGCTAGCTTCATGAGCGCACGACGCGGAGTTCTCACAGGCACGCGTTTTGTTCGGATGGAAATGAGCACCACGGATCCCGTCCCCAACTACCTTAGTTTCTGGCCATCGTGTTACGTTCGAATACCGTGGTCTGCAGCGTGTTTGCCGTCGGTGTGGCTCCAGTGGCCATTACCGTGCGCAGTGCATAGCACCGTTCTGTGGTCGCTGTGGTGTCCATGGGCACGAAAGCGGAGGGTGCGACCGCCCCTTCCGACGTTGTGGAGATGGGTCACCCCACTACGGTCTGCCAAGTGCGGCGTTCATATTCGGATGCTGCTGCAGGGACCTTTCCGCCTCTACCGACCATGTCACCCTGCGGTGAGCGAGAAACCGGAGATGCAGAAGAAATCAAGCTTGCAGCTCCGGAAGCTACGTTGAAAGGAATCGAAGAAATGTACAGCTTGGCCAGTCACGGTGCGCCATGTCCGCCAGCCTCGCCGGCAAGAGAAGAGAAAATGGTTGACGTGGCGTCCAGACAAGCACGACGTTTCGTGTTTGGTTGCGCCTCCTGCCGAGAAGCAAGCGCATGGAGGGACCGTGGCTCACCGTCTAGTAGATTGGATCGCTTCTACGTGTCAAGTGCGCTAGCTTCTTACGCGTCGCAATCCGATGTAATATCGTTACCGTCCTCCCCTGTTTATGTCTCCGATCATCGACCAGTAGCGCTCGAGGCTTGCTTTCTTTTTACTTCGTCAGTGAGACCACGGCGCCTTGACATTCGCGTTCTGCATGACACGCGTTCGCGCTCCAGTTTATCTAGAGTCTTGCGCGCCTCCCTTTTTGGATCCGGTTGAGACTCGTGGGACGCGCTCAAGGTACAGTGGCTTCTACACTGCTCAGTTGAAGGGCGTGCTTTGAGACGGCGTATGTCGGAGGAACTAGCAGACACTGCCACAAAGCTACGCATTCCTCTTCGGGTCGACCGACTAACTCCTTTGATGCGCGCATGGCAGCGAGAGCCAACGCCTTATTGCAGCATCGTCGTTGTCGGCGGCTGCCTGGCGTTGCAGACGTAATCCATGTGCTCACCCCGAAGTACTGCGCTTTGCGAGAAGCTCGCTTCTGAGTCAGCTCATTACCCAAGCCGCCAGAGCCCTCCCCGTTGCGTTGCCACATGCGCGTGATCGACCACTTTTTAAAGCTCATTTCGAAAACATGGCTCGTACGACTATGTCAACGCATCATGGTACCGCCGAGACATCCACAATGCTTAGTGGTCTGCCTCGCGTTCCACCAAAGGTAGCTGCACAACTTTGTGCAAGTCCGTCAGCTGATGAGGTGAAAGAGGCATTGTCTTCTATGAAGCGTGGTTCGGCACCTGGGCCAGACGGGTTGCCCTTTGAGTTTTATTTAACCTTTTGGTAAGACATTGGTTGCACTTTCACCTCTGTTATTTGACGTTGCTTTGAGGACTTTGATTTACCGGATAGCTTTCACGATGGTCGCATTGTGTTGATACCTAAACATGACCCATCCTCAGTTTGCCCGGAGGATTGGAGACCAATTACGCTTCTCAACGTTGATTACGGAACTTTTGCAGCAGTTGTCATTCGGCGCTTGAAAAGCCTGATGCCTTCCTTAATAGGACATCATCAGGCGGGATCGATCCCTGGACGAGAAATTCATAGTCTCTCCTTTGTTACGCGGGACGTCATTGCGTATACGATAGCGAGATCAGCACGTGTGATCTTGGTTTCACTTGATCAAGAAAAGACATTTGGTCGCCTTGAACATAGCTACATATTTAGCGTTATGGAGGCGTTTGTCTTCTCGCAAAACTTTGTTCAGCTTCTCACAAACGCATACAGAAACATACGCAGCACGTTGTTTCTTGACGCTTATGAATGGCGCCATTCCCTGTTACCCGCGGAGTTCGCCAAGCGTGTCCTCTATCTCCAGTACTTTTTGTGCTTAGTATCGAGCCGTTCCTGCGCTCACTACTTAAGGATCCATACATTCGAGGCCTCCCACTACCTGGAAGTGATACTATGAAGGTGACAGCTTTCGCCGATGACATCACTTTGTATCTGAAGAAGGAGGATAGCCTATCCCGTTGCCTACGGCTTTTTGCTGAGTATGGGAATATTTCCGGTGCTGCGTTAAATTTTTCAAAATATCGATATTTGTTTATTGGTTCCGCAAACACCTGCCTAAGTACCTTCTTCCGTCTTCAAAAAAGCGGCTCTATTCATATTTTGGGGCTTGATTATACCTACTACGGCATATCATCCTCCGTGTGGGTTTCAGTACTCGAAGATGTAAAACGACGCGTCCGGGAAGTGCAAGAGTACGATTTACCGCTGTTGGAAAGAAGGTACTTAGCACAGACTCTATATTGCGGCGGTACATGGTATATTTCTCATGTTGTTCAGCCCCCGTTGCGAATAATTAGGTCGTTGCGATCCCTTCTTGGCTCGTTTTTCTGGTAAGATGGAAGTGAGCTGGTTTGCGTGCTGCGCTTGGGCAATCACGCAACAGTGGTGGATTCGCATTCCCGTCTGTGTCTGTTCGTTGCCGGCTGCTTGCTCTGCGATTCTTGATTCGCTTGCTATATGGTGACCAGAGTCCAGCGCGTGATATTGCCTGCTATTTCTTAGGCACAAATTTGCACTATTTGTTACCGGGAACACGGCTTAACTGCGCGCCGCAAGTACTTAACGTGCCTCCACGGCAGTATCATTTTATCGCCATGCACAGCAGGTTTGCCCTGATATAGACATTCTAGAAAACCATGGTGTAGATACAACGGCAGCCCTGCTGCTCCCTCTCGTTCCTCAAGCCTGTCTAGCACGTTCGAGTCGTGTCTCGCGGAGCGCCATAACGGTATCCTTTCTACCTGGTCATCTCCGTGACTTCATGTGGCGTCTGGGATGGAGAGTACTCTCAACGCGAGACAAGCTAAAGAAGTGGGGCATCGTCCCATCTTCCACTTGTCCTAACTGTCCGCTACAAGAGTCCAAACAGCATGTGCTGCAGCAGTATGTAATTGCAAAGGTGTTTTGGCGAGCCGTTAACACTGGTTTCCGTGGCGTAAGAGTTAAACGTTTCGTCACATCTGACCGCAGCTCGCGTAGTCGCTTTGCGCGCCTTCTAATTGCTGCGGGGGCTTTTTGTTTGTGGCGTAACAGGTGTGAGGCTGTTGCAGCGGGTTACCGTCGCCGTACTCTGTTTTCAATTCTGGAATGGTTGTACTCCGAACCTATGTCCTTTTTGTCGGAGGAATTGTACTTCCTTAGGGAAGAGGAATTCCAACTGTGGTCAAGCCGTTTCCAGTCGGTGGTTGATGGGCGTGTGCGGCTGGTTTTCCATCTAGCCTGGTTCTTGTAGCCAGGTCATCAGACAGAGCTTGATCAATGTATATATTATGTATGTATTTACTATTTCTGTGTGTACATGTCCCCGTATCTGTGTGTGTTCTTGTATATAAATTTCATGCTAACTTTATTCAGTTCTGTACATTGCCTTCGCCATAACATCTGTTGTACATATGTGCTTGTATGTTCACGAAGTCATGCATATTATGTGAAAATAAGATTGTTTAAGATTATAAGATTATAAAAAATAAGTGTGTTAAGGTACATTCACACCGAAGGCGGGGCGGTAAAGCGGCCAAGCGGGCTTTTCAAGGCGGCGAGCGCGCGTACCTGTTCAGACCGCATGGCTTTCTTGGCTGCCCGCGCGGCCGAGGGGGCGGGGCCTCTCGCGCCTTAGCGCACGTGTCGCTATCACGTGGCACGGCTTCTCCCAAAGAGACACCCGCACCACCGCCGCGCCGCCGCCGCAGCGCGTTCTGATTGGCTGCGGCAAAGCGGCGAGTAGCGGCGAGCGGCAAAAAATTGGTCCGAGAGCGATCGGACCTGCCGCCTCGTTTTCCGCCCCGCTTTCGCCGCCTGGAGAGGAGGTTTTCCCGCTTTCCGCCTCAACGCTTTGCCGCTTTGGCCACCCCGCCTTCGGTGTGAATGAGCCTTTAGTCTACACTAGCATGTGTTGAAGACGTCCCGTGGACTTTGACTTCTGTGTAAAAAAGTCACTGTTTCGCCGCAACGGCGAAGCAATGAATGCGATAGCAATAAATTTTAATGTAACGCGAAGAACGGAAAGCAGCTCGAAATTGAGCGCGTCGCTCGAGCCCAAAGGACGCACGAAAAGAACGCACACAGGACGAGCGGGAACTAATGCGTCACAGCTCGACACTTGAAGCGCACTGCTCAAACATAAAGCAGGGTGCACGAAACGAACGAACAGGTACACACAAGACGAGCGCGAACTAATTGTCACAGTTGTTACTTATTTCTGTTTGAACAGCGCGCTTCTTTCGCAAACGCGGCCGCTGCAGCGAGCGAAGCGAAGCACTCCACCGGGCGCCCCTTCTTTCCTAGAGATAAGCGCACGAAAGCGACCACGCCCTGTAGAGCGAAGAGCAACGGCGTTCGCAGCAGCGGGGCGACGATCTTTAAAGCGCGCCACACGCGCACACTGTCGCGCCATCTATGTGGCCACTAAGAAAGCATGCTGAATTATATGGTGGATATAAATAGCTCGCCGTTAGCAGGCTGCTAGACGGTGCTGTCGTGGCCTAACATCTAACGCG
Organism: Rhipicephalus sanguineus; assembly: GCF_013339695.2. Lineage (NCBI taxonomy): Eukaryota > Metazoa > Arthropoda > Arachnida > Ixodida > Ixodidae > Rhipicephalus > Rhipicephalus sanguineus. The sequence goes on from NC_051182.1 coordinate 47,592,850, forward strand.
GCGGGCTGCAAAGCGAGAGGTCGCCCGTTCGATTCCGCGCGTCGGAAAGAATTTCTGAATTATATTTCTTTGTGGCTTTTCCATATATATATATATATATATATATATATATATATATATATATATCTACACATATACATATACGGTGAATGACGGCGGCCACCGACGGCAAAAATCAGCCGAGACTGTCCATATAATTGCTATCACAATAAAATGTTTCATGTATATAGTGCTTAGACATTTGTATATGTTACTGTCCTTGATTACGGCACAGTACCCAACTGTTAGTAGCGTCCTGTGATCAGATAAACCTTTTCTAGACTGAAAAACTTTATTTTTCTGAAGGACAAAAGGTAAAAATATTTCAAAAATGAAAAAGTAGCGTTGTGGGTGTCCTTCACGCTGCCGGTCCGGGCCGTGCTTAGCCGCGACGTCCTCCGCCCAAGTCCCCAGCCGAAGCTGGAGATCCGGCCTGGTGCTGGACAGAGCAGCCTCCCACAGCTGCGGACTTCTTAGGTGCCAAGAGGCAGGGGACAAGTGTGCCGGGAAACAGAAGAAGATATGGTCATACTTGGCGATGGAGCTGGCACACAAGCGGCAGGCCGAGGTTCACCTCATTACGTCTTAACGCGATAGCGTTAGAGAGCTCGTGTCGCAGAAATTCTGTTGTCGGTGTCGGCACCGTTGGTTGTGAGCGAAAAATCGACCGTGTGCGAAAAATCGAGAAAACAGCAAATAAAATAAAGAATAACAATTTCGGTTTCATTGAGGATCGAACCCGGGCCGTTCGCGTGGCAAGCAGGTGTCCTACCACGAAGCCACGAGGTTACTTGCAGCTACTTCGGAAAAAAACACTACATAAATGCTATGTAGTGGAAGGAGTCTCCTTAACGCATTTTGTTCGACAGGTGTCACGACGAAAACGAGCCCATTCGGCGATTTGTAGGCGCATTTGGGAGACCATCAAACTACGTCGAAAAAGGCCGGGATAGTGCAGCCATCGCCGCTAAAAACACACACGAACTTTCAAACAGCTCTAAAAATGGACAACTATGTCCATCTAGCGGAAAACATATCAACAAGCAAACAGCAAACGCTAGATAATGTGCTGCCATCTGTGAGGCATTGTGAGACTCTTTATGGCCTCCGAGATGGCAAGCGCGCGGCGTGTATCTTAGAGGCCATGCGACTCTTGCTTTAGATCGAAAACCTGTGCCGTTCGCGCGCGCGCGCGCGCGCGTGCGTGCGTGCGTGCGTGCGTGCGTGCGTGTGTGTGTGTGTGTGTGTGTGTGTGTGTGTGTGTGCGTGCGTGCGTGCGTGTGTAACAAAACACATTAATAAGTATGCACTAAGTGGTTGAAGTGCGCACTAGGGGCCGGATTTCGCTATTGCGTTCAACTCTTAAAGGCGAAGCTTAAGGGTCCCCCAATTTCTTCCCATAGTAAGAGTACAAATGGTATCTGAATCATTCACGTTGTGTTTCGAACATCGCGTAAAATGGACTACTCAGTGCTATCACATCGTAGAGTACATAATGCTTATAAATCAACGTCCACCTTTCCTAAACACTCGCGCAACATTTCATTGGCAAAGCTTACTGCTCTCCCGTAGTTCATTACATAGAATGGTCTTAATCGTTAACATTTTGTTCTAAACACTTAGAGTAGGATGTGCTCAAAATCACATCCACTGTTTCGCTAAGGACGCATAGTGTGTCATACAGGCGCAAGAATATCAAAGTTAGAAATTTCTATAAACGGATAGATGGATTGATGGATGCTATAAGCGTCCCCTCTATAACGGGGCGCTGACATGTACGCCACCAACTTAAAACAAAACGTTTTTAAAAGTCGGCACAATGTCTTGTCTAGTCGGCACAATGTCTTGTCTTGAGGGCTGCAAGAAATTTTAATTTTACCATCTCTCTATATTGCATAACTCTGGGCAGCCACGCAGTTTTAATTTTAGCGCTTGCTTGTATGTGTTAGACGTATACTCTGTGTTCTGTTGTTACATTTTTTTCTGGCATGAAGCACGTCAGAAATGTGCCGTAATGAGAGCACCAAACCTAAAGGCTTAATAGAGTTGTTCTTTTTTCTTTTTTTAATGGTTGTCTCGATATCGCTTTCGGCTGCTTTCGGCACTGCACGTTGTTTGTAAACTCAACCGCCACCAGACAGAACGCCCTTGTAAAATGTACGCGTAAGGGGGGCACGCATGCACCTCATACACGAACAGATGCGCCAGTCTTAATTTCATCCGCGCCAACAATGTCTTCGTTGCCTTTTCAGCACGTATACATCTATGGGTCTTACTAGAGGTGAGGAAGCCCGTTGGCTCAGGCTCAAAAGCATGTCGTATGGCACCCCGCTATGCTGGTCAAAATATCTCCAGAAGAAAATAGCGTTATATGTATATTCTTTTGCAGCTGCTCTGACCTGTTGCACACGGTTTAGTTGTGCCAGATCAATAGAAACTTCGCGCAAATCATGCAGCCGACGTGGAAGGATTTGTCCAGCCCAGCTCTCGCGGATCAGCTGTGCCTCATGGAGAGGGTGCTGGCTGCAGTTCAATCCAACGGAGCCTCGGAAGAGGAACCCACTCGATCTTCTCCAGCAATAATTGCACTAGACGCCCCAATTTCCACAATGAATATATTATTCATTCATTCTTAACTGCAACAGCGGCGAGAAGGAGTTTGGCAAGAATGGTCACGAAACAAAATTGGTTTCCTTTTGGTCTTTTAGGCGGCAGCACACACAGCATTTGGCCGGGTGTGCTCCCGCTCTAAATGGCGACAGGGCGGCGATGATGGTAGTGTCTTTTCGATGACACACTTTTTTCCTTGCGGCCACGAAAGCGATAACCGCTGCGTGTGCTTATCGCTGTAATTAAGCGGTGTAAGTGAAGCGTACTGGGTTTACACAGAACGCTATCGAGCACTGCAAACATGACGCGCAAGCGGACATGTCACGTGGTATTTTTTTGTATTTCACGGGCACTACACTAAGCAGAAAAAAAAGCAATATTTAATAGGTAGAAATATTGAAATGCTCTAATCGGACGTTTTGCCAAGCGTTCTACAGCTTCCGAATTCGCATTTTTTACACAGCTTCGCTGCTTCAAAAGTTGGCAAAGTATTCTCGCTAATTAAGCAGTTAGGTGCAACACAAATAATAGTGTGACTTACGGCGACATGCATTTTATCGCGTCGGTATAGAGTGCCTCAGCATATTTCTCTACTGCAGCTAGTGTCAGTAGGGCCCTAACTGTATATGGTACATGCTGTCTTGACACACATAAAAAGCGGTGTGCGTTCCGTTACTTTTTTTTGAAGCTGTGCAGAATTCGAATTAAAGATTTAATTTTTCGGATAAGTGTCTCCTTTTCCCTACGTTCACTTGCAGTATTTTTAGGAATTTTAGAGAGACTTTGAGAGGTATCTGACTGATGACTGACGTGACAGTGGTGGCTTTATTTGCACTATCCGCTGATCCTCTGCTGTTAGTCATCTTACTGCTGTAAATATTAGTCACTTTCGTTGATTGTCAGTTCTTTATTTCGAAACGTTTTCTTGAAATGCTGGAACGGTTTACTGCTCTCCCTTAGTGGAGTACGAAGTGCTCTAAATCAAACTTTTAGGGGCGAAGCACCTTAAGGCCGAGGTTTGTCCTTTCCTTTGGGGTCCGTGCACAAAGCACAACACCGTGTAAAATTGAAATATCGGGTTTAACAATAGACTAATATCACTCATAATTCTGATGAAACAATGTAATACACCTACGATCACAAACTCTTTATACAAGTCGGCGAGTTAAACGTACACATTATAGACCTTAGGACCTAGCTTTTTCGTCGACTCTCACTGTCCGCTGTCACGGTATATAGAAAACCCTCGCTATAGTCGAAGCATATACGTGTGTATGTGAATCAAAAAAGGTTTACAATAAACGAACATCCATCATAATTGTGAGAGAACAATACACAACTCCTACAAGCACAAACCCTTTACACTAGTCGGCGACTTCAATGTTGACAATATGGACCTTAAGATCTAGCTTTATCGTCGACAGTTTGTCACTTTATGTCACTCAGTTTACAATATATATGGCAACTCTCAGGTAACCTACGGTTACTCACCCATACGATACCCAGAGCTTCGCTCTCTGTAAGCTGTGATGTGCTCTTTCTTATGTTTGGCACATTCATTCCAAGTTGCAGCATCACGCATGAGCAAGTTATTGCTATTTAACATGTAGCAGCCGCATTTTGTCAATTAATTCGGTGGATTTATTAGAGAAGTGTTATCATTTAAATATAGTATTGTTACGTGTTGTTGTAACCAACTGGATGAAGAGGAAGAAAGCCATATGGTATGGCAGGCGTACTGGAGGAAGACGAGGAGGATGAAGTGAAGCTGAGGCGACGGTGCCAACAACAACAACAACAACGACGGTGCCATGTTTGTGTTGGAAATATAGTGTTCTTTTCTGTTGTGCGGACGTCGTGTGGTTCCAGCGTTGCAAGTGGTGGCAGCGGTGGGATACGAAGAATGGACGGACTGAAGGACGAACTGGTGAGCGCGATGAAGGGAGCACTGGAGGAACTACACCGTCGGCAGCTAACTAGGTTCGAAGAGGTGCTTCGCAAGTTGACGTCAAAGAAAGAACTGACCCACGCCCTAGTTGATGTTTGTCAGACTGTGGAACCTCAGGAGGAGATAATTTCTGAAGAATAAGTGAGCCTGCATAACAAACAAAGATGGTCCCATGTACTGCAGATTGCCGAGGCCCAGGAGAGCAAGGAAGTGCAAAGTGCCACCGATCCTGTGCTTGCGGTGGCCGCCGACTACGATTCTCTTGATGTGATCATGCAGCAACGGCGTAGTAGTCTGCACGTTAACGAAAGGAAAAACAAGGACAAAGATGAAGATGAAAGAACAGAACAGATAAAGCAAGACGTCTGCGCAACTTCAACAGAAGGCAACCCTGGCGTGGAAGAAATACAAGTTACGAGTCATGTGAACCAACCCAACAGCGGCTCCAGTATTGTGTACTGCGACAAGAAGCTCGTAAGCGTGACAAAGGTTCCCAACGATTGTTCACCCGACGACAAGCCTGTGTGTGGCCTTCACGATAGCGGTCACGACACCTGCGAACGCCAACAAAAGGCGTTTTGACCAAAGCACTTCTCTCACCAATCCGGCTCGCTGCATATATCAAGACAGCACTGAAGACAATGCGAAGCCCCGTCAGCAAAGGTCGCACTCTCGAACATCACGTCGTGATCATCATCATTGCCGTGGCGGTTCTTGGTTCCCAACGAATCGGTCAGCGAAAAAACAGAGCAGGTCGCTGAACTGTCTAGCTTCCAGAGAACACATATCGGTAATGGTCAAGTTTCATGTCTGCTGCGTTTAATCCTGCCTCGACACCGCAAGGCGACGTTCTGCCAGTTTGGTCATGTAAGCGACACTGACCAGCCTATTAACATCCTGTGCCAGAACAACCTCGAAGGCGTGCGCTGCAGCAATACACAGATGCAGTCAGTACAACCTCCGCCTCCTTGCAAACCCTCCCCCCGCCCCCGACCCCGGTAGAAAGTGTTACGTGTTGAATGTGGTAGAGGATCGCAGACGCAGTTGCTAGTGTGGCACTGGAAAAGGAGGAAAACGAGGAGCAAGAAGATCGAATCATGGTGACCGATCTTAGTTCTTAAAGTGCTTACAAGGTAGTGATGTCCTCTTCGTTGCAGAAGCGCGAACACGACGCGGTGGACACTGTCATCAACGGTCTCTTCCTGGATTGAACCTCATCTGTTACATACAGCAAGGTGGCTCTACACCGCAAGGAAAGACCACTGCGCGTGACTGTCTCGTCAAATCGGGCATTTTCGATCTGTGATCTACTCATGCGCCATTACTGCGGTCATTAATGCGGTAATTTGCTCAAGTGAACTGTCAACCTCCCGAGGACGGTTACAACTTTATCTTACCAGCTGCTCCACCACCAATTATCGCCCTTTCCCCCCTCCTCCCCCGGTGGAAAGATGTTACGTGTTGTTGTAGACAACGGGATGAAGACGAAGAAAGCCGTATGGTATTGCAGGCGTACTGGAGGAAGACGAGGAGGATGAAGTGAAGCTGAGGCGACGGTGCCATGTTTGTGTTTGAAATATAGTGTTCTTTTCTGTTGTGTGGACGCCGTGTGGTTTCAGCGTTGCAATATATTGTTAGTGCTTGATAAGTTGGCATGTTAGAAGTGCCACCAGCATGGATCTAATCACCTTCCCTCGATAATGCAGGCCTTCGTTGCCATGCTTCTCATCGGGCTGCCAACTGGGCACGTGGCAGTTTGTTCCACGGTCTTCACAGCCATCACACTGCAATCGCTGATTCCTGACATCGTCGACAGTGTACCTTTCTTGGATGCACCCTCACCTGACAAGCACGTTCAGTGAAGTTGAACCACATTTGCAGAGACTCAAGTAAACAACAGGAACTTCAATATGCCGCTCAATTTGCACCTGTGAACTTCAGTGGGCATGTGGGCTGTGGTAGCGGTATGGCTGTTAGTTGCTCCTCTGATTGGGATGCAGGTTGGTGCACATTTATCATTATACACTAAAGGATTGAATTCCCTGTGCCTGCTGCTGTTCCCGTGCTCACAGGTTCGAGTGAGACTTTATGTAAATGCATGCTTTTTTGACAAGTATGCGAATATGCTCCTATGACATTGAGGCTAACACTTGTCTTAATACTCATTCTGAATCTCTTTTAGAAATAGACTCCCTCTATAACGACTCGCATACCAACGAGGGCTTTGTGTTACTAATCAAGGTGGACGATTGGGCGAGTTGGTGATTCATGATCGACGTATGTATACTGCGCGGTAGTAAACGCGGACGACAAGAAGATACAAGGACAAGCGCAGACTATCAACTCTTGCTGATAGTCTACGCTTGTCCTTTGTAGCGACTCAAAGACGACGAAGAACTGCTTTGGCGGAGGAACGGGGGAAAGAGAAGGAAGAATAAAATCTTCTGTCTCTGTCAGTGTTGCAATGTTACATTGGCGCAGTCTTCGACAGGATTAAGAACGCAACTATGTGGATAACTTTGACTTTACCCCGAAGTTCAGGTGACAGGCCATATTTTTCGACGTGCGACGTGGATGAAAAAACGTATGAATTGCCTGAAAGTGTCACGACTTCCGAACTACGTGAGTTCGTCGCTCAGAAAGCCGGGAAGACGCCGGAGGAGATCGACAACCAACCATCAGTGAAGATGAAACTGAAGTACTCCGAGTTTCAAGAATAGATCATGAGGCCGCTTTTGAAAGCATCGTCAAGGGTTGCGCCAAGCAAAGAAGAATATTCCGTTGGCTCATGCCTCATGGAAACGCTCCACCGTCAGCAGCAGCACGCAGAGCGACAGCAGCAGTTCATGTATAGTCTTCTTGCCGTCATCCAGGCACAACAAAGACCCAACAAGGAAATAAAGCCTGATCCATTTGATGGTGAAAGCACAAGGCCGGACACCTAGATCAAGTTCTAAGAACAAGCGTGTGAGGACAACTCGTGGCAAGAATCCAGTGAGCGCATCAGGAACATGCGTCCATTCCTTACCGGACTGGCTCGAAAGTGGTACGAGCTTCACTACGCTGGACAGGAGACCGACACATGGGATGAATGGAAAAGCAGTTTCCTGGCAGTTTTCGACGAAAACCCCGTTGAAAGGTGGGACCGAGCAATTTTTGACAAATTTCGATCAGGAAAGCCCCTAGAGTATTTTTATGAGAAAAGCCGGCTTCTTCAAATGACAAACCCGGAACTTCCGGAGTCGGCGATAGTACCGCTCATTGTTCACGGCCTTCCTAAGGAACTCCAGAGACAGGCACAAGTGCAATCGCCAAAAACTGTCGAGGAAATTCTAGTTTCTTTCAGGAAACTCTCATCTCAAACATAGCATCTATGCTGACGACGTCAACCTTTGGGTCACCCGAGGAAACGACGCACACATCGAAGAAACCTTACAGCAGGCGGTACGAACAATCGAAGCCTATGTCCGACCTCGAGGGCTCGAATGCTCGCCGCAGAAATCCGAATTGCTCGTCGTTCGGGAGCAGCGCGGGAGACGGGGTTCAAGCAGCCCCCCACCCAAGATCACAGTCTTCGCGGGAGAGCAACCAATACCGGAAGTACCAACAATCAGGATCCTCGGACTTTTTATCCAAAACACAGGGCGCAATACTGAAACGCTGAGTAGATTGCAAAATGCAACACTACAAACGCTCAGGCTAATAACTAGAATCACTAACAAGCACGCGGGTTTGAAGGAGTCCAACACTCTCCGGCTCGTTCAGGCCTTTGTGCTGAGCAGAATTACATACAGTTTGCCGTATCTGCGCTTAACGACAACTGACAAGTCCAAGGTGGACACACTCTTACGGAAGGTGTACAAGGTAGCACTCGGCCTACCGATACGCACTTCCACGGAGAAGTTTTTCGCCCTGGGCCTCAACAATACGTTAGAGGAGATGGTGGAGGCCCACCTCACCGCGCAGTACGAGAGGTTATCGCGAACCCCAGCCGGTCGCTATACTCTCGCAGAAGCTGGCATCCGTTTCACACCTGCTTTATCCCCTAAAGTCAATATATCCTCCGATCAGAGAGAACATCTCAAAATTCTCCCCATACCTCGGAATATGAACCCCACTTATCACACTGAACGGCGGATCGAACGGGCCAAGGCCCTGCACAGCCGCTTTGAGACAAATACGAAAACGGCGTATGTTGACGCGGCCGAGCTCACTGGAAACCAGGGTTTTTCGGTCGCCGTGGTGAACTATGCGGGGCAAGTCATATCGGGAGGATCAATCAAAACGACTAATCCAGAGGAGGCAGAGGAGGCGGCCATCGCCTTGGCCATAGCCAACACTGCTGCAACATACATAATCAGTGATTCGAAATCCGCTATTCGCAATTATACCAAAGGGCGCATTTCCGCAATAGCTAACAAAATTTTGAACCAGAACACCAAACATCGCACTGTCCAAATTGTATGGGCCCCAGCCCACTCCTCACTCCCTGGTAATGAGGCCGCCCACCGACAGGCTCGAGCTTTCGCCTCCCGAGCCCATGGCCCAACCCAGGTCGGAACGGGGAATGAGATAGAGGAACTTGGGTGGTTGACACGCGACCGTATGGTGACGTATCACGAAATTGCGCAGTATTATCGATTGGCCAGACTTCAGTATCCCCCAGGGAACGAATCACTAACCAAACGAGAGGAGCTTCTATGGAGGCAACTCCAGACGGGCTCGTTTCCGACGCCAATTCTCTACTCATATATTTCTCCTACTATATTTACACCTGAGTGCAAGCTGTGCCGGGCCCCCCGGGCCGACCTTTTTCACATGCTTTGGGGCTGTCCCAGTAAACCTGTGCATCGTGGCCCACAGGGCTTGCAAATTACCACTGCGCAGCAGTGGGAGGCCACACTGCTCAGCTCCGACCCTGCCGTGCAAGTCTGGATCACGGGGCGGGCAGAGGCAGCCGCCAAGGAGCAGGGGCTCCTGGCCGACTAGCCGTCGTCGCCTCCCACAATCCAGGAAACCATTGGTTTTCATTAAAAAGGTTTTGTTCTCTCTCTCTCTCAATTGATTCGACTTCCCAGAACCCACGTCGGTCAAATTACCATCCCGACAGGGCACCTTGGAGGTCACGTGACCCTGACAATTGGCATGGTCGAAACCGAGTGGTCAATGTAATCTCCGATGCCAGTAACGACCAAGAGCATATGGCTTCTTCGCATCCAGATGCAGCTGAAACAAAAAACGAAGAAAAGAGGGTGCACAGTCCCACCCGACGACAAAATTGGAGACTTTTTCTAACGGCCCTTAACCTTCTGTATATCAAACTAAAGGTAAATGGTGAAGATGTTGATGCTCTCGTAGATAGTGGGGCATCTGTGTCTGTGATAAATGAGGCACTTGTAAAGAGGAAAGAAATTATTCGAGGGAGGTCGGTACAAGTACAAAGTTTTGATAGGACGAGACAAATTTACGATAAATGGGTGAGAACAAGTGTCTCTTTTCAAGGCCAGAATGCTGACATTGACGCTCTCGTAGCAAAAGGATGTGACTACAAATTTTTGCTTTCCAGACCTGATATGAAGACCCTAAATTTAAACCTTTATTGGAATGATGAAGTGACTGTGGCGAAAGAGAATGCGCCTCATTGAGTATCGCAGATCGCCTTATTACATGTGAAGACGACGTCCGCCGCAAGTTCCCCGAACTTGTCTGCTTAAGCAACTATCCACCAGCAACAACAAAATTTTCGGTTCCTTTCAAGCTGAAAGACGTTACACCGGTCAGGAGAAAGCCTTACAACATGTCATGCGAGAAGAAAGTTTGGTTGAAAAGTGAGATCCAAAAGATGTTACACGCTGGCATAATACGACCATCGGTGTCTACGTTCGCCTCACCAATTACGCTGGCTCCTAAAAAGATGTACCTTTGAGACTATGTACAGACTACCGAATTTTGAATCACCAAACGGATCTATTCCCTTTTCCTATGCCAAGATTTGATGGAATAATTGAGGAAACGGGAGGTTGCAAAGTCTTCTCCAGAATAGATCTTTGCAAAGGATTTTGGCAGGTACCACTCGAAGAGGAATTTAAAATGTACACGGCCTTTGTCACTCCCTTTGACATATATGAGTACAATCGCTTCCCTTTCGGGTGGAAGAACAGCGCTGCCTGGTTTCAAAAGATGATGAATGGCGTCTTGAAACCCTTTCTTGGAGTATTTTGCAACGTCTACGTCGACGATATTTTAGTCTATTCAAAAGATGAAACGTCTCACGCTGAACATCTGACTGCTGTTTTGATCGCACTGAGCGAAGCTAAACTGAAAGTAAATTTTAGGAAGAGTGAGTTCTTCAAGACAAAAATTACATTGTTTGGACGCGTCTTGGATGGATTTACTAAAAGCACTAAGGAAGAATCCGTGGAGCGCGTAAGGCACATGAAGAAGCCAGATAGTGTACACGCGCTCAGACTTTTCCTTAGGCTTGCTGGACACTTCAGAAACTTCATGAAAATTTTGCGGCCCGAGCGAAACCATTGAACAATTTGCTTCACAAGAACAAAGATTTCGTTTGGACTGACGAATGTGAAAAGGCTTACGATGACACAGTATCAGCCATATCATCAGATCCGATCCTTACGCTACCCGATTTCACACTTCCCTTTGAACTGACGACAGATGCTTCCAACTTCGGTGCGGGTGCTGTTTTGTATCAGCGAAAACGTGAAAGAGGAGCGGAAGTTATTGGCTACTATTCGTACACGTTTACTAAGGCAGAGCAGAACTACAGCACAACAGAGAAGGAGGCATTGGCTGTTGTTCTAGCAATAAGATATTTTCGATCTTACATCGAAGGTGCAAAGTTCAAACTATTCACTGATCATCAGGCACTTACCCATTTGCTGAATGGTTCACAACCAAAAGGGAGAATAGCCCGATGGATCAGTGAAATCCAGCAGTTTGACTTTGAAGTCGCACACAGAAGCGCGCAAGAATTGTCAGATGCCGATGCACTTTCTCGGCTTCCTGTAATCAGTGGCTGCGGGAAAAAGGAAAGTGTGATCTGACTCAAGCTCTGGGAAGGTACGGAGCAATTGATGCCCATAGGAGGAAAGTTCCAGGTTTCAGCTACGTTGGTACCTATTACAATTGAGAAGGCGATTTAATTGGCCAGGAATGAAGAAGGAAGTCGCCGATTACATCAGCTCCTGCCACAATTCTCAACTCAGGAAGGCTAAATACAAGCAGAAAACGGACAGTACGATATCCCCACCTCACGCAAGTGTGTCGTTTGAGACCGCTCATGTTGACTTCGCTGAGCTAAAGAAAAAAAGCGAAGGCTTGAGGAGAACTCAGTCTTTCTTAGTATGTATTGACGAATACTCAAGGATTGTTGCGGCCAGCCAGGAAGGGAGAATGCGCAAACCGTCATAGCACTACTGAACAGGGACATGTTGAAGGGACCGAAATGCATTGTATCTGACAATGGATCGGCATTTAGGATGCAGGAACTTGCTAAGTGGGCACAAGAAAAAAACATCACTCTGAAGTTCACAGCCCCATACCACCCGTCAGCCAACGGGCTCGCAGAACGGGCCATACGGGACATAAAACAATACATAAGCATGTACCCGGAATTCCCAGGAGGGTGGAAATGTTGCCTACAAGCAGCAGTGCCGCATCACAATAGATCCCATACAAGTGCTTTGGGATGCAGTCCCCAGTATGCGGCCTTCGGTGAACCGGCGTATCTGCCTGCAGACGACACGCTGGAAATCAAGACAAAACTACACCTTGAGGAGACCAAGAAGACTGCAGAGAGCCAAAGAAAACACAGGGAGTCGCTTAAACGAGCGTTTCACAAGCGTCATAACAACAAGATCCCCAATATTACTCTAGGTGATGTAGTTTTGATACGGAAAGGCTATGACAGTCATAGTATAAAACTGTTGGGACAATTTAAGGTGACCAAGACGGCTACCAAAGACGGAATACTTAAGAACATCTGCTACGTAACGGAAGACGGTGACAATAGCTGCCATCAGCAATGTGATTCCCTATATCCAGCGGAGGGACGAAAACAAAGCGAGGGAGAGTGTAGCGAGTCAAAGACGAAGAACTGCTTTGGTGGGGGAAGGGGGGAAAGAGAAAGAAGAAGAATAAAATCTTCTGTCTCTGTCAGTGTTGGAATGTTACATCCTTGTATCTTCTTGTCGTCCGTGTTTACTACCGCGCAGTGTACATACGTTTGGTGTAACTTTTCCAAGGTGTGCGCATAATCATTCACTTCAAAATATCAAGTCCAAGCCAAAATCACTGTAGTTCTAAAAAGCTTAGATGTTAAAATTAGTGGCACAAACAAGACTAGAAGTGTTTGAACAAAAAACATCAGACAATTACGAGGAGTAGCTCACAACAATGTAAAGATAACTTGAAGAACTCACCTCTAGGCACGAATTGTTAGAATCTCGACTGAATGAACAAGAAGATCAATCATGTCATGGCAGTTTAATCAGTTATGGTACAGTGGACGGAAAGAAAACTTGGTAACAAACTTAACAAAAAATAGTTGCAAGTTTTACCTCGCTTTTTAAAGGAGTGGTGACAGAAAATTTGTGAACCTCTGTTTTTTGCTCTTAATCAATGGCTACTGACTCGATAATAGCGGCAACGAAACTCATTTGCCCCAGCGCGAGACGAATGTTTAATTATATGCTCGAATGTTACGACCGGAGGCAGTTTCGATTTCGAAGAGCACTCGGTAGCCCCGTGACGTAGATGGCCTACTTGGTAAACAAGACCGCAAGAACCAGTGACGTCACTGGCCAGCTTCTGCTATGTTGTCAGTGCTGCTGTTTCGTTTGCTGTGTTGAGCAGGTGTTGAGCGTTGAGAGTGGTTGTTTCCTCGATCGTCAAACTACGTTGCTCATCTAGTGCGGCGATGGACGAAAGAGCTGGCAGGAGTGTAAAAATCAGTATGAAATGCTCGATTCACTTTGCGAATCTCGCCGGTAGCTGCGATTTTGCTCTTGTAGTCGTTGTCCAACTGACACGACGTTTTCCGCCAGGCATGGAGTAGCCGCAGCATTAGACGTGCTGAAACATTTTCGCTCCGATCATTCGTAAAGTAGCAGGATGAGAAGTGACGAAGGAAGCATTGAAATCACAACATTGGCACTCTGTAACAGTGTTTATGCGTAACATGCAAATGACGTGATGTACGCTTTACTGACTCGTATGTATATCAGGCAACGCCGCGTTCTCAAGGCATACCAATCCCACGTACGCACGTCGGAGGGTCGAAGCAGTTATCTGTCCACTACGCAATATGATCCCGGCAGCAGAGAGCTTTAGTTCGTCAGTAGACTTCCTATCGTTTGCGGGTACCTGGTTACCGGAGCTGTTGACGGCTGCAGCAGCAGCAGCAACTGCGTAAAACTGCGGAGCCCGTAGCGACATACTGTGGCGTTTTGTCCAACTACAATAATTTTTGTTCGATTTTTTCCATCGCGTTGTAGTTCTTGTTCGGCAAAAAAAATCAATGAGAATACTGTGAGATGCTAATTATGTCACTGCAAATGCTTTACATAGAATCAGTAAGCGGGAAAGTCGCTGCGATGTTATATTGTAGGTCTCTGCTTAGGCTACGCATCATCAGGTGTCTCTACCAGCTTTGTCGGTCTCGTACACGCCTCCGGTAACCCGGCCAGAACTCGTGACGTACGTGGTATCCACTCGGTGACCTCATCGTCTTTTGCTTCTATTTCCGATCCGGCACTTTCACGAACTTCAAAACTCAATTAAAATACCTTTTAGGCTGTATTTGTGGCTGATATTGTACAGATGGCACCTATATGCACCCATTAGTGTGATTCAACAGTCAAATTGTGTCCGAATTTTTGTGTCACCACTCCTTTAAAGGCCTATTTTCTGATCCAATCAAGGGGGCACATCAAATGGCCCGCTTTGCACTGAATGAATGTCAGCAAATAATCATAAAGCTCAGTTCCTTTACAACTACTGGAAAGCTTCCTTGGATGTGGAACCTGTTTTGCTAACACGCATATCAGCGAAATGTTTTCTATATTGTAAAAGCAAATTCTTGTTCTGAACCTTTTAAGCTCAGTGAAGAAAAGCTGTAGCTGACTGGGATGTGCCAGTTTTTTAACACTGGTACACTGCCTGTTTTATGAAATCGTGGCATGGGGCAATAACACAATCACCAGCGGCAATCATTCATTGCGTACAGCATGTGCAGCATGGTTAGAAAATGGAGGGGTAATGGCTGCCTGCCTTAATGATGTCCTCCTATGTATTTAGCACAGTATTTCGTCAGCCTTTTGTTCCTTGCTTATGTACCTTCGCAGGGATATTTTAAATATAGATAAACGCCTTTTCAGCCCGACTTTTGCTAGGATTGTATAAACAGGAGTTATTTTCATTTTCTAGCTGTCTACTTGTTTTTAACGACAGAGCAGCTGACATTATATGAAAGAAACTATGTTGCAACATGTCTTGCTCATCATAATTACGCATGTTTAAAATGTTTTTGTATCACTTAAATTTTTGTTTGATTCTGTGACTATACACATAAATAAGAAATAAATAATCGTGGATAAATCTCTTCATTTTGTCCCCTTTTTCTTGCACTCAGACACGTGAGCATGGTCTCTGCTGCCTAAGCTGCGGCACGTGCTCATGGTTGCTTTAATGCAGCTTGTAATTCAGCACATAAAGGCATACACACACAGCACATGTTCACTTATAGCTGTTTACACAGAGCAAGACTACATATTTTGTTATGTTGTAATGAAACTGCTGGATGCATATCACGTACACTGCAAGCTTTGTGACAGAAAAGCAGTCTGTCACATCACTCGTGTTGCCGTCACCTCCAACGCCGACGATAACTTCTCGCTTTTGATGACGCACCTAGTGCTTTTGCCTTAAAGGGACACTAAATAGAAACAATGAATTGGTTTAGATTGATAAAGTGTGCTCAGAGAACTCTTTGTGTAGTTTATTTCACCACCATAGGTTTATTGTTAGAGGAGATAACCAAGTTCAAAGTTTCATTTTTAAATTTCCCGCCGATCTTTGTAATTCGTAACGTAAAAGGTTTCAAAGAGCATTTGACGTATTTTGGCGCTACTGGTTCGACGAAATTTCCACAAACTCGTTATTTCAAGTCTCTGGCCCCCTCAGAGGACAATGTACTTCGATTTAACTGATTAGGAAGTACGTAGGCCCAAGCAGGCGCCGTCAAAAATATGTGACGTCACGGCAAATGGTGCGCGAATTCCAAGGTGGCGTCGCCACCTGTATTTTCTTTTTGCGCGTTTTCTCGCTAATGAAGCGTCTTCTCGCAGCAAGCGTGGTGTTTTTGGTATCGTGGAAGACTACTTTACTAATGCGAGAAAAATCGTTTTGCTCTTTAGTGTTCCTTTAATGTTACTCTAAGCAGTGTCACACGCCGGCAAAATATCATTGGTTTCACGCAACTCTGGATAAAGGGACACTAAAGTTAAATAGTGAATGTGCATAGGTTGATAACTTATACTCTTATAACTCTAACGTCCCAAATTTCACCATCCTACGTTATTTATAGAGGGAAAAATCAAGGCGAAAGTAGTGTTCTCTAATTTCGCGCCGATATGTCTGCGCTTTACGTCAGGGTGTTTAAGGGGTATTTTGTGTAATTTAGCGATATTCGATGAAAGAAATTTTCTGAAACTTGGTATGGGAAATCTATGGCCGAGTGAGTGGACAATGCAGGCCACCTTGCCATACACTGCAGGGACTGCGGCTGCGCATCCATGTTGGGCCACATGAGGGTGATGTGTAGAGAAAAAGGCAAAATTGCACGTGAAATTTTAGAAGCGACACAAATTTTGGAACGGAGGGAAGACTGCATTAGCTGCCCATCAGTTGCTCTATCTTCAAAAAAGAGAGGAAGTGTTTAGGTATTAACACGTGATGTGGTTTTGATTTTAGGGTTGGCTTTTTGGGTTTTTTATCTTGTATCCTTTCGCTTTTGCTTTGTGATTTGATTGCACCTTCTGGGTTTTGTTGCTCTTCGGATTGTTATTGAACTTGCTTTGCTAGATGCTACACGCATGCGCAAAAAGATGCTACTTAAGCAACTGTGGTGGTCAATAAAGATGAGTTGAAGTTCAGCGCTAGTGTCGTCCTTTTTTCGTGTTTCGCGTATCTGTCTTAACCCGGTGTGCGCTGCCGTTTATCGTGAATTTACTTCGTTTTTACAGATTACCAACTACATTGTTCTTAGCAGACGCCGTCAATATCTATGACGTGACGGTGTTTAGTGCGGGGATATTGTTGAATCTGCCACGGCAAAACGATGGCGGAAAACGCCATGCCGCGCACAAGACGCGCGAAGAAGCGGCCGTAAGGAGGGGCTGCTCGAGAGCACGCAATCAAAGAAAGAATAAGTGTTCAACCAGGGCAACATGGGTGTCGGCCTCTTCTCTGTCGCTACATTATTGGTGCCGAAAACCCGGGAGAAGGCCGACATCCCCTGCACCGATGCCGTACCGAGGATCAACAAGTTACGCAGACATCGAGGCGTCCTTCGCGGTGCCACTACCCGACTCCTGTCAGAGGCCAGCGAGATCCTCCTGCAAGGCACAGTACAGTCTTCCGCCGACTTGCAGGAACTCATCGACTAGCTTCGCGCTGAACTGGACAACTGGAACTCTCGCTGAACTGGACAGAGATACGGTGAGGAGTTTGACGAGGAAATTGTTGGCCCTATTGAGTTCCACGAGATTGTGAAACATGTCAGCAGGTCCTACCGTCGTCGAAGCCAACAAGTCGAGGCATGCGGGTACAAGGGCCGGATCTAGCAACTCTATGGGAGCTGCCCACTTGGACACGATCGGCCAAAAACTCGCCGATTACAGTAGGCCACAAGCACCGGGCCTACAAGACGCCCTGCCGAAGCTTCAAGTGCCCGTTTTCAGCGGCGAGAACAGCGAATGGCCGGGGTTCTGGGAGCACTACGAGGCGACCATTAACACGCACCCCGATCTCACCGGTATCGAGAAGTTCGAGTACTTGAAGACTTACTAGGCCGGCACTGCGAAGCGAGCCATCGAAGGGATACAGCTGAATGAAGCGAACAACAATATCGCCGTCAAGGTGCTCATCGAACGATATGGCCGAAAAGACCTCCTCAACGAGGACCACACAGACAGCTTGCTTGCCATTGAATCTGTCCAGTCACCGTCACAAGTATCTGAGCTGCGCAACCTCTACGAGAAAATACAGTTCAGGAATGGCTGTTTGGACAGCTTTTACACACCGTTCGCAGAGTACGCGGTTGTTTCGCATCGACTGCCGATGCGCTCATTGCCAGAGGATCAGGCTATCCTGTACCGTAAGCGCACAAAGACCGAAGCAGACATCGCGAACTCTGCAGCGCAATCGAGAGAAGAGAAAGTGAAGGAAAACCTGAAGTTCATTGCAGCTGAAGTGGAAAGTCGGGAACAGAGACGAATCTCACGTGAGAAAACCACCTCAGGGAAACTGTCAGAAAACCGTGAGGCAGCGGACACCTCGACATCGCCCCATCTACCGACCACCATAGCAGTGACAGCGCGGTCATCATCACCAGGAGTTACTTCAAGGCCAAGGCAGACCGTATGTCTTCGCTGCAGCATTACAGGATGCGTGACGCGTGATTGCCGAGCCACACCATCAGAAGAGGAAAAGCGTGGACGGCTACGGAGGCACGGCATCGATTGGGAGGAGCCTCTTCCACCCGACGTCGAGGACTTGCGGAAGTGGGCATCAGAACTTCGTGTTCTTTCTGACCATCGCTTTTCACGTTACCCGTCACTGACATATGAAGACCATAGAGGCGTGACAGTACATGACCGCCCTCTAACGCAACTCTGCGAGGACACCAAAGATGCACGGGCGCGGACACCCTGGTACCTCCTAACCGGCAATCACTTCTTGCGGCTACCAGCTAGAACTACCGGCTATTTGCATAGTTCCACCGCTCATGACCTGCGAAGGCTTGTGAAGTGTGACCACGAGCTTCTGGAACGGTTGTGGAAAAGCAGGAAGAAAGTATATTTCCTTCGCCTGCACTACGCTCATCAGTGCCATCCATCTTTCTTCCGACTGCACGTTGGCGACGTTGATTCTCCAGAATGACAGTGGGCCGGTACTGCAGTAAAACTCAGCAGAGGCGTAGCCAGGAAGAAACGTCATCTAGAGAGATTTCGAACTCGCTTACCCGAACGGCCATCAAGTCCGGCGCACGGCTCATCGGCTGTATCTATTGGAAGCAAGCGACCACGCCGCGGCCCCGGGAGGATGTTGAATCTGCCACGGAAAAACGATGGCGGGAAACGCCATGCCGCGCACAAGACGCGCGAAGAAGCGGCTGTAAGGCGGGGCTGCTCGAGAGCACGCAATAAAAGAAAGAAGAAGTGTTCAACCAGCGGAACACGGGTGTCGGCCTTTTCTCTGTCGCTACAGATATGAAAGGAGAGTCGCCAAACGCAAGTTCTTTTTTTTGGGGGGGGGGTTCGTTTACCGAGCGTCATCTCGCAGCAGGCAGGTTGATTTTGAAATTGTGGTAACCTACTAAAATAAGAAAAATTGTTTTGTTTTTCTCTTTTGCGTCCCTTTAACCGCTTCATTGAACTGCTTATTTAAGTTATCTGCGAGAGCCTTCTCATGAAGTGAGCGAACGCGCCTTCAATAATTGAAACCGAGGATGCATTTCCCACCGACATTTAGGGAAGGCAGTGTTTTTAAGCCCAAATTTACACTTGTTTTTCTAATAATAGACTTCACAATGGCGGTAAAGCGTCCTAGTTGGTTACTCATGATCGTAAAATAACAGCGCAATGGACGACGGACAAACACACAAATGGCGCTCATTTGCCTCTATGTGTTCCTCCGTCGTCTCTTGCGATGTTATTTTATGATTTTACGATAAAAAAAGACGTGTGTCTCGAATGAAATAATACAAAGCGGTCTTAGCAGTTCACTTCTTTGGGGCGTTTCCAGCTTGAAAACTTCGAAAACGGACACAGAATGGTAGCAGTAAGAGTGGCTCTGATGAATCGGATGTGAGAGTAACCCCTTTCAAAGTCTGGTTTCATTGACAACTCATATTGTTACGGTGAGAGATGTTTATTTTACAAGGCGGGATGATGGATGGTCGCGGAAGGCTTAGCCCAGTATCCAACTCCACTTCTTCCTTCTTCTCTTTCACCCTTCGTCGAAAGTAAGTCCAGTATCAGTTCCCCCGTTGCAGACGATGCCCACCGGGCGAGTCAATCAGTGTCGCGCGTGATATGGCTTCAAACGGGCGACATGCACGACGTCAGTTCTTCTGGAGCGACGGCCGGTTGATGTGAGCCGTGAGACGACGTACATAACGTCGCTAAGGCGCGACAAAACGACGAAGGGACCTGTGTAGCGGGCCAGAAACTTTTGATACAAGCCACGCTTGCGGTATGGAGTCCACAGCCACACCATATCTCCTTCACTGTACGAGACATGTCAATATCGCTTATCGTAGCGGGCCTTCGAACGGTCTTGGGATGCGAAAGTTCGGAGACGTACGATACGCCTTGCCTCCTCTGCGTGACAGACGGTCTCTACAAGAGGTGGCTTTTCCTGATCC
Source organism: Rhipicephalus sanguineus (assembly GCF_013339695.2). Taxonomy (NCBI): domain Eukaryota; kingdom Metazoa; phylum Arthropoda; class Arachnida; order Ixodida; family Ixodidae; genus Rhipicephalus; species Rhipicephalus sanguineus. The sequence continues at coordinate 47,613,114 of NC_051182.1, forward strand.
GAAAACGGAGATTGGCGTCAAGAGTAGTGCGTGGCGGGCTGATGTAGAGAAGGTAAAACGGGCTAAAGGCGGTGATCTCATGCAGCTCAGTGTTGAAGCGTAAGTGATAAAAGGTAAAATAGCGTCCCAGTTCTTGTGCTTGGAGTCAACGTACATAGGAAGCATGTTAACGAGCGTCCTGTTGACGCGCTCAGTCAGTCCATTGGTCTGAGGATGGTACGAAGTGGCGTGAGAAAACTGGGAAACAGACCAGCGGAGGAGCTCTTCTACGACGTCGGCTGCGAACTGACGGCCACGGTCACTGATAATCGCGCGAGGCGACCCATGCCGGAGGATGATGTAGCGTACCATGAAGTCCGAAACGTGGTCTGCCGTTGCGGCAGAGATGGCTGTGGTTTCAGCATAACGAGTGAGGTGGTCAACACAGATTATAATCCAGCGGTTCCCAGTGATCCATCGCGAAAAAGGGCCCATCAAGTCAATACCGACGACCTCAAAGGGGAACACGGAGGCGATATGGGATGGAGAAGCCCCGGCGGCACACTAGTTGGACGTTTGTATCGTTGTCAATGCTCACAACTCGCGACGTATTTAGCTATATCTTGATGCATGCGTGGCCAGTAAAAACGTTCCAGTGTGCGGCGATAGGTCCCGGCAAATCCCATATGTCCGGATGTTGGGTCGTCGTGCATAGCTTGCAGCACGTTGGGTCGCAAAGCCTTTGGGACAACCAAAAGTTGGCGGGCCCCCTGTGCAGCAAAATTTCGCTTGTAAAGAATGACATCCCGTATAACGAAAGGGGAATGATGAGGCTTATTGGCGACAGATGAGAGAGAAGGAGCCAGACTATGGTATTTGAGTTGTTCAGCATGGAAGGTGGCCAAATTTGGAAACGGCGAGTCAAGAGCTGACAGACAGACGTCTAAATTGTCGGCGTCACATTCAGTCGTGGGAAGGGGGAAGTCGCGACAGGCAGTCAGCGTCCGCGTGACGGCGGCCACTCTTGAAGCACACATCAAAGTCATATTCTTGCAAACGTAAGGCGCAGCGTGCAATACGGCCGGAAGGATCACGGAGACTAGTGAGCCAACAGAGTGAGTGGTGGTCTGTGACGATAGCGAATCGGCGGCCATAGATGTACGGGCGAAACTTGTGCACGCAAAGACGACCGCCAGACATTCTTGCTCTGTAACGGTGTAATTGCGCTCAGCTTTACTCAAACAACGGCTTGCGTAGGCAATGACATGTTCGACAGCTTCGTGACGCTTAATTAAGACTGCGCCGATACCACTTGCACTGGCGTCACTGTGCACCTCAGTTGGGGCTGATGCGTCGAAATGGCGAATAGGCCCCGAAGTGAGTACATACTTCAGCTGAGAAAACGATGACTCGCATTCTTTCGTCTACTGGTAAGGCACGGCTTTGTTGAGCAGATGAGTAAGGGGCTGAGCGACATCAGCGAAGTTAGGAACAAAACGCCGGAAATATGAACACAGGCTCAAGAAGCTTCGAAGTTCTCGCAGCGAGCGTGGTTGAGGGAAGCTGCTGACTGCGGTGACTTTATGGGGATCAGGTCGAACGCCGTGCTTGTTTACGAGATGTCCGAGAACTATAGTCTCACGATCACCAAAATGGCATTTCTTTGAATTCAAGGTAAGTGCTGCTTTCTCAAGGCACATGAGAACAACATCAAGTCGACTATTGTGTTCCTCAAACGTGCGGCCAAAAATTAAGACATCATCTAGATAACAAAGGCATATTTCCCATTTTAAGTCACGGAGAACTGTGTCCATAAAGTGCTCAAATATGGCAGGAGCATTACATAAACCAAATGACATGACATTAAACTCAAATGGACCACCTGAAGCTGTAAACGCTGCTTTTTGCTTGTCGGCAGGGTGCATGGGAATTTGCCAATATCCAGATCTCAGGTATAGAGAAGACAAATACGAAGCAGAGTGCAGACAATCGATAACAACGTCAATTCGGGGAATCGGATATACGTCTTTTTTTTTGTGACAGAGTTCAGCCGCCGGTAATCTACACAAAATCTCCAGGAACCATCTTTCTTTTTTACAAGTACAAGAGGCGCCGCCCAGGGGCTAGATGACTCCTGAATCACTTTCTTTGCTAACATTTCTTCCCCCTGCTCAGCAATAATTTCACGCTCAGACGGAGATACTCTATACGGTCTCTGGCGGATGGTATGGGCGGAATTAGTATCAATATGAATCTAGACTGGTGAAAATGTGAATGTATCCCTGAGCACTGATATGTCACGCATAATGTATGCTCTGTACATAGTGTATATAATTTTTTTCTAAACAGTGATTCTGCGTGGCAGGCCAGTGTTCTGCCACAGAGCTACGCGAGTGATTACAGTGCGTGCGAACAAGGCCGTATATGGCGTCATATCGCGGAAATGTCCAGTGTGGTTAGAGTCAACAGGGCTTGTTGCTGAGCTGGTTGGTTCATTACTTGAAAACCTGGTATGGCGCAAAGAAGGCTAGGACGAAGCGAACACACGTACTGGCAGACACGGGCTCTAACATCCAACTGTTCATTATGAGAAACCGCGCCGACGTGCCTTTGCTTCGTACTAGTCTTCTTTGCGCCATACCAGTTTTTCCTCCAGTGGTTAGAGTGTTCGCTCGCCGCTTTTATAACAATGTAATGAACATTATATATTACCTCCTATATCACGGCAACCTACGGTCGACCATTCAACAATCCTTAGGAATACGGCGAAAACCACTTCTTATGATTAGAGGCCGGATATTTAGGCATTAAAAACGCGCGTTTTAGGCGCCCGAAGTTGGCCGGCACAACAACATTTTAGGCCTCAACGTAGTAAATATAGGCACAATCAATTTTTACATAAACGCAAATAATTTCAAGCGAAGACATGCACGACCTGTATCTACGACAGCACAACAAGAAATGTTATTGTTTGTGATAGCACTAAGGCACCAACAGTTCAACATAGCCGTGCAATTGTCCCGTAAGACTGCTGGACTAATAATTACCAATTGGCATTCAACAAGCACACTGCTCGCATTCATGTTCAATGGCCACTCATATGCGACGTTGACCCGAGCGTCGTATTTAGTGAAAGGGAAAAGAAAAAGAATACTTGAAAGCTGCCAATACTGATTTATACAGCGCTACTTTATGTCTTACGGACGCAATTAAATTAGGACACAACAAAAGCAGACGTAATAAATGCAAAAGAGAGGACGATTTATTAAGGAAATTACGTGTTCTCACATTAGGACTGCTAAGTGCAACGCTGGGAATTTTCCCATATACAATGACATTATGCGAATTGTACAGGCAGGGTGTCCCAGCACTGTCATATAAACTTCCGTCCATTTATAGTGCGCATGCCTGAAGTAATCTGTTTGGAGAGCACGCGGAACGTTGTTTAACAATCACTATTAAAACTGTGAAAACAATAGCAGACTGCCATAATGTCCAGATTACAAAATATTACCTCCTGTCACTGAGAATGAGCTCGTACGCTTAAATGTAATGCTTGACATCAGCAGATGTTACTGGAGCTTAGATGTACTCGGCTACATTCGGTTGCTTAACCGACACTAGGACTAGGAGTGCTCACGAGCAAGGACTCCTGAAACTTCCTTAAGGACAGAAAATCCCTTGTTCTTGTCCTAGACCAATCCTAAGTTTGCACGCACCTTTTCGGTTACTAGTCCTTCAGGAACGGCTGCGAATTTTTCCTGTACTTGGAGAATTAGGGCAATATTCGCAATTAGAGTTTTGCCAAACGATGAAGTTTCCTTATAGTGTTTGCCAAAAACTTGATGTTGGCGCACAAGAACGCGAAGTCTACTTGCCAGCTATGCATAGAGAGGACAGAATGAGCTTTCCTACTGTAGTCACCTGAGCAGCCGTTAATTTTGACCTAGGTGTACGAAAAGTAGCAGTGGTATGACTTAACATCTTCTAGCCATTTTCGCCAACGTATGACGGTGGGCTCTGGCGTAATGGGTAAATGCGGCAACATCTCCTTGAATGAGCGATTGCGGGGTGGTGCCTTCAGGAACACGGCCTTCGCTTTGATTTTCCGAGAGTTGATTGAACAAGAGGAGCAGGTTGAAACTCATACAGTTCCGAACAGTCACAGTTGCCCGGCAACATGAATAACGGTCTCAAACTGCACTCGAAAGCGAAACTTGTGGCTAAATTGTTTTGATAGTGGCGCCAATCTCGAAATAGGCATTTATAGGCATTTACGTGCATTTAGGCGCATTTAGGCGCAAACGCGAAAAGTAGGCATTAATGGGCACTATAAAAACACTATAAAAGCCCTTCTTAACTTCTAATTCATGTTCATATATGAAAGTGGCCTGATAGGAGCGCAAAGAACAAAACAGGCATTTGCCCAGAATGCAGTCTCTACTTATGACACGCACATAATCGCACAGGAGCGTGCAGTTCGTCAGTATAAGCGGACGTCTGTGCTCTAACGTGAGTACCGACCAGGCCCGTATCCAGCAATTTTTATCGGGGGGGGGGCACTTGCTGAAGACCTTGACTATTTGAGAAAAACACCTATTTTTATTATTTATTTTTGGTAAAAACACCTACTTCACCAAAATTTCGGGGAGGGAACGCGGCCCCCTAGCCCCCCCCCCCCCCCACCCTAGCCACGGGCCTGGTACCGACGTTATGTTGTGCCATAGGATACCATTTGGGTGTCAGTGTAGTCGACGCGCCTGGTAAGCCCACGATTAATCTAGTAGCCAAGAGTGGGAGGGGGGGGCAGCTAGGAACCCCCACACCTCGAAATTGCGGCTTCCTGAATAATGTACAGACGGGTCCGCTGTTAAAGCGAACACTTGCGTTTCGGGTTTGTCCGAATTTCGCTCTCCTGCAAAACCATAGTGGCTTAGATCTGCATAACACTACTGGTGGTTCACAGTTCGGAAACCTTGTGACAGAAGAGTAACGTGCACAAACTATCTTTCCGCATCCACTAGCCGTTAGCGGGCCAACAAAATGAAAGTTGCTCATTCGAGTGTTTTCTTTACAGTGGACCGTACTGTACTATCCTCAGAATATGTTCTTTCCTCAAATGGTTAAGGCACTCCGCATATGGCCTCCTGGCCATCCGAAATTTCTCGCTATGGGCCAGCCCACGATATACACATACTTACTCAAAATGCACAATGAAGTCACTCCAACTCGCAACGCTTGACTAAAAGCAACAAAAATGTGGTATAGGCCACAACTCGCCTACTTCTTCGCATGAAATTGACACCTAGAATTAGTTGGATCATACGAATTGTGGTCAAAGCCTTGTGAGAATTGGTTTCATGCGAAGCAGTCGGCGTGTAATTGTCTGTGCTGATTTTTTTTGTTTTGAGCCTAGCGTTACGACGTGTATTGATGTGTTTGTGTAGGTGTGATATTTGTGTGTACATAGTGGGCTTGCCAGGATCGTTTTTGCATTAAAAGATTAATATTGGACTAACTTAACCTAATTTTTTAAGGAGGTCTCTCAAGAGGGCATCTACTATCTGTAAGCTCGCCACTTTCAAAGCGTTAATACTGCCAATTTTAGAACATGCAAATGTTATTTCGCACCCGTTTACACTGACGAACACACGCACGCTTGATAGAGTTCAGAGTAATCCTGTACGATTTATTCTTAACACTTACGGCCCATCATCTATTACTTAATTACTTCGCCAAGCACACCTAAACCGCATTACAGTTAGAAATAAAATCGCTAGCCTTAAGTTCATGTTTAAAATTGTTAAGGGTAAGTTACAGAGCCGATCATAAGACTATATTTCATTTTCCAGCGGTTATTCTAGAAGGCTACGACATCCATACTCCTTAGTGCCATTTAAATGCGAGAACAATGTTTTTAAATATTCTTTTTTCCCTGAGTTGTAACAGAATGGAACGAACTCGATAAAGACCTAGTAACGGTAGCTGACTGTGATACATTTCAGGCTCTCCTTGTATTGTAACCCTGATGTATTTTGTATTACGATAGGCTTGGCTGCATTTTTTTTCACAATGTAAGTTTTTCCATTTCACGTTGATCTATTCAGTTGAATTTTGTATTGTCTGAATTTGTTGTATTTGTTAAGAAACCTTGTTATATGTTTGTACCACCCTGCTAGAGCCCTGTCATTGGAGTTAGCAGTATTGAAAACAAATAAATAAATAAATAAATAAATAAAGCACAGAATTCTTTACAGGTATGACGTGCTTACAAAATATGTACGGAGAGCATTGCGCACGCTAGACGCGATGGACTATCCCAAAACAAGCTTATTGCGTGAAAGGCAGGTAATCCCTGAAGGTTAGCTATGTGACGTACACTCTTACATTGGTCTGTCTATAATCCCCATATAAGTGGCAAAGACAGTGCGATCCTCAGGGACACCCACCTCATCAAGCCATGGCACCTTCAAAGTCGTGGGCCCCATTGAATGCCCAAGCCTTCGACGGCGTTTTCCCTACGGGGACTAGTCCGGAGACCATCGCCGACGCGAGGGGCTCGAAAGTGAACTTCCTAATCACCGTCAAGAGCATGTCTTCCATGACTCTAATCGCCGACGCTGTCTGCCTGACCATCGGTGGCGAGCGTACTCCCGTCGTTCTTGTTGGCTCGCAGGTAAGTAACGTGAATTGCTTATTCCTGCCGTGCTTCGTCCCCAACGAAGTCTTCGTTCAGGCTTTGTCATACGGCAAGGCTCTGTCTGCGAACTCCAGCTTTTTGAGCGCACGACGCGAAGTCCTCACAGGTGCTCATTTTGTCCGAAAGGAAATGAGCACCACGAGCACCGCCTCCCGACTACCTTCGGGTTTCTGGTCATCGTGTCACGTTCGATTACCGCTGTGTACATCGCTTTTGTCGTCAATGTGGCTCCAGTGGCCTTCATTGCGCATAGTGCACAGCACATATCTGTGGCAGCTGTGGTCTCCATGAGAACGAAAGCGAAGGTTGGGACCGCCCCTGCCGAAGTTGTGGAGATGTTCACTACACTACCGTCTGCCCAGTGCGGCGTTCGTATTCCGATGCAGCTGCAGGTACCGTTCCTCCTTTACCGATCGTGTCTCGTACGGTGACAGCTGGGCGAGAAACCGGAGCTGCACAAGAAATATTCAAGAATTCACCTCCGGAAGCTACGTTACACCTTTCAGGCCCAGTGATTCCAATTGGAATCATCAATTTTCTAGGTCACTCAGCAAGGACCTGGTTAAGATAAAGCGTTGTTCTTTTTCAAGAGCTTATACTTATGCTCTACGTATGGTGCCAACCTGGTACGTACAACAAAGCAAGGTCACCTGTGAACAAAGAAATTACAGAAATGGTCATGCTGTTCGCGCATTTCGCTGAGGCAGCTTCTTCTTTCACCATGCAGAGATAGGGCATTTATTTTAGTTTGGCTTCGAAAATTGGAATGTTGGCTATTGGGCATTATGCTATCCCATGTAAATAATTGTTTGAGTAATGAATTAAGTAAAAACAATCGAAATAATATTGCTACGTACCAGCGGCATCGCGGCCAAGAAGACGAAGAGAAGGACGAAACAGACAGACTAACGCGTGCTGTTCGCGTCGGTCGCGCTGCTCGCCTCAGCTGTAAACAATACAGGGATACGTATCCCTCTGAGTTGGTGTCTTTTTCCGTAGCATATTTGGCAGGGTGGTGCGATCCCCTACCTCGCAAAGGAACTCCGCAGCGGACGTTGTCTCAAGGATTTCCCCATGGCCTCCCAAGACTCGGCTACATCCCCGCCGCCTGCATTGCCTCCTGCCCTACCTGCTAACCCACCGGCCGCACCCACTTTCGTCACGCTTCCCGCCGTGAAAGAGCCTGGCGTGTTCTCGGGCCTCGAAGGTTCTGACGTCGACCAATGGCTGCGCCTGTACGAACGCGTCAGCGCCAGTTACAGGTCGGACCCCACCCTAATGCTCGCGAATGTCGTATTTTACCTGGACGGAACCCCTCGTCTCTGGTTTGACACCCATGAGCATGAGATTACCAGCTGGGACAGCTTTAAGGAAAAGATCCGCGAACTTTTTGGCAACTCTCTTGGACGTCGACTCGCCGCAAAGACTGAATTATCGACTCGCACACAAAGCTCCACTGAGTCCTACCTCAGTCATGTTCAACATGTCCTGGCCCTCTGCCGCAAAGCCGACGAAACCATGTCTGAGCAAGAACAAGTTGCGCACATAGTCAAGGGTATCGCCGACGACGCGTTCAACTTGCTGTTGTGCACTAGCGTGTCCTCTGTCGATGCGGTACTTCAACAATGTCGTCGCTTGGAACAGGCTAAAAGTAGGCGTGTCTCCCAGCTGTTCCCGCGCCTTCCGAATACCGCAGTGACGTCTTCTTGCCTCGCTACATACCGGCAACCGGACGCCGGCGATAACTTGACCCGACTCGTTAGGCATGAACTTGAAGCAGCCGCCCCTGTTACCGTGGCACCACCATACTCTGACACACCTCCTTCCGTCCCTTTACCCCTTCTTCAAGCATTAATCCGACAGGAAATTGCCAGCATGGGTATCTGCTCTATTTCGAGGCCTCCCCGTACCGACTTCCCGCCGCACTTCACGCCCCCACGTCGACTCCCGTCTGGCTCGCCACCAGCGTTCCGTAATCCGTCCGAGTGGAGAACACCTGATGACAAGCCCATATGCTTCTACTGTCACCAAATAGGACACATATCTCGTCATTGCCGAAGTCGCTGGGGTCCTCCTGCACAAAATTTCCCGCCTTCGTTCAATAATCGTCCCGCTCCTCGTTCTGCAACCAGCCCAGACGACTCTGCCCCTCCTGCCCACTTCGCCCCTCCAGCCCACTTCGCCCCTCCGGCCCACTACGCCCCTCCGGCCCACTTTGCCCCTCAGGCCTACTTTTCCCACCAGGACCACTTTGCCCCTCACGATCCCCACTACTCCCGCTCTCCCTCACCCTAAAGTCACTGTAACGGGAAAAGTACCGCGTTCCTTTTCTCTTCGCCGCCGCGCCCTTTCGGCGGCTTCGCCACATAAATGGTCCAGCTCGCTCGCCTCGTTAGTGTCTCCCGGCCGCAGACGCACGGCGCTTTGGAGGGTGGTTGTTTTTATAGTTTCAGGTAAGCGTACAGGACCATTACGACATCCCGTATCGTTTTGAGACTTCATCGAAAGCCTATCGAGGCATCGAAGAATGCCCAGGTAAGGCCCTCTTTGCCATTCCCAGCGGGAAAAAGGATGCCAAACGACGGGCTGTGTGGCTGCACAGAATTAGGCGGGAAAGATTTGTTCCCACGACTGATACCCGCATTGTGAGGTAAGCGCTTCATTGAGAATTCGCGAATGTTGCGGGGAATGTTGGCGCCTACCCTGCACTAGTGCAGCTTGTTTCGCGTGGTTTTCGCAGGAGGTTCATGCACAATAACATTTTATTATGTTTGGCGTAAAATTGACGCCTTTGGGCTCACATATAATGATCATCGCGCCATGAAAACTGACTGCTACAGTTTGGTACTGCCTGACGTGACTGTATGACGAACACAAATAACAGATGGTAGCATGAAAATAATGGCTGATGCTGTCGCGGCCGGTTCGCTTGTTTTATATGCACCAAAATCGCTATTGCGTGACGTGACTGAATGACCAACATAAATACCGTGCGGTAACATGAAAATAATGGTACGCATGTCATGTAAGGCAGGATCTACATGTCATGCTCATGATGCTCTCGCGGCCGGTTCGCTTGCTTGATATGCACCAAAATCGGTATTGCGTGACGTGACTGTAATGCGAACGTTAATAACAGGTGGTAACATGAAACTAATGGCACGCATGTCATGTATGGCATGATTTACATGCCATGCCCATGATGCTCTCGCGGCCGGTTCGCTTGTTTGATATGCACCAAAATCGGTATTGCGTGACGCGACTGTATGACCAACATAAATACCGTCATGATTTTCACGTTACCACTTGTCATTCGTGTTCGTCATACAGTCACCTCACGCTATACCAATTTGGGTGCATTTCAAGCTAGCGAACCACCCGCCATCGCAGCATGAGCTTGGCAAGTAAGTCATGCCGTACGTGACATGGAAGTCATGATTTTCATGTTACCAGCTACCACTAACGTTAGTCATACAGAAATAGCTCGTCATAAAAATTTTGGTATATATGCATTTCATTAAACGACCGCGAGCGCCCCGAAACCATGTCATGTAAATCATGTTTTACATGGCATGTCTGTCATGATTTGCACGTTATAACCAGTCACTTATGTTCGTCATACACTTTTGTCACGCCATACTAATTTTGTTGTATGTCAAGCTATCGAAGCAGTCGCGAGCGCACCATGAGCGTGGCATGTAAATCATGCCGTACATGGCATACATGTCATTATTTTCATCTTATCACCTTAATTTAAATTTGTCATACAGTCATGTTATATCATACCAAATTTGGTGTACTTCCCATTAACGAAGCGGCCAGGACAGCACAATGTCGGGGGCGGATAGATAGATAGATAGATAGATAGATAGATAGATAGATAGATAGATAGATAGATAGATAGATAGATAGATAGATAGATAGATAGATAGATAGATAGATAGATAGATAGATAGATAGTCACAGAAATTCGCTAAGAAATGCTTCGCATTTAATAAATGCAGACAGCCGAGCGCGTAAATGCCGCGCAGTTCGCATTCCTTTATCGCGTTACTACGCGTGCGTGCGCATGTAGGCAAGTGAAAATTGCCGCTATTTCTTTCCTAATCAGTCAGAGAACAACGGTATGCTTCATTCGGGGCTGCAAAAGCGCACGCAATGTGTAAAACATGCGTTACTGCACGTGAAATCAACACCGCACCGCCGCAGCTTCGGCGGCGCTGGACCAAATATGGCGGCGCGCACGACGGTCGCGGTACTTTTCCCGTTCCAGTGACTTTACCTCACCCCACCGTCGCCAGTCCCGTTCGCCTCAGCCCCGACGACCACCTTCCACCGCTCCCCCACGACGTTCGCCGACGGAAAACTAAATGCTGCAGCCCCTGGAGGTGGCGCTGCATCAATCGGACCAAGCGAAAATCCTCTATTGACCATACCGACGAAACGGAACCTCATTGACGTACAAGTCGACGGAGTGCCTGTGACAGCTCTAGTCGACACTGGCGCTCAAGTTTCCGTTATGAAGACTGAATTTAGACGCAACCTCAAGAACGTTCTCACACCTGCGACGACCCCATTTGTCCGTGTTGCCGACGGCGGAATAGCATCTGTCGTGGGAATGTGCTCCGCTCATGTAAGCATTGCTTATCGCCACACAGTTGTCCTCTTCGCCGTCCTTGAACAATGCCCCCATGACGTCATCCTAGGCCACGACTTCTTGTCTGCGCATTCTGCCCTCATTGACTGCGCGGCCAGTACGCTCCGTCTCCACTTGCCCATGATCAACCCTCCTGTGCCCCGGCCGAGTCGCCTCTGCACTGCCGGATACGCTCGCCTCTCACTCCAAACACTGACCTATGTCGAATTTGCCTCAACACCACCAGTTCCCGACGGCGACTATGTACTGACCCCTATCACCGATATCCTGATAAGTCGTGGTATTACGCTACCACACACCGTTCTTTCTGTCACAGGGAACTCCACGTGCCTTCCCGTTGTCAATTTTAGTTTGACACCGCAAGTGCTCCCGTAAGGCATCTCTTTGGCATTACTTTCGACCTTAGAAGACAGCACGGTGGCTGCTCTCACGGTGACCGCTCCGTCCGATCCCCATGTCCAGCAACACTCTAATCCTTGTCCCGACAGCGCCATAGGGTCGATGATTGCTTGCACCTTAACGCCGCAGCAGACTGACGAGCTCCACCAGCTTCTGCTGTCCTACGTCGACGTTTTCGATCTCAGCGGCCGTCCGTTGGGAAAAGCTACTGGTGTAACCCACCGCATCAACACAGCTGACCAGCCTCCTATTCATAGGCGCCCATATCGCGTGTCGGCGACTGAGCGTCAAATTATCCAAGCTGAAGTCGACAAAATGCTCGCCAAGAACATCATTGAGCCGTCCTGCAGTCCTTGGGAATCCCCTGTCGTGCTAGTGCGCGAAAAGGACGGCACATGGCGTTTCTGTGTCGATTATCGCCACCTAAACAGAATTACAAAAAAGACGTCTACCCTCTGCCACGAATAGATGATGCCCTTGACTGCCTCTATGGTGCCCGCTATTTTTCTTCCATCGACCTCCGTTCCGGGTACTGGCAGATTCATGTGCATGATATGGATCGTGAAAAGACGGCATTTATCACCCCCGATGGCCTATATCAATTCAAGGTCATGCTCTTTGGCCATTGTAACGCCCCAGCCACCTTTGAACGAATGATAGAGTGTTTGCTCCGAGAATTTAAATGGTCCACCTGTTTGTGCTACTTGGACGATGTCGTTGTTTTTTCTCCAACATTTGAAACTCATATAGAACGCCTCTCAGCCGTCTTAGCCATCTTCCGTCGTGCTAGCCTGCAGCTGAACTCATCAAAATGTCATTTTGGCCGCGACCAAATTACAGTACTTGGTCATTTAGTGGACACTAACGGAGTACAGCCAAACCCGGCGAAAATCAGCGAACAATAATTATTAATTAAATTAATTTCGACATTAATTACTCTTCATTGAAAAGTGTGAGCAAAGTTTTTTTTATTTTTAATTACCATGAACATGCACATCTCAAAATTTGAAAACCGGTTGCTTACATTTAAAATAAATTAATTTGGGACTGAAAGGGTTAAATGGAAAGGAAGAAGTGTGCAGCTTGGCCCATTCGCACGCGCCATGTTCGCCAGACTCGGCGACAAGAAATGAAGACACCATGGTTGACATGGCGTCCATTTGAGGCAAATACAACGTACCATGCTTGCCAGCGTCTCGAGCAGAGAAGCAAGCGCACGTAGGGACCGGTGCGCCGACGCATCCTTAATTTCAGCGTCTGAGTGCGCCGTAGTGTAGTGTAAGACGTTCTGAAGTGTATGGACGCTGGCGTGTCGCAGATTAGCGTGTACTATACTCGGGGACAACTTTCTCTGGCAATGAAGCGAAAGCTACGGGGGCGGAGCGTGTGCACGTGTACTGCTACGCGAAGTAGTCCGGTTTGGCGCGCGTCTCGTAACGCCGTCGAAAGTGATGGCTAGCGTTGCATTTCGACGCAAACGCTGCTTAGCGTCTAAGGTACGGGTAAAAGGCGCGACTTTTTCAAGTGACAACGTATAAAGTAAAATAAAGACAAATATCTCGCTTGTGTGCGCTGAGTTCCGTCTCAAAAAGCTACATGTAGAAAATGAAGGAGTATTTTGTATATCTCACGCAGAAAATACGGACGCAATTGTGGGACTACATTGATTAGCCGTAGGATACCTGCATTGTGGCTCTGTAGCTTGCCCTTCATTGCCACAGAAAGTTGTCCCCGAGTATAGAATATTTTGAATGGCACGACTGCAGCCGGCGCGCCATGCAAACCGGTTTCCCCTGTTTTAAAGAAAGTAGCGGCGGCATGGGCATCACGCAGACTTGAACACGAACGGGCTAGAGGAGAGATGCGAAACACGCAAATGAAGGAGCGCTGTCGTTTCCCCTCCAACCTGCTGTGCCTTGTAGAAAGTTTACATCCACGGATTCGCTTGCGTTCGCGTCTGCGGGTTTTGCCGCGCATTAGTGGGGAAACACCGCGTTTAAACCATTGTCACGGGCACGGGTGCAAGACTGGGTACGCCCGCACGAACCAAGGGCGCACGATATCAATTTTTAACGCGGCTAAAGATGAAGAGTGACGACTTGTGTGGGAAAAAAATTGTGCCGACTTGACAAGCACTTCGGAGCCGATTGCGCTATGTGTGAAGTTAACTTTGGGCCTGTTTTCATCGAGATAGCCTATGTGCACGTAGTCAACGGAACGGAAGTTCGAGCGTCAAGGGGAAAGCCGTACATTCGACCTGACGCTGTGCCCACAATATTGCCGAGTACACCTCATATCTCTAAGAAAACACCGGCACCTCTGCCACTGAAAAAACGCCAGGCCTGCGCTGAAACCGCAGCACAGTCACAGCGAAAGCTGGAAGAGCAGCGTTTCTAGAGCCCGTTAAGCTCTCTTGGGGCTACAATACAAGTACACTAGAAAGGTACCCACTACGCCATAAATCACAATTTTTGTGAAGTTGGGAAGCACCTACTAAGCCCTTATTCGTCATTCTGCGGAGAAGCGAGGCACCACCTACACGTCTGTGAGGCATTATGTGCACTTTGTTGAAGCGATGACTGATGACGATGAAGAATTATGGCTCAGCCCTTTGTAATGGGTTGGAATCTTTAAACGGCCCACCAGTTATGTAATTTGCATTGGGTGACGCCCGGTCGCTATTTCCCTCTCCCGTCATGCTGTATAACATACGTTGACGTGGGAGAGGACGGGTGGGGGGGGGGGGGGGCGAAGAACTTTACTGAGACCCTGAGGAAATGGATCATGCGCTTATGGGCTTCCTTGGCAACCAATACAAGTGCACTTGCGAGGAACCCACTACGCTCTAAGTCATTGTAATTTTACTGAGACCCCGAGGAAGTGGATCATGCGCTTATGGGCTTCCTTGGCAACCAATACAAGTGCACTTGCGAGGAACCCACTACGCTATAAATCATTGTATTTTTTGCGAAGTAGGGCAGCAGGCACTGTGCCATTTTTCGTCAATCTAAGGAGAGCGTTGGTACCTGCTAAACGCATGTAAGGCATTATGCGCACTTTGTTGATGCTGTGCCTGATGACGATGAAGAATTATGGCAGAGCCCTTTGTAATGGGTTGGAAGCATTCAACAATCTACTCGTTGCGCAATTCGCATTGTGTGACGCCTGGTTACAGAATTCGCGTTGTACGACGCTTGGTGCTTATTTTACTCTTCTACCACGCTATATTGCATATGCTAATGTGGTTCCTTCCCAACATGAAGCCTGTATAGGACCTTTTTGCAAAGCAGTTTCAAGCACCGGCATGGCTGTGAGGTTGAAAAATTCCATCTGGAATTTTTTTCTTACTTCGAGCGATACTGGTTACGGACACCGGCGGCGGCGGCGGCGGACACCTACGGCGCCAAAAACGGCCGGTGAATTGATCTCATAACAGCTTTCGCTGTAAAAACGGAGTCAGTTTGCATCTGACGATCACAATGAAAGGAAACGATGCCGCATCGACCCGGGTCATGCATCGTCGCCTGACGAATATGCAACATTCGCTACTGAGAACGAAGCCGGTGAAACGGAGCGTGCGGGCATGCGCTTTGCTTCTGAGCCAGCCGCCTCCGTTGACGACTTGCTCAAAGTCGCCGTTCCATCGAGGTCGTGGGCGCTACACGAATTCCCCGATCGCGACGGTGTTTCACACGTTACCTGCAAGTTGAAATATCGCACACGTCAACTCGCCATTGAGAAGTCATTGTTTTAAAACTTTAGGCCAAACAAAAGACACGCATGTGCAAATATATTTCTGAAACGTGCCACAAATTGTTGTAGCAGGGAAAATTTATTTGAAGTAATAAGTAAGGAATAAAAATCGGGTGGGAACTAAAGCTTCCTTGTGGACCCTCCTTGAGGGTCCCGCTGCCCTCAGTCGCCCGCCGGACTTTGTCTAGGAGCCCAAGCTGCACTCCATGTGGAGGCATCCCGCGGCGGGCGCAGTAACTAAGCCGCCCACGATGCTGAAGTCAGCCAATAGCTATGAATTAGGGTATATGGCGCGGTGATGAGTATATGGCATCATTTGTAAGAGGTGGAGATTTTTAGCTAATTCCAGAAATAATTCCCAATTGCAGGCCCTGCGCTGCCCTATGACGGTTGGTTCGCGTGTTCTCAGGAGCCTCGGCTGCCGATAGGCAGCCTTTTCTGACCGTGCTGACAAAGTTTTGCAGGGCCCCTTTCTGTGGCATAGCCAGGGGGTGGCACATCGGGCCCGTGCCCCCCTCCCCTGAAGTTTCTTTGCGCCATTGGATACATAGCACAAAATGACAGTCCACTGCACTTACCTGGCCGGACCCTGCGTCGGATCAAAGGCGTGCCCACCCCCTTTGCCGAAAAAACCTCACGATAGAACAATTACGTTCATTCTTTGCAGAAAATTTGGGGAGGGGCGAAGCATGTAGAGAAGGGTGTTTCAGCTCCACTAACGCGAAACCTGTGCACGGGCGAAGCTTGCAGCGTTGTCCGGTATTTCCATAGTGAACGCGCGCCATTCGCTCTCTCTCGCCTCACGGCGCGCGCTCAGGCGATGGCGCATCAGGAGATGACGATGCACGATGCACGATGCACGCCGACACGCCGACACTCCGAGACCACAACCATAAGGGGCTTCGCCCCTAAAACTTTATGCCTACAACACTGGCCGTTTTAAATGTTCAAGGCTTTCGTAACTCCGCACAACAAGCCGAAGTTATTGGCGTTGCGCAGGTAGAGCATTTTGATGTTGTGCGCTTACAAGAAAGAATTTTTTTTTTCCGTTTGCCATGTTCGTGTATTCAGAACTGTTCAAAATGCGCATTCAAATCGGACTGTTACTTTTCTTTCGCGACTTCTCGCTTCAGTGGAGTTGGAATCATTATTTTTATCCGAAATCTTTTGCGAGATCACCACGTTTTTTTTTTATGATGAGATAAGCCAGGTACTGGCCTTTGGCTGTGTCCTATCGCCATTCAGGCTATGCATTCTGTACATTAATAGGCGAGCTTAAACTGTCAAGTCTACTGATTTCTTTCGTGACCCGGACGTGCATTCTCTCGACAGTCGGTTCGTAATACTCACCGGAGATTTTAGCTGTGTATTGGATACGCTAGCTGACGTGGATGGTCCGCGATGGGGTCGACCTGAGTGGAACGCACGCAATATGCTCGCCTGCTCCAGCACTTCTTTTTGGTAGATGCGTACAGAGTAGTACATGGATCACAATATGCTTGGACTTGGCGGCGTAGCTCATCGTCTGGTAGGTTTAATCACTTCTACGTGCCAAGTGTGCTAGCTTCTTACGTGTCGCGATCTTATGTGATACAATTACCGTAATCACCTGTTTATATCTCTGAGTGGCGCTCGAGGCTTGCTTTTCTTTTTCTTCGTCAGTCAGACCATGGTATATTGATGCATTGCTCTTCGGGTGAATCAACTAACCCCTTTGATGTGCACATGGCAGCGAGAGCTACGGGGACCTTTCCAACGCCTGACTGCAACGTCGTCGTTGTCGGCGGCTGCTTGGCGTTGCATACGTAATCCATGTGCTCACCCCCTGCTTCTGCACTTTGCGAGAAGCTCGCTTATCAGGCAGTCGAGTCCATATATTGCTCAGGCCGCCAGAAACATTCCCGTTTCGCGTGATTGATCGCTCTGCCTAGTTCATTTTGAAAACAGCGCTCGTACCACTATGTCAACGCATAGTGATACCGCCAAGACATAAACATTGCCTTCTCAGTTTGTATACACAATGCCTTTTGAGTATGTATTGATCCACCCACCCGCCCACCTCCGAAAGCTTTGTGAGCCTAACGTTGCTTTGCACCGCCTTCAGGATCGGAGGCATTGCAAGGTTCTTGCATATCACCTCCTTTTGCACTGCCTCCGTGATCGGCACACGTTTGACCAAGCGACAATTTCATGTCATGACTTCATAATGTGGTGTAAATGATATCACATCAAAGTGACGACACCGTGATGCCGTGGTGACGTCATAGTGACGTCATGATGAGGTCACCAGTGCACGTTGTCGATCTGTGATGTCATCGCGACGTAGCCTACTGACAGCATCACGTGATTTTTTGCATCACTGGTGTTGAAGCCGCCCACGGTCACTTTTCGCACTTGATGAGGCATCTAAACCTTTCGCCTTAATACTGGCGCTGCCTTGGGCAAAGACCGGATATGGCCATCGAGCCGACGGTCCTCAATGTCCCGGTTGATATTCAAGGCGTCGTACTGTCATCGGTCTTCATTAAGAGCTTTTGACAAGCTCAGAAGGATAAAAGCTACCGCCTCTTTCGAGTGTTCAGATACTTCAGCGTCGACACACACTTTACATCGAAGGCGAGACACCTTGAAACGAAGTGGGCGCGTTTCTAAAACGTTCAAGATAGGCGTTTACCTTAGCGGAGCTGGCTCCGTTAGACAGTCGCTGGATAAAGTGCCGCTGAAGAAGTACACAAAAAAAGCGAGGCAGTAAAAAAAATATCTTTATGTGGTTTCTCAAGGTGTGTCCACATCAGCTTAGCTTTGATGTAGTTGAACCGCTGCTTCACCTGTGACAGTGGCACCCTTTGTAAGGCAAACAGAACGGCGGTTCCTTTCCCAGCTTTTCAAATCGTCGGGAAAGATCTGAACGATCATTTACTCCGGATGTTCTGCAACATGCTCACTTCTTCTTATTTAGGGGTATGGGGAGGAGGAGCAGGAGTGGGAGAGGACAGAACATCATACGAGCTTCGGGGTTTTTTACTGAAAAAGGATTCATGCGATTGAAGGCGCAAATATGTAACGAGCACATTACGGTTGCTGAGAAGCTTGAAAACTAAACACGAACGCTGTTAATTCATTGTATTGACGAGAACAGCTTGTAGAGTATAGGTTTTGTTAGCTTAATTCAGTTTCTCTTATCAACAGAGCTTCCATGTTTGTTTCATTAATCATTCCTTCATTTCTTCGACACTTTCCGAACTTCTTTTACTCGTCAAGACCGACAAAGTAGTGGTTCATCTTCAAATATATATAAAAGAATGAATTCTCCTCTGCACAGACAAGCATTAGTTTGCTTACTGAGGAAATCGTATCCCTTATGTTTATTTCGGACTTCATTTTCACAGTTTTCGAACAACAAGGTGAATTTCGCGAACAAATTATTTGCATATTGCGTAAAATATATTTGGTTGACATTGCAATTGATGCCTCACTGAGGCACCCGTCTTTTTAATACTGAGATATTATTGCGTTTTTAAAATGAAGCGTAACACGGGCACTTTAGGGTCTCGTTTTTCTTCGTTACACACAACCTTATTTACAACAAACATGCAATGATACCAAGGAAAGCATGGGGTACGTTGTTCATAATAATTGCGGTATCAATGTCAGGAAATAAAAGTAGACGGAAAGGAAACTTGTCGCCGGCAGGGACCAAATCATCAAATCTCGGATAACGCGGCCGATGCTCTACCAATTTTTTTGCAGTCGCACCTACAACGTGAACAATCCTTGAGAGACAGTACAAACTTCGTTCGAAAATATATTTTGCTTTAAAATATTCATTTTTTAGCGATGCGTATTACGTACCAGTCGTACGGATCCATAGTTTTGTCGTTGTGTCGACATCGTAATTTTACGCGTCTGAAACTGCTCAGCCAGATTGAAGAATTTTTCATCTTGCATTTACGTGGTAGCACACGATCAAGAACTGGGATCGGTTGAACAAACAGGAGAAAGTGCCTCAGACAGGTTAGCCGACGTTTCGATAGGAGGACCTATCTTTGTCCAAGACGCCTTGTCATCTTTGGCGTGTTAGTTTTAAAGGGTTAGTGTTGACGTCATGTCAAGCGGTGGCGCGTGTCGCTGTTGGTAATTGCTGCCTAGAAAGCCGAAGCAGAAGCCCTTGCCACATCATTTCAAGAACGTTTGAGATGGGAGGTCTGAGCGCCGTTGCAAACTTTCTTGAAATGGTGTGGCAAGGGCTACATTCATCTGCCTTCTAGTTTTATCTTTCCAGGCAGCAATTACCAACAGCGACGCGCGCCACCGCTGGACATGACGTCAACACTAACCCTTTAAAACTAACACGCGAAGGATGACAAGGCGCCTTTTACAAAGATAGGTCCTCCTATCCAAACGTCGGCCACCCTGTCTGAGGCACTTTTTCCAGTTTGTTCAACCGATCCCACTCCGTGCATCCATCTATTGGCTCCCTTCTTGAGCTTGACGATCAAAAACTGTAGTTCGCAACTTGTTTGCTCTCTTTCATAAAATTATAATAGACCAGATTAAAAGACCAAACGGTAAAGCATAGTGTAGTCTCCGCGCATGAGCAATTCTCTTTTGATTGAATATTTGAACAAATAGAAAGGTAAAAACAGATCGAATAACCGGGAAACAAATGATGCTTTCACGCAGTAGATAGGCCTTCACCCATAATGGTAGAATTGGCTCCAAAGACAGTCAGTCCACACGTTCGTCAACGACATATGGCCCGACTGGCCTGTCGAGACACCTTTACAGAGTTTTCTCGCAGTAGATTGCACAGTACTGTGGATCGTTTCCTCAATATAAACCCTTTGCTCTAGCTTGTTACATGTACGCAACATTCCAATAAATGGAGATCAATAGGAAGGTCCGTTTGCAGCTGCCTGCACACGTACTTGAATTTCCGCAACATTGCTTCGAAAAACGCGCCGCCTTGAGCGATCATCTGTGCTCATTCTCAGCAACTATTTCCAAAACATCCATGGCGCACGCTGCGTGCAGTGTCATGCAGGTCACAGTTTTGCCGCGATTAGAACATCATTTCTGAACACGAAATAGCGCGCGACAATTTCTTACAATCCGCTACACATCCTCGCATTTGTGTGGATTAAATAAAAAGATTGTCGTGTAGGCGGATTCATTTTTTGAAAGATTCGAGTGTGAGCTACGGCAACAATGACTCTTTCTCATCCTCTCTAGCTTGCTTCCCCCTCTCCTTGCTTCCCCCTTCCCAGTACAGGGTATCCTAGTGGGCTCAGCCCTCTCTAGCCTGCCTGCGTTAAAGGCGAAATTTAGTTGTGGCCCTAAACCACCAACAGACGCTCGCGCTGCTCAGAAAGCTCTTTCCTCTTTCCTTCGCTATGCCGTCGGCTCGTCTATCTCTCCGATCTACAGGTGACCACAAAACAAGACAGATCGCCTATGCTCCTCTCATGCCTTTCCTCTATCTTACACAGCGTCATGACGTCACCTGTGTATTAGGGACCATCGCGAGCAAGAGGACTCTGTCAGTGGGCAAACAAGAGCCTGTTTTATGCTAGCAGATGCGGCGCGGCTTCTCCGCGTTTTCCACCTCAGACGTGAGGCACGGCACACGGGAGAGAGTGGATAGGACAAGGCCGACGAACGCATCCACGGAAGGAACGAGCGAACGAGGAGAGGCGTGCACCCAAGGAGGCCTCCTTGTGCAACCCCGCCAAGCGTTCGTGTAGACCTCCAGTGCCGCAACGGCAACGCCACAACTAAAATTTAGGCCTCTGCCTGGTTTAGGGGCCCTTAAAACAAAAACGTGCTCAAGGCGCCCCATCTCTGAAAGCGCAGCAACTTAGCAATAAGAAATTATCAATGAAATAGAACACGAAACATGTAAATAACGAGTAAAACGTAAGAGAGCATGTGAAACAATGTACAAAAAATCCTTAAAAAGAAAATTAGAACAATACAAATTCATCACCTATTATATGTTTCGCCGCGCCTGGTTGCACTAAGAAACATTATCCCAATTCTTCTGTGGTTTCTTTTTATTGCGATAGCAGTTATATCGACACTCTCGGCTGGTGTTTGCCGTCGCCGTTAACGTCGCCGTAAGGTCCCGGATATGTATATGTATGTATATAAAATAAAAGCCGCAAAAGAATAAATGAAAAGAAAAAAATGGCGAAGCGCGTCACCGGGATTCGAACTTGCGACAACCTCGCTGCAGCCTTGCATCAACTATCTCTAGGCAGAGAGTGATCTAACGCCTCCTTATAGAGTACAGTGGTACTCCTGCGGTTGAGTGAAAGCACTCCTCCGCGGGAGTAAAACTATCACGTTGAAACAGCTTTGGAACAAAATTGATGGAGCACAAAAATGGCACTGTAATACGCGCACACATCCGCGCAATCAAAATGCGTAGAGCGCTCGCAACCAAAACGCGTACATTACAAGAGAACGTTCCCGTACTTTGAGGGAGAGATGTGAATGCAGGTGTGATGTTAGTGAGTGTTTCGCTGCACTGCTAGTCAAATACTTGCTAGAATCCACGCCTGCAGATAGGAAATCCGTTCAAATTACAGCCGCTGCTTGTCTATTCGTTATGTGACTCCATAGGCGGCTCCCAAATAAAGCGACCCAATAGATTTGACGTGGCATTTGCAGAAGTTTAGTTCATATTTTTCCTGGCTAGGTAGGGCCTGCAGCCCTTCCGCGCGGCGTTCCTTCCATAGGCGGCTTCAAAGCGCCTGCGAAAAAAAGAAGATTTCTGGCACTCAAACAGTATTTTACGGAATAATATCTGTTATACGTATCTCTAGGGATGATTAAAAATGTGAGAAAAACATGCGAATCACACACGACACAGCAATCGATCTCATGACCACAAGCACCGAAAGCAGGCACTCACCACTACGCCACAGAGCCACTGCAAGCTTCATTGAGTTTTAACAGCCTTACATACTTACAAAGTGGTTTGCAACGAGAGGGCAGAGCTTGCTATTTCTTTTCTTGCATCATCGGCGTTTGTTTGCTCGTGCATTAGGTAAGCAAATAGTTTGCACGGCGCCATGAACTCACGAAGGCCACCGTTAGCACCTTCAGCTCCGACTTCCGTTCGTCGTTTGTCGTGCCGCACGAGAAATCATAAACGTGGGCTTTTTTTTAGATGCGAAGCATCTTATGCGGCGGCATGTCGCGCATGCCGGCTGCACACTGCGCATGCGGCAACACACTGTGCATGCGCAACTCTCCTACTTCCCTCTCTCCAACAGCTGTGCGTTACTCTTTCCACTTCTCTCCTACCGCCTGCTTACACTTCTCCTGCGTTCTCGCTTCTGCTCTCGCGGCGCGTGCGCTACTCTCCTCCTCTAGTCTCCTCTCCTTCAAGTGTGAATATAAAGCGGGTAGAACGCTGAGTGCTTTCAGTTCAGCGCTTGCTTCGCTTCACTCCGCTTGTCTCTGTTGATGCGTCCGATGAAGTGTGATGGAAGCAGCAGTCCCGCCAGTTAGTGGGTTGGCGCAAGCAAGCGTCAGCATCAGCACACAAACAGCAACGCTACGTCCACTGAAGACAAAGCTGCGCAGCGAAGGGCTCGCGACGCTGAGCGCAAACGCTTCAAGCGAGCTGCGGACCCTGAGCTTCGTCACCTCAAATACTAGACGCTGCTCAATAAAGACCTTCGTTAACCGTTTCACCTTCGTCTACGCAATTAAAACAACGGAACCCCCTCCCCCCTACGATACTTCGTGTCACCTCAGGGTTCCCTTCGGAAGATGCAGTTTAGATGCGAAGCATCTTATAGCGGAGTTCAAACCGGTGGTGGTGGTGGTGTGCGGCGTGAGCACCCGTACTGCGCATGCGCAAGCCCTCTCCACTCCCCTCCCTACTCACCCTCTCCACTTTCTATCTCCCCTTCCCCCCTCCACTCCCCCTCTGAAAAGCGGGCTCGACATGCCGAAATTCTCTCCTGCGCAACGCCGCGATGAGCGCCAGCGCATGCGCGTCCCCTCCCCCTCTCTCTTCTCTCCTACACTGCCCCCCTCTCGCGCGCCTGTCGACCGTGTTCCCCGCTCGCCTTGTGAGAATTAAGGGCCAGGCTAGAGGGAAGACACGACGCGCGTTGCGTTCCTCTTCGCGTTCCACGACGCGAGGTTGGTAGCATGCCCGCGGTTGGTAGCATGCGCAACGAACGCCAGCGGAACGCGATTGTGCAAGTGCTCCGGCTTCGCATCGCCTCATGGTCTCCTTTAGCGGGAGATGTTTTGTGTGTTCACGATACATTGTGGATGTCTCACTCGCCCAAAAATTGGTAATACCAGCGTGACAAGTACGTTAAGGTAGAGAAACTCACGTATGTGTATTCTATGAGCGTGTGCTGTTGAGCAATTCTGGTTATCTTTGCCTCGAGCTGCAAGTGTCCGCAGTGAGTTCTTAGCTGTTCGAAGACCATCATTTGTCGCATATTTTTGTTACATAGGCCGATGTCAGATTTCCAAGGATATTTTTGCGTGCTGCCTATAGACCAGAACACAGCGAATTTCATGCGCACCGCCATATCTGCACCGCGCGTCGCGCAATCTGTCGCACACGCGACGAAACAACATGCCCGGGCTGCCATGCCAGCAGACGCAACACAGAGCAAACGCGAAACTCCCGAAATTCAGCCCGTCAGAGAGCGTGTTTCGGGTCTCTTTTAGCCTGGACATTTTCGCTCTTTTACAAGCATCAAGAACATCTTGCTCATGCAAGTCCACAATGTATACAGTACATGCTGAGCAGGCTGCCGAAGCAGCCCCGTCAGGTGCGTATGCTGTTACATTTGTAAAAAAAACGTCCTCGCTGTAGTACGCGTGAATCGCAATTACAGTGCAACTCGCGAAAGAGTGAAACGATGTTTTGTTGCCCCACATTAGAAGTTGTGCTCAAAGTTATGCGTAAGCTCGTCAGTTCAGCGTGCATCGCGTGATAATTAGAGTATGCTTTACGGGTAGTTTCGCGGAACGTAATTTTTGTTTCACGAGCGCTGTTCCAATAATGCGTCTTGCTCACAAAAGCGTGCTATCTGATAGTATCACCTGCAGTATCGTTCATCGATCCCTTTTGGAAGCTATCTGCGCGATTTCAATCTTGCAACGATGATGCTTTACAAGCGAAACTGTGCTACTCTAGGATAAGCTGATATTGAAATGGGCGGAATCCAGCTGTCTTTTATTAAATATGTGCTGTGTAAATATGCTAAACATTTAGCTGCTTGAGCTGGCGCTAGGCCTGCGACGTAAATGATACTTGCGCGAGTACTGTTTACTTACCTACCAATATATATATATATATATATATATATATATATGTATATATATATATATATTATGTGCAGCTGGATGCCTCGTGTCCAATTCAATTTGGGGACATCAAACACTGAAATGAAAGCACGAATTTCTGGCCAGCTCTTGAGGAACACCATACCATTTACTACTTTTTGAAGACGAATTCTTGAAGGCGTGGATGCCATCAAAAGCACTAAAGCTTGATACTACGTCGAAAGTGGCAAAGCACGCTGATTCCTTGTGCTTGAAAGCACTATCTTGCACTACATTTTCTTCAAAGGAAACGCTCAAACGAATGATGAGCGCCCCCGTACAATGCTCGCGCCTACCTTCAACTCAGCTGCGTGTCACGCAAATTAGGTTCGTAAAATGAAATGGGGGGGGGGGGGGCATCACACTAGAGAACACACGCAGTTAGTCTACTTACTCGCGCATTTTCACTCGGCTACTAGTCTTTCTGCTTGAATCGCAGTTATCTACTCGCGGCGAAGCTGAAAGCACCGCACCGGCACTATTCCCGTGTGCGTCGTGATCGTCGCAGGCAGCGCTAAGTTGTTGCGCTGTTGCGCCTCCTGTTGCGCTGTTTGTTATGACATCCAAAGACGACGCCCAGACGTGCTCTTATACGCTGAAGCGGCTGAACGGGTACTTTTTGCGCACTTTAACGCCTCAGAACTGCTGACGCGCGCCTTGGCAGCCCGGCCAGCCCGGCGTCTGGATGCGAGTGTATCCGCTCGGCTCGCCAGAAGCCTGGGTGCGAGACAGGTGTGCTCTGGTGTATACAAGCATGTGTATTCATTGCGCGCGTAGGTACTGTTGCGAGGTACATGCAGGGTCAGCGGCGTCTCTGAGCCGTTAGACGAATATTGGCGCAATGAGCACTTACGCGCGCGGAGGCGCGACATACAGTGCTCCTAAATTATTATAGTCAGTATCTTATAGCTTTTATACTCGGATACTAGCTACCCCTTTACTAAATAACCTCTAGTCTTTCGTATCACGCCGCCGCTAAAATGGATGTCGAATGCGTCCACGAAGGTTAAGCACGATGTACACTAATTCGCGAGTGACATGTCTCCCTAAAATATAATACTGTTGCATTTCTCTCTTGCGAACGTCCGCGTGTAGATGGTACTCCTCCTGAAGAGATTGTGCAGTACCTATTTTTAAAAATATGGCGTTATTGTGTGTCTCATTGAAAGAGCTGTCCTTCAGAAAATAATGTTTCAGTTTAATTGGTAGGATATTTTTCTCACGGCAGGACACAACTTGACTTTTTCGGGATCAGGATTACACATAGCACGAACATGCTCAGACGTGCTTTTTATTTATCTGCTGCACTGTGTGAATAAAAAGTCACAGTTTCGCCGCAAAGGCGACGCAATGAATGCGATAGCAATAAATTGGAATGTTACGCGAAGAACGGAAAGCAGCTCGAAATTGCCAGCGCGTTGCTCGAGCCCAAAGGACGCACGGAAAAGAACGCACACAGGACGAGCGCGAACTATCATGCGTCACAGCTCGACACTTGAAGCGCACTGCTCAAATATAAAGCAGGACGCACGAAACGAACGAACAGGTACACACAGGACGAGCGCGAACTGTCGCAGTTGTTACTTATTTCTGTTTGAACAGCGCGCTCATTTCGCAAACGCGGCCGCTGCGAAGTGACCTTCGTACGTTCTGTGGATTCAGCGCGGACATCGCGGGGAAAGCACAAGACATGCAACCGCCCGCTCCACCCCCCCTCCCCCCCGGCCGCCCCCTTCTTTCCTCGAGATAAGCGGACGAAGGCGGCCACGCCCTCTAGGGCGAAGACCAACGGCATTCGCAAGAGCGGGCGATGATCTTTAAAGGGCCCCTCACCAGGTTTGAGAATTTTGAGCTAACGAGCGCAATGCATACACTGGGCGTTCACGATCACGTCTGCCAAAATTTGCAACGCTACGCGCTGCGGAAATGGGTCAAATTTCAAGGTGAACGCTGCTTGCCCTTCCTCTCGCGGGCGCGCGCTTTAGAGAATGAGGGACTGACGTACACGAGAAAATGGCCCTACGTAGATGGTAGTGCTGTGACGTCGCTCCTCTACGTAGACGTCTGTGCTCTGACGTCGCCAAGAGTAGTACGTGACGCTGCGATAATTATTTGACACGACATGTGTAGCTTGTGTAATTTGTCACTTGAATAGATGAATAAAACTTGAAAGAAATAATGAGACACACAAAGGGAATGTGTGCGTCTTTTTCATTTTTTTATCGTGAATTGCAGCGAGATGCGGGGTTAATGTGCCTCCCTTTCCCATGCGTTCGTGTCCCCGCGGTTAGCGCATCGAGCAGACGACAGCCCTGGAAGCGAAAGTAATGTTCTGGCGCGTTCGAGCACTCATTATGCTCGTTTATTCTACGGCGTCCAAGTAAACGTTAATGCGACACTGGCTCATGATACCGCCACTGTCGTGCCCGTAGAAATGTCTCAACTTCCAGGCCCGTCCCGCAGAAACAAGCAGTACACCACAGAGAACGCCGACAAAACGCCCACGGCCGCTACATAAAAAAAAAGGTAGCGGCCGTGCAACGCCGCTCGCGTGCTCGGGCTAGCTCGGGCACGTCATGCGCACGTGACCATGCATGCGCATGACGTGTTCATGCGTACGTGTCAAGTGAAGAGGGCAGGGAAGGGATTTGCCTTGCGAAGGCTACACGGGGCTAGTGGCAAGGGTTTGAAACTCGCCTCCTCGTATCATGGTGTCGCGCCGCTACAAATTATTGTTTTTCTCAGCTCGTAATGGACAGATTTGAAAAAGTCTTGCGGCATACTGCTCTTCATTCGGCACACAACAACCTCCAGCGTCTAACTAAAATTTGCTATGTGGCCTGGTGAGGGCCCCTTTAAAGCGCGCAACGCGCGCACATCGCGCCAACTATGTTGCGAATAAGAAAGCATGCTGTAGGAAATGGTGTATATAAGTAGCTCACCGTTAGCAGGCTGAAAGACAGTACTGTTGGTGGCGTAACCGTCTAA
This sequence comes from Rhipicephalus sanguineus, assembly GCF_013339695.2. NCBI lineage: Eukaryota > Metazoa > Arthropoda > Arachnida > Ixodida > Ixodidae > Rhipicephalus > Rhipicephalus sanguineus. Next base: position 47,640,956 of record NC_051182.1, read on the forward strand.
CGCCGCTCGCTGGAAAGCGTGAAGTCGCCTGTTCGATTCCTCGCGTCGGAAAGTTTTTCTGAATTATTTTTCTTTGTGGCTTTCATATATATATATATATATATATATATATATATATATATATATATATATATATATATATATATATATATATATATATATATACGGTGACTGGCGGCGGCCGGCGACTGCAAAAATCAGCCGAGACTGTCCATATAATTGCTATCGCAATAAAACTGCAAAAGTGGGTGCCATGTGCACTCCTACTGCCTCGTGCACCTGTAGTTGATGTCGAAATCTGTTATACGAATTATGCTACCATTGATAAATGATCAACCCATCCATGTTTGGTGCACTGTTGATTTGTTTCCGTTTACTGCCTGTCGTTTTTTGCTCGATGTTTTGCAAGAATCATCGGTTCAACCCATCTTGTAGAACACAAGCATTACCTGTAGCACACAGTGGTTCTCAAGGGAGGTCAGCGAAGCCATTGCTGGGGGTCCACGAAACACATCATCGAACAAAAAAAATACGCCTTTTTAACACGAAAGAGTTTTATGCCGGGGTAGACCAAAATTTTCATGACGTATTTCCGTCACGGAAATACGTCAGCGAAATGAATGCCATGAAATGGAAAGAAAACGTTCCCGTCGACAGGAGTCGAGTTCACGACCTGACCCTTCGCAGCGCCCCCGATGGCGGCGCTGCGAACGGTGCTCTGGTGACGAAAAGTCTAGGATTCGCCTTTTGACGTCTGGTAGGCTCTGGCTAGAACAGCAGCATTTTCGTTATTGTTCGCTCGCTTTGCACGATGTTCCTCGACTACTACTTATATTTTTAGATGCGAAGTATCTTAAGGCGGAGCTCAATCCGGTGGTGTTGGTGGTGGTGGTGGTGTGCGGCGTGACCACCCTTACTGCGCATGCGCATACCCTCTCCACACACCTCCTCTCCACTCACCCTCTCTCCTTCCCCTCTCCACTTTCCCTCTCCCTCCCCTCCCCACTTTCCCTCTCCCCTCCCCTCTCCACTTTCCCTCCCCTCTCCCCTCCCCCTTTCCACTCTTCCTCTGAAACGCGGGCTAGACCAAAGCTAGGTGGCTTTGGCTAGACATGCCGAAATTCTCTCCTGCGCAACGCCGCGATGTGCTCGAGCGCATGCGCGTCCCCTCCTCTTCTCTCTCCTCTCCTACGCTGCCCCCCTCTCGCTCGCCTGCCCTGTGAGAATTAACGGCAAGGCTAGATGGAAGATACGACGCGCGTAGCGTCCCTCTTCGCGTTCCACGACGCGAGGTCGGTAGCATGCCCAACGAACGCCAACGGAACGCGATCGTGCAAGTGCTCTGGCTTCGCATCGCCTCATGGTCCCCTTTAGCGGGGAGGGT